>NW_026652280.1:8201467-8201827 GCF_009828535.3 Hylobates moloch | reverse complement strand
TGTGTGTGTGTGTGTGTGTGTGTGTGTGTGTGTGTGTGTGTGTGTGTTTGGGGGACTGGTTATTACATGTCTTAAGTAAATTTAATTTTTAAAAATTGGAAGTAAAAATTCGATCACAGCTGGGCACGGTGGCTCACGCTTGTAATCCCAGCACTTTGGGAGGCCGAGGCGGGCGGATCACGAGGTCAGGAGATCGGGACCACGGTGAAACCCCGTCTCTACTAAAAATACAAAAAATTAGCCGGGCGCGGTGGCGGGCGCCTGTAGTCCCAGCTACTCGGAGAGGCTGAGGCAGGAGAATGGCGTGAACCCAGGAGGCGGAGCTTGCAGTGAGCCGAGATTGCGCCACTGCACTCCAGC
>NW_026652280.1:7970840-8201367 GCF_009828535.3 Hylobates moloch | reverse complement strand
TAGTCAGTACAAACAGTAAATGAGAGTGAAATTTTGAGAACTGTTCAAATATATGAAGGATATTTTTGAGACTTCTAAAATCTATCAAAAGAGAAGAATCAGAAGAGGAAGGAAATAGTGTATATAAAATAAGCTACTGGTGAACAATGACAAAACACTGCCTTTCAGCTAAAAAAGGGATTAAATTGAAAAGTCCAAGAGTATGAAGCATAATGAATGGAAAATGACTTTTACTTAGAAAAAGTTACAAAAACAAAGGGTGTCAACATATCAAGAAATACAAGAATAGCTTCAAAGCTATTAAAAAAATACAATGTCTTTTTCCTGTAGGAAAAAAAAAATCACAATTGTATCAGAATTATCATCAGCTGCAAAGCATACGAGAGACGAATAGGATAATATTTTCTCATTTCAAACAGAAATAAATCACTGAAAATATTCCATCCCTTCAAACAAAATTCCAATGGGAAGTCAAAGTCTAGATTTTCCAAAATGCCAATATATTGTCTAATTCCCAGTAAAGTTCCATTGCTCTTAACCATCCATCAATTTCAACACACTAGGGATAGAGAGCTTCATCTACTTCTTTTTAAAAATGGAGATGAGATAATTTCTGAAAATGGTACACTGATATGGATTTAATATACACTTGAAACAAAAGCTAATATAGATATATATGTATATGTTAAAGAAGCATTCATTCACATTTTGACTTGTGACTCTTTCTACTGCTGTATTCGATGAGTCACTTCACTAGAAGAATTTTGAGTTGTTTCCATCTTAAGACACAGACGGCATCGCAATAACAAGTTATTGCCTAACAGAGACTTCCACCTGGAGTGCTTGCTCTATTTCAGATCTTCACATGACCAGGCTCTTTTCACCACTTAGATTCTGTCTTTAGAGATCTAAACACATAGTCATTCCTTGAACACACAGTCAATTTTTAGCACTGTGCTCTATTTTATTTTATTCTTGACACTAGTGACAGTATGTAATAAATTTGTTGATTAGGTTATTTTTACTTATTTGTGTTCATTTTTTCTACTAAACTATAATCCATATAACAGTATGGATATTGTCTGTTTTGTTTCTTGCTAAAACAAAACAAAACAAAGTCTAGAACAGAGCCTGATAAGTAGTAAGAGATTTAGGCATAATTGCGGCTGAATATATAAATGAATTAGTTATTGTTTTCATCCAATTAAATTTTACTGCAATTCTCATGATCAGTTTCCTCAAACCCAAATGAATAAGGGTGTTTATTTCATCAGAATTTGTACTTCCTACTTTTGATGACCAAAACTATCACATAGGTTAATTTAAATTATTGATCTGTCATGAAACTTGCTATAAGGTACTTAGTATGAACAGAATCACAGGGAAAAGGTAAAGCATTAAATAAATATTAACATGTAAATATATAAAGAAAAATAATTGCATAAGAGAATGAGTAAATAGTGCTAAAGGGCAATATCTGTATCATAAAATTAGAGATGTAAAATCAGTTTTGTAGAAGAGTGTTGTATATACTATTTATTTAACTATTTGAAAGCAATAAAAACATATCACTGCATTACTTTCTATGTTTTATGGTAAATAAAGGATTGAAATGGTTTTTAAACTGATGAACCAGATCATAGCATGTACATGAATCAATAGGTAACCTCTCCAATTAAATATTAGGAGTTGGATTTCTCTTCCTGTCTCTCTCTGAGTACATGTGTGTATGTATAATAATAATATCAGAAGAAATGATCTCGTCCTTACTTATAGGGCAATTTTTTAAAGAGAGAAATGGCTTTTCAATTAAATGACTCATTTAACAGTTATAATCTCTGTCTAATGTTTCAACTGATTTGGAAATATCACGATTCCAAAAATTCTAAAAATGCAGCATATAAAAATAATAAAATGTGAGCAAATTTGTTCAAAATTTGCTATTAATGTATCAATTTTTACAAATATGACTATTTTTCCATGCACACTAAAATTAATTGTATAAATTCTATATTTTAGAGCAACTACAACGAAAATATAAGGAAGTACATTTATTCTGTTATATCAAATTTCAGTTAAGCTAATATTTAGGAAATCTTTACAGGAGGGTAAATTTAGCCCTCGAATAGCTCTGATTAGCTATTGTATAGTTCTTATTTATTAATCGAATTTAATGACTTCAGTAAGCATGTGTTCTTTCCACTTACCATGATGACTGCCTTGCCATTTCTTGTTTATATAAATATTCCTCTACTTTGCAAACCTATACAAACCTATAGAGACATATAGGTATTTGGATTCTTTTATACCTAATTTAGGCTATCTAAATTTCAGTTTGATATTGAAACATTAATCCCATCTTAATGTATTAGATCAGTCCAAACAAGCTCTTTAATATATCATTTTTTCCCAGTTAATCCAACTACAGCATCATTAATATATCAACTCGATCAGTTTAGAGATTAGAAAATATTTCGTTATACCATAACCACTACTAGTCAGTGACTAAATAAATAACAATAAATTTTAAAATACAGTTGGAAATATAGAAGAAACTTTTTTAAATTTTGATGTGAAAATTCTGACTGTATACAGGTGTGCAAATGAACGTACACAAAATTTGACCTTTGATTTCTACAATCATTTTTATGCAACTTAGTACTATAGTAATGCTTAGATTTATTGTAATATTGATAAAATATATTACCACAAGCATCATAAAAACATATTTTTAGAAAAGAGACACATTAAAGTTGCACAAATAATAAGAATACTGATCTCAGTAGCTGTCTTAAAAGCAAAGAAAAACACTAAACAGGTAACTGTTGAATATTGTCTTAGCTGTGCATATCACATTTAAGTATAGGCTCTAAAGTAAATATGAAATCATTTATATAAGTGATTTATATGAAATTAGATTTTTCTAAAGAAATCAATAGTATATCATTTCTTTAATGAAACTAGAAAAATTAGACTAACAGAGAATGTAGTAATTCTAAGAAAATTAATTCCTAGGAATGAGGTTATTTGACATTTTCATGAAATAATAAGAATGCATTTGCAGCTTACATGAGATTTGAATTTGGTTAGTGGTATCTCAAAAAGTACTACCTAAAATAAAAAGAAAAAGAAAAAATTTCCAACAAAATTGTAGTGCCCAGCTTAATACGAAGTTCACAAAATACATTTTCTTGACAAAAAAAATTAAGAAAAGTATAAAATATAATGCAACTCCCAGGAAAATTAAATCGAATTTAAGAAGCATTTATAGAAGTAAAGTGACCAGAAAAATAGTAATGTTTTGCTATTCCGCTTTGCCCTTTTCATGTTACACCTATTTTTCTCTAAGAAGATCTTCATTGTAATGTGAAAACACAGAATATTTAATTTTGCTAAAGAGACCATAATCCAGCAAAATTGTATAAGAGAGAAACCAGTACATTATTCTTTACAGACCTTGTATCCAAGCCATCCCCAAGCCCTGAGCATTGCATTTTTTTCTCTCTCTTATGCCTCACATTCTTTTCTATCTCCACTTTGAGCTTCAACCTCTAATCCTCCATCATCTTTCGCCTGGATTGAGCAAAAGCCTCTTTCTTATTTGATTTGTCCACAATCAATCATCCACTCCACTTCCAATCCAGTCTCCAGAGTGTAACCTCAATTACCTTCAACATTTCAAGCACATGATATCCCCCAGCCCCTCGACACAAATCTCTCAGCGATTTCCAATTCTCCAATGAAAACAAAAAAATCTGTACGTGTCCAATACAAACCCGTTACATTTTGAACTCTTCTTCATTTCCTACCATTTCTTACCCGGCTCTTGGCTTTTGGACCACCTGGGTTTTATTTTAGGCACTTGAGCATTCATTGCTTCTTCCTCCCTCCATTGGAACTCCGTTGCTCATCTGTGGCCAGAAAGTGGGTAAAAGATATACTTTCCCAGTTATTATATTTTGAATGTTTATCTGTCCATAAATGCTTGACTTGTGTTGGAAGTAAATGCTCCCTGCCGCCACGTGAAAATAGCGCTCACGCAAAAGTTTTCGCAGCAAGGCAATTTATTTCTATAGAAGGGTACGTCTGGCTTGCCGATGGAGCAATGGTGACAGCACACCCGACAAAGGAGGGGAAGGGGGTCTTATTCCTAAGGCAGCTAGTCCCTACTGCTGTGTCTTTCCCCCATTGGCTAGGGTTGGATCACACAGTCTAAGCTAATTCCGATTGGCTATTTTAAAAAGAGCGAGGGTATGAGCCGGAGTGGCGGAGTGAGTAGTTTTGGTGGGAGGAAAGGTTACAGAACAGGTGACTAAGGATGCCTAAGGACAGAACAGGAGATAGAGGCTAGGTGGGGGTTGTTTACTGAAACTAGGGTCAAGGAGGGTAAAGAAAGAGGAAGTTAAACTTTAAAATGGAGAACAAAGAACAGGGAAGCTGAACATATTGACTTATTGGTTCTTAATGCATACGTTAAGGTTCACTCTTTATATGATAAACTTTGATGTGTTTTGACAAATGCATACAAGTATCTACCATTACATTATCATAGAGAATGATTTCACTGCCCTAAAATTCCCTGTGCTTCACCTGCTCAACCATATCTCACTGCATCTCTTAACACCTGGAAAGCACTGATATTTTTATCATCTATACAGTTTTATCTTTTCCAGAATTTCATAGTGTTAGAACCATACAGCATGTATAGTCTTTTCAGTGTCTTCCTTTACTTACCATTACACGTTTAAGGCCTTTCGTCTCTTTCAGTGGTTTGGTAGCCCATTTTTTATCTCACTGAATAATATTCCATTTTATGTCCATATCACAGTTTGTATTTCCATTCATCCATTAAAAGGCATCTTGATTATTTTCAAGTATTGATCATTATGAGTGAAACTACTATAAATGTTCACATGCAGGTTTTCGTATTGACATAGTCTTTCAGAGCAGTTGGGTAAATACCTAGAAGTATGATTTCTGAATCGTATGGGAACACTAAGTTTATTGTCCTCTCATGAATTGTAATTTTAGTTATTTTACTTCGCAACTGTGCAATTACTATCTGGTTCTTTTTAAAAATAATTTGTGTCCTATTATTGATACTCTATGTTTGATGAGATATAGTCTTCATGTCTGCTTTTAATCGTTTAGTTTTCTTTAGCTCTTTGAGCATGTTTATAATGGCTACATTGAAGTCTGTGGCTGTTGATTTTACGACTTGGCCTTCTTCAAAGCCACTGTCTATTTCCTCTCCCCACCTATGTATGGGTCACCTGCTGCTGATTCTTTGCATGTCTTATACATTTTGTTGAAAAGTGTACATTTTTTATAATATAGCAGCTCTATTTATCAATTCTCCCTCCCCAAGAGTGTGGATGTTTTCATTGTTGTTTTTATTTGCTTAGACTTTCTCACGTATTTAGTGACAGGACTGAGCTGTCCCTGTGAGGTCTGTTTTCCCTGGAGTATGCAGTTTCTGATGTTCTCAATTGTTTTTCTTGGTTTTCCATTAGCCTGGCTACCTAAGCGCTACTCTTACATCATCTAAACTTACTTATCAGTCGAAGGTTGTGCTTAAATCCTCTTAGTCAATTAGGTTTTGACCCTTGACTAGTGCATGTACATGAGGCTTGAACATTGCAATCACATTTTAAGAATCTTACCTTGTTTTGTCACATCAAGCAGCTACTGGCTTGGATTTTCTCTTTCTGGTTACTTCTAAGAGGGCAAAGCCTGTTCACACACTTAGTGATCCAGGCCGACAGGGATGTGTATACTTTTAATTTGTAAGCCTAGTTTCCCACGATTTGCCCAAGCTCAGCCAGTGGTTGGTCCGAGGTTGTATTTAAACCCCTAGAGTCACTAAGAATTCTGTTGGTTTTTAAATCTGTTTTATTGTGTTGGTCGGTTTTTAATTGATCTGTGTGGAGCTTGAGAAATGTTTCAAGCCCGCCCTGTCCTTCCCTGACTCCTTCAGTGTGAGGACTCCTTGACACTTCTGCATTATCCTCTCAACCCCTAGGGGTGACTGTGACCCTGGGACAGCCTTTCCAGACTCTTTCTCTGTCTCTCTTTATTAAACTTCTGACTCTGTCATTTTTCTTGTTGACACTTGTGTCATGGAGCTATGAGTGCCTTTTAATTTCTCTCCAGTAAGATCTCCATTGTTTTTGACGGTATCCTTTTTTTTTTTTGAAACGGAGTCTCGCTGTGTCACCCAGGCTGGAGTGCAATGGCATGACCTCAGCTCACTACAACCTCTGCCTCTGCCTCCCAAGTTCAAGAAATTCTCCTGCCTCAGCCTCCTGAGTAGGTGGGACTACAGGCGCCCGCCACCACACCTGGCTAATCTTTTGTATTTTTAGTAGAGACGGGGTTTCACCGTGTTAGCCAGGATGGTCTCGATCTCCTGACCTCGTGATCTGCCTGCCTCGGCCTCCCAAAGTGCTGGGATTACAGGCGTGAGCCACCACGCCCGGCGGACGGTATCCTTATGTATGAAATTCTCCCAGCTCTGCTGCAAATGAGTCAGTTGCTCAGACATGGCTATGAAGCTCTTAAGGCCTGGCTCTCCATCCCAGACAGAAACTTCTTGTCACTTCACAAGACCTGGTGTAGAGACAGCAGCCAGTTGCTATCGCAATGACACCATAGCTCTATTAGCAGGTGTTAAGGGGGGTGGTAACCCATGTATTCTTGTCTTGTTTTTCCCAACATGAACATCTGTCCTATGGACAAAGGTCCTCAGTATTCTTGGCCTCCTGTAGTGGGGCTAGCCTTCTACTGTATGAGTGAGGGGTCAGGTAGGAAAGGGAACCTCCAAACTTTTTTTTTTTTTTTAGACAGAATCTTGGTCTGTTGCCCAGGCTAGAGTGCAGTGGCGCATTCTCGGCTCACTGCAACCTCCATCTCCTGGGTTCAAGCAATTCTTCTGCTTCAGCCTCCTGAGTAGCTGGGATTACAGGCACCTGCCACCACACCCGGCTAATTTTTGTATTTTTTGTAGAGATGGGGTTTTACCACCTTGGCCTGGCTGGTCTCGAACTCCTGACCTCGGGATCCACCCACCTTGTCCTCCAAAAGTGCTGGGATTACAGGTGTGGGTGACTGTGCCCGGCCTTTTTTATTTTAAGATGGAGTCTCGCTCTGTCACCCAGGCTGAAGTGCAATGGCATGACCTCAGCTCACTACAACCTCTGCCTCTGCCTCCCAAGTTCAAGAAATTCTCCTGCCTCAGCCTCCTGAGTAGGTGGGACTATAGGCGTGCGCCACCATGTCCAGCTGATTTTGGTATTTTTCGTAGAGATGAGTTGTTGTTTAGTTGGCCAGGATGGTCTCAATCCCCCGACCTCGTGATCTGCCTACCTTGGCCTCCCAAAGTGCTGGGATTACAGGCGTGAGCCACCATGTCCAGCCAGGGAACCTCCAAACTTTTGACTACCTACCTTGAATAGAGAGGACTTCTGAATAGAGAGAAGATAACTCTGGGAGCATGAGAGATGCTCGTGGCCTGTTGCTCTCTCTCCATCTCCTGTATGAAAGAAAGAGAGCTTGAGGGGCCAGGAGCCCTCTGTTCAGCTGAGCTTAGAGGTGGACCTCAGTCAATGCCACAGACTCATTGCTCCTACTGAGATGTAATTGATTCCTTTTCTGAACTTATGTTTCTGCATTTGCTATATGCATTAGAACAATTTCTAGAGTATTTATTGTTCTTCAGTAATTTCCTCCAGTTAAATTATTGTTTGGGAGAAAGTCTTTACTCTTTTTTCTTCATTCCAGCAGTTAGGTTCTGAACTCCCTGTTTTTTGTTTGTTTGTTTGTTTGTTAATTTTGAGTTTTCATTAGTATCAACTGATAGTGTACTACTACATTTAGTATAGAGAAATCTCAGCATCTTTGAATAAACTAAGGTTTGATAAGCTATTTAGCTGCGGTATTCGTATTTAAATAAAAAACATGAAGACTTTTTATATTTCACTTGTGATGTAGAGCAGAATTTGAAACACAAAACATGAATTAAGGATAACTGATCAATCCAAGTGATTTTGTTTTGGGTGATACAATGCAGATTGTTCCCGGTTCATGTACAAACTCATGAAGACCTTTTATGTGTATATTTAATAAAAATTTAAATTAGGAAGATTGAAAAGAGGAATTAATATTTGTTTTTGATGAAAATTGAAACACCGAGAGTGCATCTCATTTCCCTGCCATGTCCTCTGATGCACTGGAGAATCCTCTCTATGCCAAAGAACAGCTCCAAGCACACAATATGCACACTAAAACTATTTGCTGAATTTAATTGTCAAGGCACATTTTAGACACTTGTTATTGGAAACACACGGACTAAAATTTGGCCCCTGAGGGTGAGCAGCTGAAATTGATAGTGGCTAGAAAATTTTTGCTGATGTTTCAGCTGTAAGATTCAAATTCATTCCATGACCACTGTCGATTTTTTTTGGTTAATAAAGAAACCAAAACAATGAGATATGAATTCATCTCAGAGTACTTGGGTACCCTCCTAACAATACGTATATTTGTTGAGAACTAACCAAGTACCATACTAAATGGTGCCCATATATGACCTTATGAACTTAGTCATGTTGCCGTTACCCTTTTACAGTAGAGGACATTGAGTTTATTGTCCACAGTCTGCAGCTAACAGACAGTCAACTCAAGATTTAAACAAAGGCAGTCTGTCTTCACATGCAGCATACTTTAATGATATTCAGTACTAGGAAAGACACACTTTATTAATAACTGACACAATCCCTCATTTCCAGGACAGCAGTTATCACTGGATGGGTACATGTTCTCACAGCCCTCTTGATCAAGTATCACAGAAGTTTTAAGCCATTTTTAAAAACTAGTATAATTTGATTGCCTTAAGTATTTATGTGTAGATAAATAGTTGTGGCCAATGAAATGAAAGAGCTAATAAAATACTAATGAGAAATTTTGAAATGATGCTTAGTGTAAGTATTGTAAGCAAAAACTCCATTATATTAAAAATTATATTAAAGATAGGGAAAAACTTCCACATGTTTTGACACATCTGTGGGTATGTGTTTGTGTATAATTAATTTTGGGAAAATATTTTATCTTCTTTACCAAGAATATTCTATTTAAAATTAAGGACGACATGGTAAAATGTTTTACTAACATATGGATACATGCAAAATGAAAGCATTTAGACCCGTTGTATACATTATTTTTACTTATTTATTATTTTTAATAGACAATAATTACGTATATTTATGAGGTATAATGTGGTATTCTGAGCTATACACATTCTAGAAAAATTCATTAAAGCTAATTAATATGCCCATCATCTTTCCAATTTCTCATGTTTTGTGATGAGAATGTTAAAAATACATTTTAGCAATTTTGAAATACAAAATATGTTTTTAACTGTTGTCACCATGCAGTGCAATAAAAATAGAATACAGAAGTTGTTATCAAAGACCTACGGGGAGAGAGAAGGATGGGGAAAAGAAAGATGTTAACTAAAGAATACAAAGTTTTAGACTGAAAGAATAAGTTTTGGTAATCTATATATTACTGATACAAACATTTTAATGCATTTTGGAATCAACTTCCAGCCATTACCCCCAGGTAATTCTGTGATCTGTCAGCATGTTCTTACAGTTGTCGTATGAGACCCTATTTGGCTAAATCATTGTTGAGTTCCCAGTTGGCAGGTGTATTATATGTTCCTAATGTCATAAATAGTGATCATAAATAATATAAAAGTGGGCCACGCGCTGTGGCTCACGCTTGTAATCCCAGCACTTTGGGAGGCCAAGGCGGGCGGATCATTGAGGTCAGGAGATCGAGACCACGGTGAAACCCCATCTCTACTAAAAATACAAAAAATTAGCCGGGCGTGGTGGCGGGCGCCTGTAGTCCCAGCTACTCGGAGAGGCTGAGGCAGGAGAATGGTGTGAACCCGGGAGGCGGAGCTTGCACTGAGCCGAGATTGCGCCACTGCACTCCAGCCTGGGCGACAGAGCGAGACTCCGTCTCAAAAAAAAAAATAATAAAAATAATAATAATAATAATAATATAAAAGTGTAGCTCAAAGTTGTTAAAATGTTGCTGATGATATTACTTGTCCTGTGCTTATAACTAGATTACCCTATTACCCTTCACAAGGGTATTAAAAAATGAAAAACATTTGCTTTGTAAAACAGGGGATGAGTGAATTAAGCCCAAATTCTGTTTAAAGATTTTTGACCTTCTTCATTCATCTTATCAATTAGGTTTCCTATTTTTTCTCTAATTGTATTTAAAATAGTTATCTAAGGACTAGATTCATTTGGTTATTGATGTATCTGTACATGGCTTGTTTTCAGTGTCCTGTGTTGCTTTGTTATGGTTTTGTTCATTTACTCTTTTTTCAAGATCGTCTACTGGCATTTATATAGTTAGTTGATGTTCAGAATGATTTGGACATTCACTTAAATCAAAATATTTGGGAAACTCTAGTAGTGAGTCAGTGAACAGAAACCACTGTCTAGAAAACCAATGGATATAATAATATAGTGTTACATGACCAGATTTGCTCACCAAGATACACAGCATTATAAATGACAGGTAACTTCACCTCTTCAGATTCCTGTGACCTTCTGGAACAAATGTCATAGAATGGCACTAACCCATATATTTCACCCTGTCCCTACATGACTGCATATAATGCTCTGATTGATGACATTTTCCGACTCGTTTATGATGGCCCATAGTCTTATCAGAGTCCATTGGCAAGGCAAAGGCACACATCCAGAATCTGGAATTCACACTGTGCTTAGAGGATATCTTTATTGTTCAGTTAGACGGAAATCGTGACAATTCAGTAGGACAACGAATATCTCAAAAGATGAGAATTAAATAAAGAAATTCCCAGCTGAATACCTGCGATTGAGAATTACAATGCCATTTATTTTAAAACTTAGATCTGCCGTAACTAAAGAAGAAAAACTGTATGTTAGCATTTGAAAGAAAAAAATTAAACTCTCACAGCAGCAGTCAGCCTGTCAGAAAATGAGATTAAAACAATTTTTATTGTATAGATCTATCATGAAACAAAAATATAAAAAATATTGCTCCAGTAAAATCTATAAAACCTACCGTTAAATTGTAAATTTAATCAGTATTGATTGAATTAAAATTTAGAATTCTTAAAAAACCTGGTTTCTATTTTTAAATAGGCATTATAACTTTGGGAAAATAAAAAAGATATAAAATCAGCATTGATTACTTTTCTTTGTAAAACTCATTCCCCTTAAAAAACAGTCATTAAAATATGGCTTTTTTTGCTTTCTTGCCTCTAATTGCTTGCTCTGACAATTCTTATGACAGAAGTTGTACCATTTTAATGGTTTAGTTTTATTTCCATACTGTTTTAGTTTTATTTTCAATCCATTTCCTCACCACTTTTTCAGAGAAATAAAGGCATTTGTTAAAATATGAAAATGCAATTCTAGTTATTCTTCACATGCATACAACTGACACACAGTTTCCAAATTTTAAAATGGAATATTAATGAGTTTTAGACACAGAGGTTTACTTTAGCCTAGTAAAAATAGTTTTATCATTGTATATTTTTACTTTATTCATAGTAATTTACAATTCATTACATAGAATTATATGTAAAGCATATCTTTTTTCTTCCAATGTATGCCATATCAGGAATGATAACACATTTTCCATTTATTAGAATTAGAAAAAATCATATAGACAGTGTCTATGTAGGTTCAGCAATACAATTATTTCTATCAAACATTTTAATGTAATCTATGTAGCATATAAATGTTTTCAAGACAAAAAATAATTCAGGACTAATTTTTTTTTTGGACCTATTCACTTGGCTATTGTTTTTAGAATTCATGTACCATGAAAGTACATTTTTATATTGTTAAATGTAAGGGCCTATTTAAGATAGAAACAACAAGCGTTTCACAAGAATCCCTGGTAGATCTACTGCATATGCAATTCACATTCAGTAAATCAACAAAGAAACAGTAAATGTTGACAGGATATATTTTTTTCTGCTTTCATAGTATTGAATCATTCATTCATTTTTGATTTTGTTGGCTCAGAGATATTTAATATGTTACTGTTAAATTTTATTCTATCAATGTTTAATGTAAATGCAGAGAAAAATTTAACCAAAAGCTAGTGGGAATCCTTACTTCCATGGACCACTTCCAAAACCCTGGGAAGGAACCCAAATAGTATCTTCGCTTGATCAAATAAATTTGAAATTTTTTAAACAAATCAATTTTAACTGCAATGAATTAAGGTTGTTGTCTGATTTGTGCCCCAAATGCTACTCTATAACATGTCACATGCCTGTTATGGCTGGCATTGGAGTGACTACTGGCATTTTGGTGGGGGGTGTCTAGAAAAGATGAGTTGAGATAGATTTAGAGTTTAGTGGAATATATTTTTATAGTATTTCAGTCACATCACCGCTTAGTGTCATTATTCCTGCTTGTCCTGGTGGAACCATGGCTCTTAGGAATGCTCTTGTCTCTCACTACTTGGGAATGAACTTTGATGTGAATGATGCTTTCTGCTCCATGCATGGGTAGGACACGGGTAGAAGGAGAAACAAGATATGAAATGCTTGTAGCCAGTTGATAGTGTGGGATATTCTTCTCAACTTGAAAGCTCATTTATAAAGGAAACTTGGTAGTAGATGACAAACTTCCAAATATTTCATATGGAGTTGTCAATAAAAATTGTGAAGCAGAAACTAGTTTTTTTGAATCATCACTAATGTTGCAATACTCAAATAACCACATTAGAAAATAAGACTAAACATTTCCATATTCCTAATAAAAATATATTGCAAAAATAATTACCATTGTACTGTAGATCAAAAAGTATCTGAGACATCTCAATCAATTCAGAAATTTTATTTTGCCAAGCTTAAGCACACGTGCCTGGGACACAGGTCTCCACCTTCCCTCTCTTTAAACATAACTTTGAGGGCCTCAATATTTAAAGGGGAAAGGGTGAATATTGAGGAAATGGGAAGAAATTTTTAAAAGGTGTGGGTAGCTAAGAGAGGAACGGTTGCATTCTTTCGAGTCTTTGATCAGCCTTTCACTGGTACACTATTTATTGTGAGAGGGGTATAGAGGAATAGTCACTTATGCCTTAGCTTACCCCAGTGAATCCGCATTTTTATATAAGATAAAATAGGCAATAGGGCAGGGGAAGCAATCAGACATGCATTTGTCTCAGGTGAGCAGAGGGATGACTTTGCGCCCTCTCCCTTTTCCTGCACCTGTGAGGAGAAGTTGTTCATTTACACTGCCAGGTGAAATGCAACAGAATAAAATGGGAGACAGGTTTGCCTAACTGACACAGTGCCCAGCTTGACTTTTTCCTTTGATATAGTGATTTTGGGGTCCTGAGATTTATTTTCCTTTCACAATATGAAGAAGAGCTAGATAATGCAGCCAAAATAAATAAAAGAAAATGGCAAAACTGTCTCATAAAGGCATGACAAATAGTTAAGTAGTATAACTTATTATTCTGCTTTATCTAATTTTGCAATTTTTTTTAAAATAAAATTTTAAATTTTTTATTTTTTTTTCAGATATTAGATTAACCTGTCTTTATAATGTTCATACTTAATTTTCTTCTTGCTTCGAAGTACTCAGATTCATGTATACATCATATTATATTCATACACTTCAATTGCTGGTGGATTGTTAAAATGACCGATTGGAGAAAAAGATAAATATCGTAAAAACATAAAAATAAATACATAAGCAAAGTATTTAGTTCTGTTCTCACTGCAATTATCTCAATCTCTCACAGTTCGTTTCTATTATGACAAGAATAGTTTTGAAAAAATAAAATAATTTTCTGGGAATATATAAATATTCTATTACAATTACAGCTGGAAACTGAAGATATTTCATTTCATATCCCTAAACATCATGTCTTTATTATATAAACAGACCTCTTCATTGGAATGTAAATATTTTTGGTCCAAAACAGTTGACCATGGGGGACCACCAGCGACAGCAAATATTCTTCAATCTTAAATTACTTGCCTTAAAAAGAAAACACGTGGGACCATAGATTCCAAACTTTGGGCAGAGGTTGCACAAGACAGTGATTCCTGAGAAGGGAAACAAATGCAGTGAGAGTGTCCCTAGGCTGCAGTGTAAAGTCTCACAGTTTCCAGGAGCTGAGATTAGAGTTCAGCAATACTGAGGCACATAGAAACTAGAAGGCAGGGTATCAGAGACAAGAGCGACCCAGAGATAGAGAGTTCTAGATTCTTCACATCTCCAAGAACTGATCAGCTCATATGTATGAGGAAACTACATGAGGCCAGAAAACAAAAAGAAAACCTAAGAAGACTTGGGCAGAACAGTTACTGGGGCTTACAGAGGGCTGGGAAGAACTTGTGATTAGGTCAGCTAAATCAGAAAGACATCCCAACACCAGAAATATTGAATGGGGTCTGTAGCAGGGTAGGGTGTTCTAGCTCAATCTAAGAAGTCCTATGAAAACCCTCAAAAGGATTCAAACTGTTCCCAAATGAGTTAACTGAGTCCCAAAACAAAGTTTAACATGATTTAAAGATACACAAAAGAATTCAGCACCTAGCAAAGTGAAATTCATAAGGGTTGTTTCCCAATAAAACATTACCAAGCGTGCATTGAAAAAACAAACAATTCCATCAAAAACTGGGCTAACGACATGAATAGACAATTCTCAAAAGAAGATATACAAATGACCAACAAACATATGAAAAAATGCTCAACATCGCGAATGATCAGGGAAGTGTAAATCAAACCACAATGCAACGCCACCTTACTCCTGCAAGAACGATCATAATCAAAAAATAAAAAATAATAGATGTTGGCATGGATGCGGTGAAAAGGCAACACTTCTACACTGCTGGTTGGAATGTAAACTAGTTAAACCACTATGGAAAACAGTATGAAGATTCCTTAAGTAACTAAAAGTAGAACTACCATTTGATCTAACAATCCCTCTACTGAGTATCTACCCAGAAGAAAAGAAGTCTTTATTTGAATAAGATACTTGCATACGCATGTTTATAGCTGCACAATTCACTATTGCAAAAATATGGAACCGGGCCAAATGCCCATCAGTCAACAAGTGGATAAAGAAATTGTGATAGATAGATGATGATAGATGATAGATGATAGATATAGATAGATAGATAGATAGATAGATAGATAGATAGATATGGAACAATGCAATATTAGTCATAAAAAAGAACAAATTAATGGCATTTGCAGCAACCTGGATGGAACTGGAGACTAATATTCTAAGTGAAGTAACTCAAGAATGGAAAACCACGCATTGTAAGTTCTCACTCTTTCATGGGAGCTAATCTATGAGGATGCAAAGGCGTAAGAATGACACAATTCACTTCGGGGACTCGGGGGAAAGGGTGGGAGGGGGTGAGGGATAAATGACTACAAATTGGGATCAGTGTATACTGCTTGGATGATGGGTGCACCAAAATCTCACAAATCACCACTAAAGAACTGACTCATGTAATCAAATACCACCTTTTCCTGAAAAACCTATGAAAAAAAAATTTAAAAAAAACTTGCTATCAGATCCAAAACAAGCAGGAAATTAAAACTAATAAAAAAATCCATAGATCAGATATGCAGTGTAGATGAATAATATACTAAAACATTAAAAAACAACTATTTCAAATACATTTCGGAAAGCAGAGTAAAATAGGAGCATAATAAAGAAATACATGGATGATAAATTGAAGACCCAAATTCAAATTTAAGAAATGAAGATAAAATGTTCAAGATTGCAAACACAGAACGGGATTAATAGTAGATTAGACATTATGGAATGAAAGATTGGTGAACTTGAACACATAGCAATAAAAACTATCAAAAATGAAAACCGAAATGTCTCTGATCTGAGTGTATTAGAGGGACAGAACTAATAGTTAATACTATTAAGTAGTATTAACTCACACAATCACAAGGTCTCACAATAGGCTGTCTGCAAGCTAAGGAGCAAGGAAGCCGGTCTGAGTCCCAAAGCTGAACAACTTGGAGTCTGATGTTCGAGGGCGGGAAGCATCCAGCAGAGGAGAAAGATGTAGGCTGGGAGGTTACGTCAGTCTCACCTTTTTACGTTTTTCTGCCTGCTTTATATTCTAGCCACGCTGGCAGCTGATTAGGTGGTGCCCACCCAGATAAAGGGTGGGTCTGCCTTTCACAGCCCACTGACTTCAATGTTAATCTCCTTTGGCAACATCCTCACAGACACACTCAGGATCAATACTTTGCATCTTTCAATCCAATCAATTTGACACTCTTGTCTTAACCGTCATACTGGGAGATAATATTACAAGGTTGTAATTTATGTTTCCCTGTAGACCCAAACTGGGGGTCAGAAGAATGTGAAAAATAATTCAGGTAATATTGGTTGAAAATTTCTTAATTGTATTAAGACTACAAAACCACAAGTCTAAGATGTTCAACAAAACAGAAATGTTGATAGCAATTGAGAGACCTCAGTTCTTGTCTTCTTGGTTTAAAAAAATTTAAAGAGATACACAGCAGTAGAAAGTGGTCGAAATCAGTTTCTTGGAAAAGAGAAAGAACATTCTGAAAGCTAAGTGTAAAAGTGAAAGTACACTCTAAAAGACAAGTTAGAGATGGCTGATTGAGAGTCAGCAAAGACTGGCACGAGGGAGACCCCCTTTATGGGAGTCTTACATGATTATTCATGAGGGAGTAATAGGTGTTACTGGTAAGCATGTTGTGGGTGGTCCTCTAGGTGCGCATGGACAGCAGCTGTACGTGCATGTTCACACATTGCGTGGCTCATTAGCATCGTCAATCTCCACCCAGGGGTGTGTCTTCGTTATTATAATGAGCAAAGAGTCAGTTTGAGGACAAGAAAACCCAAAATGTGCATTCTCCCTACAGGAGATAGAGAGTAGCAGAAGTCCCTACTGGAGATAGTTCTGCATAGATGAGCTTAACCGCAATGCCAGTGCTGGACGCTTCCCGTTGACAGTGCTATGGACATGGTTGCCACATCCCAAGGACATGGTTATTTCCTTGACTACCTATCCTGCCTCTGAGAAAAAAATGCAAAGAAATCACAAAAAGATATAATAAATTGCTGAAAAGAGTGATTAAGAGAAAGACCCTAGAGTAACCAGAGAAAAATAATACCTTACATCCACAAGAATGAAGGAAAAACTAACTTCAGGATCAGAAAATATTTCTATTTTCTAAGAAAATAAGAGAATGATCTCTCTAAAGTGCTGGAAGATAAAACAATGAAATTATGCTTCAAAAATGAGACAAAATGAGTACTTTATTTGAGACAAGCATGAAGACAGAATATTTAACAGAATGAATGACAATAACTGTGGAAGGTAGTTTGGTGGGTGAAAGAAAGTATTCCAGCAGAGCACTTCAAAGAAAAGACAGAAGAACGTGAACAATAGTAAAATGGGGTAAATAGAAGACATTTTTCTCATTTTCAGTGTGTTTCACAAGTACTGACTGAAGCAAAAAGTAATACAGTGTTTAGCAGAATTTATAGCATATCTAGAAATAAAATATGTGACACAAAATCATAAAGTCAAGGAATCAAAGCATAACGTTGTTAAGTTCCTGTATTATACTTGTAATGGTATAACATAATTAAAAGTAGGCCTTCTTCAGGTAAAAATCTATATTTCAACCCCTAGAAGTTCCACTAGAAAAATAAAAGAAACAATGTATAATAACTATGCATAATAGTAGATGTTGAACATAAAAATATTCTAATAATACAAAAGACAAAGAAAAGAGCAAAACAAATGTAATAAATAGAACACGAATATCCACACTGAGAATTTCCCAAAGCTTAATAGTAATTAAAAAAATAAATGTTCTAACACTGAGTTAAAAAAACAGATTTTCAGATCGGACGTAAAAGCATCCCTCAACTATATATATGTTAACTAATTTGATGTGGTAATTATTCTACAACGTATAAGTGCATCAAATCATTATATTGTACATCTTAAATATATGCAATTTTTTATGTGTTCATTATATCTCAATAAAGCTGGAAAAATAAATTTTAAAACTTTAAAACAAAAATACATACAGAGGTACAATAGGCAGAATTCTGAACATGCCAAACCCAGGATTCTTATACCTTAGCAATTAAGCACTAATCTAGGTAATGCTGAAGGAACTTTGCAAATATAATTAAGCATCTAGACTTTGAAATAGAAATGTCATTTTGGATTATGCCAGTGGATTCAATTTAATCACTTGAGCTCTTAAAAGCAGAGTTTCTCTAGCTGGAGTGAGAGAGACAACTGGCCGGGGAGGCCGAGGGGAGAGTCAAAGATTCAATTCTCAGTGCTGGCTTTGAGGCTGGAGGAAGAGGGCTGTAGGCCAAGGGTGCAGGTGGACTTGAGGATCTGAAAATGAACCCTTACTGCAATCCAGCAAGAAACAAGCACCTCAGGACTATCACAAAATATAAATACTTACTTAGGCTATTGTTCTGAATTTCATATAAAAATAGACTTATGAGAGTGATGATGTTTTCTGTCACAATTATGAAAATGTTGTCTTAACTCTTCCACATTGCCACTTTTGACCAATAATAGAAAAGTGAATGTAATCTTTAAGTTAGTGGATCAAGGAGTGTTTTTGAAAGCAAAGAAGTAACCATTTTAAATGTTGAAATTGAAAGCATACAACATTAATGTGTTAGGATATATTTAAAAATCTGTGTTTTGTAACTTCATGACTTTTTTGGCTTATGGATAAAATAGACATTCATTATGGTAACTGCAGCATTTGAAAAATGCAGCACCCAGAGGTAATTTCAGTTAACTTGGATTGTGTGTTTGGAAAGCCCTAGTCACCTATTCCAGCATTATGTTTAATCTGGAGATAATAAGCCAAAATTGACGCAGTCTTTTTTTCTCTATCTAACTCCCCAGTATACCCAGTACATAATAATTAGTTTATAAGTCATTTCCAGTTACAGTCTTATATCAAAAATAAAACACATTGCATCTAGTTATCTTTTAAAGATAATTTGAATGGCTTCATTATTCTGTATATACAACTTACCAAACCTACCTTGTAAATCAGTATGCACTTCAACACCAGCAAAGCTTGCATAAACAAGAGCTTTATGAGTCTTAAATGATAATTACCACAATCTAATGAATTGCATAAATCATTTATAATGACCAGAAATAAACAAGTACTCTGATATGTGCACATTAATAACTTAGGTTTTTCAAAAGCAGTGAGTAATTTAATTTAGATGGTATGTCCACAGACAGTAACAACTTGAATTTTATTTGTGAAATAATTAGTGGTTAATCTAAAGGGATACAACTTATCTACTGGCAATACATTAAACTGAAAAATGAAGATTAATTTTGTCTTTGATGGAAATTATTCTGATAATATCTCATGATTTGAAAGTCACTGTAAAGAGGGAAATATGAAAATTGATTTAAGTTCATTCTGACAAACCTAGAATTTATTCCAAAATATGAATTAGCATGCTTTGCAGTTCTGAGTAATGTGTGATATGCTATAATTTTTAGTGATCCTCTCACTGAAGTGCTAATTGGAATTTTATTTATATATATTTATGAGTAAAGATAGAGGTTCATAACTTCTATCTGCAACGACATAATTTGGGTTACAAAAATACATTATTCATTCTTGAGGTTCTTCATTGGTTAAAAGGATATTCACCCAGGTAACAAAAAACTTAAACTAGCAAAAAACTTATTTTTTCTTCCAGTAAGTCTTTATCTTTGCTAATACATTTTTTATAAGCATTTTATTTTCCTTGACTTTATCTAACCATCATCTTCTCTTCTGCAATTAAGTCTGAAAGCTGAACTTTTTCCAATCTATTAAGCTTCCAGTTACTTCCTTCTTTGAAAGATAAACAATATATTATAGTAGGATGGTCTCGAATTTGAAATCTATGCATTTACTCATCTGTTGGTTTATTTAACAACATTTGCCACATCCTATGGTAAAAATGGTATAAATGGTATAAATAGAGGATACAACTAAGGGCATAACAGCTAATAATGAAAAATGATTATATTACTAAATATTATTAATTAATATAATTAATATATTATATTATAATTATTAGATGATAATTATATAATATTAGCATATATTATCTATTATATAAAATAATTACTATATCAGTAGCATATAAATGTATAATATTATTAATTATATAATTTTGTAATAAATAATTACTAATAATCAACACTTTAATGTAAATGTTCTTTTGGGAATGATTTATTCCTACAACTTAGTATTTAAAGAAGGGTCATACCCTGCCTAGGCCATTGAGATTTTATTCACTGAGGGGTTTTCCAATTAAGTCAATTGGCAATTGGCAAAACCAACAGTATAAATGGAATCCGGTGCCATTTTAAAAATGGAACATGCGGCTGGGCGCAGTGGCTCACATCTGTAATCTCAGCACTTTGGGAGGCCGAGGTGGGCAGATCACCTGAGGTGAGGAGTTCAAGACCAGCCTGGCCAACATGGTGAAACCGGTTTCTACTAAAAATACAAAAATTAGCTGGGCATGGTGGCGGGTGCCTGTAATCCCAGCCACTTGGGAGGCTGAGGCAGGAGAATCGCTTGAACCTGGTTGGTGGATGTTGCAGTGAGCAGAGGTCATGCCAGCACTCCAGCCTGGGTGACAGAGTGAGACTCTGTCTCATAAAAAGTAAAATAAAATAAAAAATAAAAATGGAAGATACCATGCCTCTCATTACAACAAGTGCACATGGACATAAAACCAACAGCAAAATAACAACAAACTTTAGGACTTCACGGCCTTCAGAAATAACACTGAATAATGCAGTAGAGTGGAAGGAAGGGAATACCTGAAAAAGATCAGCTAGTATATGGACAACCATATCAAAGAGAATAATGATTGCCATTTAGAAAAGTGCTACTGTTCATGACTTACCTTCATAAGTCAGCCTACTTGCAGAGGTAAACCAGTTAGGCGTAAGAACAGGAAATGAATAGACACATTTTGATATTTGGAGTTCAGTGAAAATGTGTCTTTTTACAGTATTCTTCTCCACAAGTGTTTTTTACAATGACGACATAATTTCTGGCACCAAATTATTGACTGCAATTTTATTCAAGCTGAAAAGCATTAGAATACATATTAATTTTATTTCATATTTTTGTTGTTTTTCTATACAATGATTTACCAATTTGAAACTATAGTCGACTTTATTGATAAGTTTGAGGTGAGCAGCATCTTCTTAAAAATTTAATCTTTTCATGGGGAGAGCTCCAGGGCCACTTCTCCTGATGTGTCAATATCAATGCCTGTCACTCCAATTTGTAAAACTCACATATTCTAGTAAGTATACGGAATAAGCCTCTGTGAAAAGAAAAACAGTAAACAAATTAAATTTAACAGAGTTTAATTGATCAAAAAACGATGTGTAAAATGGGCAGCCCCAAACCCGAATAGGTTCAGGGAAATTTCAGCCTGCTTAGTGGTCAGAGATTTATGGACAGAGAAAGGAAAGTGAGGTACATAAAACAAGTGAGGAACAGAAACAGCTGTGTTGGTTACAGCTGTGTTTGCCATATTTGAACACGATTTGAAGAATTGGCCACCTTTGGCTGACATTTGGTGGTTGGCACAAGACTAGATTGGCTAAAGATTTAATTAATTATGCCTGCTAAATAAAATTTCAATAAAAACTCTGAAACAATGAGGCAAAGAAGCCTTCCAAGTTGGCAAATACATCTAAGTGCTAGGAAGGTGGCACACCCCAAATCCATGGAGGTTGAATGACCTGTCCACACACCTTGCCCTATGTACCTCTTCATCTAGCTGTACTTTGATCTTTTACAATGACCTGTAACAGTAAGGATAGCATTTTCCTGTGATCTGTGAGTCATTATAGCAAATTACCAAACCTGAGAGAAGGTCGTGAGAACCTTTGAATTTGTACTCAGCAGATTACTTAGCCTGGGCACACATTTGTGGTTAGTGTCTGAAGTGGATCAGTTTTGTGTGACTGAGCTGTTAATTTGGGGGATCTGTACTATCTCCAGGGAGTTAAGTGTCAGACTTTAACTGAATTGTAAGACAACCAAATGGTGTCAGGGAATTGGAGAATTGCATGGAAAACAACAGAGGCATGTACAAGAAAGCTGGGATGCTGTGACATAGCAGTAGGTAAGATTACATACATAGGTTAAGAAAATTAAATACATATAAATATTTAATAAAATATTAAAATATAAAAAAATTCAAAATATTCTTAATAAGGGCAGCATTTATTTGGAAAAAATAGTTTGTCAGAATCAGAAATACGGATCCCATATAGTTTGCTGAGGAGTTTCACTGAGCTGCATTTGGAAGGGTATATGAGAAACCAAAGAAAGCAAAGATGACAGTGTTTCCCTACATGTGGTAGAGAAGAAAAGGAAAGCATTTAGGGAGCAGTTCAAGGTTTTCAAAATTCAGCAGTGTCTACGTTAAAGAAGACTGGGATGGAAAGGGAGCATCAGAGGAAGCAGATGTGGGGACAGTGCTCCTGGAATACAGATGGGAGTGAGGGATTCCTCTTGCGATTGAAGTTCTAGGAAATTCAAAATTGAGAGAAAAAGTTTTAGGAGAGAAAGGATTATAAAACTAGGCATGGAGGCTATTGAGGACACAGAGTTTGGAAGTTCCAACAGCAGCTATAAATAAAAAATATTTGAATGTGACTTCCAACTGAGACAAATGTGGAGACCAGACACCACTCCATCTTGAGGAAAGGGACACACAGATGCCTGGAATCCTGGACCAGAAGGGACCGCAGGTTATTGTGTTGAAATGTGAAAGAAGCCTTGGTTTCCTTGCGAGGTTGGGGAGTTACACAGCTAATATAAAACACGCAAGGCTAAGAGTGATTCCAGAACAAAACATAAGCCCTGATATTAAAAGACAATAGAAACTGTTTCATCAAGTCTTCATCTAATTTAGCATCATGATGCAATAAATAAGGGATGAAAAGGGAACATAGAAACAAGATAATATAGAAATGTGGTTAAGTAATAAAAAGAAATAAAAAAAGGGCATCCGTTATGAAGAATTATTAAGTTTTCAAGAAAACTGGACTGTTTAAGATGCCGTTTTCTGGGAGTAAAAATGCTTGTTTTGGTAAATGCCCATGATATACTGTAATTAATATAACAGAAACCTATTAGTTGGTGATTTTTCCCCATCGGGTTTTAAGTGAGAAGTTAAGAGGCCCTGAGCATTAATAGAGCATCATTCTGGCAAAACTGAAAGCTGTAATTTCATAGGCTGTGCTTTATTTTCTCTGCCTTCACACTCCCCTAGAAAAATATACACAGAAAAATAACAAACACATACATATCAAAACCAACAATTAAATTTCAGTTAAATGCTGGGTAGTAAATAAAAACAAAATCCAAATTCCAAACAAATGTCTTAATAAGATATATCTTCCTGGGAGTAATTAAACAAAGAAAAAAATAAAGAAAGGGATTTTCTAAGAAGGTAATTTATTCAAGACAGTACAGATAAATTGAGTTATTTCTTTTTATAAAATATACCCCTAACAATGTTAAATGAGTCAGAGAGCTAAATTTGATGACAACTTTATATGATTTTTTTCTGGAATAACTCCAGAGAGATCTTATTTTACACTCCACATACCTCTTCCCTTTTGCTTGTGGATTCACTAGAAGAGCTGAGAAGAACGTGAGAAAGACATAACAGAAGGGAAGGAAGCAAAGTTAACAAAAAGAGAAGAAACAATGTTTGCAAATACATAAACACTTTTCTGGATATCTACTTTAAAATCTTTGATTGAACCTGTACCCATTTTTGACTTTGTGATTGTGCAATGAAGCAACAGTGGTAATACACTGACAAAGTGCTCATGTTGAATGATGTTGATATTTTAGAAGCAAAAGGGAACAAGGTGTTACGCACATCTTTGAAAACTGATATTTTGTATCTTTGTTACGTGTGTGCTGTAATAAAAAGATGAGTGCAAACTGTTCTAAGGTATTGACAAATCAGTTAAAAATCCATTCCAACAACACCTACCCCAGTTCTGTTACAAATTCCTTTATTTTAATTTTTCTTCTACGGGCAAGCTTTTCCTCAGAATAAGAAATCACGTCAATTATAATTCTATATATAAGCAGAAGTATACGCATACATAATATTATAAATAAAATCCTACAAAAATGTTTAAATAAAAATTAGTAAATATATAATTTGATATATCCAAGCCATATGTGAAAATTTTCTTTTACCAGATGAGAAGTTGAGACACACCACAGAAGTTTAAATAATTCATTCAAATTTACAAAGACTGTCTTCAGGTGGCCTGACTTCCAGCCCCATTCTCTTCCACTGCAAATACTGTGACCTTATACATTGACTGTATACCAGTCAATCTCTTTAAAAATTTTGAACACAGTTTGCAAGAGGTATTGTTAATTTCCTACATAACTTCATTGCTCAAAGCGAAGCCTTCTGTCCGTTCTTTGCTTCTGTATTTGGCTAACGGTTTCTAGCACTCAGCACTCAGCAGTCAGGGTGGCATCCCACCCATGAAGACAACCAGAAAATCAAAACACTCAGTTGTCTCATCCACACCTCCAATCTGTAGCTCCCTTTGATGGCAGCCACAGCCTGTCGGGAGCAGCCGCTGCCAAAGAGGCTGGCTTCGCTGGGGGAGGCACAACAGCGGCCGCATGCTCCAGCCAGCTGGAGGAGGGAATAGGCAGGAGCCCTGCCCACTTGCAAGTTGGAGGAGTGAGAGCCCCACCTTTCCAGGCACAGCTGCAGCCTCCCAACCCCAGCTGCAGACATGGGCATTCCTGTGTTCTCAGGGGCCCAGGAATCCTCCTGCCCCAGCAGGCTTGAGAGTCCCTCATTCTGCTGCCTGGACTCTCCCTGCTCCCAGTACCCGCTCTGATTTCAGAGCAAATTTGAGGCTGAGCCTGGGTGCTGTCATGACCCAGCTGGGTGTGCACATGCTCAGGGAGGCTCTGACAAGCCAGTCCCCTGCCGCCTCAGTCCCCTCTGGGCTTTGGGCACTGACAAGCACAGGAGAGGGGCCAAGGGGAGGTTGAGGGCACCTCGGCTCAGGCCTGCAGGCAGCCCTCCACACAAATAGCCTGGGCTCCACAGATGACATAGAGATGGTGATAGGAAGCAGATGGGCTCCTGGGCAGAAAAAGGCAGGTCCCCAGTGATGCCCCACCTTCAAGCCAGGGAGGGCCTGAAGCATGAGGGCTGGACTGCCAGTTCTGCAGACCAGAATGAGAACTTATGGTGCTGTTTCTGGGCCCACCTGTGGGCATCCATGGACCAATCAGCACACACTTCCTCTCCTCTGAAGCTCATAAAAACCCTGGACTCAGCTAGACTCAGGCAGATGATGGATGAGAAGACCTGCCTGTGGATAGGAGCTACCCACTCCAGGTCTGCTTCCCGCTGAGGGCTACAGAGACAATGGGATGACCTCCCTGTGGATAGGAGGTATCCACTTCGGGTCTCCTGAGAGCTGTACTATTGCTCAATAAAGCACCTCTTTGCCTCATTTACCCTCCAGTTGTCTGCATATTTCATTCTTCCTAAGAACTGGGGACCTGCTGAATGGTGGGCCTGAAAAAGCTGTAACACAAACTGCTGAAACATGCCCTCCACCCCACCCACCCACCACTCACCTCTTGCAAGCAAGGACAAGAGAGAGGGAGAGAAGAGGTGCAGCCTTTCAGGGATCCCAGACCTAGGAGCTCCCCAGGCCAGGGCTATGACACCCTCTTGGGGGTTCTGCAGTTCCTGGAGTCTCTAAGCTTCCAGGTACCACCGCATTCCCAGGTGTCCAGTGGAAGCCGCTTGCAGTAGGCCTGGTTCAGTGGCAGCCTCACAAGCAGCTGGTGCCTATCCTGTCACCTGGAGCTGCCTACCCCACTGCAGCTGGTGTGCCTGGCTGTGAACAACCACCAAACCCCGTGCTCCCTCACTCACGCAGCCCTCGCTGCTCCTTGCCAGGCTCACCCTTGGCAGCGGTGGGATCCAGCCTGGTAGCACAAGCTGAGAGCAGATTGTCAGGCCAAGTGGGCAGAACAAGCCCAGCTTGTCTGAGCAAAACTCTGGCAAAGGCACTGCCAGCCACAGAGGCTTCTGGCTGGCAAAATGACACCCCGAGGATTCCATCACACCTTCCTGTTTTCTCTGCAATATTTTGAAACAAATGATATTCTTGAAATTTAAAATTAAGATTATATTTTATTAAAGGTCCTTTCCTTCACATAGTATCATATTTCTATCCTCATCTAAGTATTGTATAGATGAAATAAACTTGAAGTGAACAGGGAAATTGTAGACATAGGGAAACTGGTATCACAAACACCTACACACACACACACACACACACACACACATCACAGGAGATGAGTTCCCTTTATTTGTAGCCTCATTACAAAACTAAAATAAAGTGAACCTTCTCTTCTGAATAAGTTTTGCATTAGGAGTTGTATAAAAGGTAAATTTTTGGTTTAGTTTCCTTATGCTAGAAATTATTATTCAAATATTTTTCATAGTAAAATAACACGCAATCTTAGGTTAATGGTGATAGTATTTGGTATATGAGGAAGTCTTACAGGATTCCTTAAACAATACAATTTCAAGCTAGGCTGGTAAAATGTAAAGCATGAAAATGCAATTTTTTTAAGATGTTGAAGAAAACAGAATTGTATTATTTTATGTTTAGCTTTTCACCATAATAAATTATTTTACTAACTGGTAGTAG
Organism: Hylobates moloch; assembly: GCF_009828535.3. Classification (NCBI taxonomy): domain Eukaryota; kingdom Metazoa; phylum Chordata; class Mammalia; order Primates; family Hylobatidae; genus Hylobates; species Hylobates moloch. The sequence continues at coordinate 8,174,486 of NW_026652280.1, read as the reverse complement.
TTAGTAGAATAATAAAACTGGCAGGTCTTTGAAAATAATATATTAGAAGCATCATTTTTGATGCTCTTCTCATGCATGACTAGCAAAAGAAAAGGGTCTGTCTACAGTCAACAAAGATGTGCATATGGCTTCCCGTAAGTTTCAGATCTATTCCCTTTGAATTGCTCACACACACACACACACACACACACACACACACACACACACAAATAGTAAAAAAAAAAAACAAAAAACCCTATTCATGAGTTTTTCTTTTCCCCTTTAACTTATTTCAAATACATAAGGCACATTCTTGTGGGATTCACGCAATCAAATTTTACACACATTTTCATTTACCTATACAATATTAAATAGAATGTTTCAGCAGAAAATAAGTTGCAAACAATAAACAGCATATTTATTAACTATGAGAAAATAAAGTGCCACGTTTGTCTAGGGAGTAAACACTTTCTATACCTGAGAACATTGATCCAGTAATTCAAATATTTATTGATACTTACTACACCCCAGAAACTGGAACATAATTGATACACTTCTTGTTCTCCTGAAGTTCATAATCTAAGCCAACTAAACACAATGGATTTCCAAATGTCCATTAAAAGTTCAAGAATTGGGTCTCTGGTGGAGTCAGCTTCTAAAATATTAAAAATAAAATATTGAATTCAGACATCTGTAAAGTGTTTATGGTTAACTTTTACATTAAAAAGTCTATTGAACATTAATCTTAAAAATACAAATGAGCACATGCATATATTTCACAATGTTGTCCAAGAACATGTTCATTTTTTTTCTTTCTAGAAATAATTTATTTTTATGTTAAGTTATTCCACAGTTTCCTTTAGACTTCTGGCTTTTACAATTTGTTTTAAAAATTTATCCTTATTAACAAGCAATGTAACAAATGTTCTGTATTTTCTTCTAATATTTTATCACTGTATTTTTATTATATTTAAAATATTGAAACACAAGTGATTTATTAGTAAGTTATGATGATTAGTCATATGTGTCCTGAATGGGCTTCAGGATGCCCAGATATTTGCTCAAACATTATTCTGGGTGTTTCTGTGAAGGTGTTTTTGAATAAGATTGACATTTAAGTTGATAGACTGAGAAAAATCAGAATGCATTCCCTAACGGAGGCAAGCTTCATCCAGTCAGTTGAAAGCCTGACTGGAACATAAATGCTGACCCTCCCTTGAGCAAGAGAGGATTCAGACTCAAACATCAGACAGGAACCAGACCATCAGCCTCCTGGTCTAAGGCTATACCATTGCCTCTCTTGAGTCTTCAGCTTGTCAACTCACTCTGTAGAGCTTGGGACTTTTCAACCTCCATAATCATGTGAGCCAATTCAACCTCCATAATCATGTGAGCCAATTCCTTATAAGAACTCTCTCTCTCTCTCTCTCTCTCTGTGTGTGTGTGTGTGTGTGTGTGTGTGTGTGTGTGTGTGTGTGTGTGTGTGTGCTGTTTCGCTGGAGAACCCTAATTTCATACGTGATTTTTACAATATTATTTTTTATTTGAATGAACTACTATTTCCTCCTTCTAAATTGGATGTCATTTTTATGACATATTAAGTTCCCACTTGGATCTGTCTTCAGAATATTTTATTCTTATTTACTGGTCTATTTGTCTTTTTCTGAACTCATACGATATGTTTTTATATAAATTTTTATGGTAAAGTTCAAACCTATTTAATATAGTCCCTTAAATTCTTCTATTTAATATAATTAGCAAATCACATATATTTACTCTCCTGTATAGATTTTGAAATCAGCCAGTTCCTATTTTAAAATATTATGTCAAGTTATTATGTTTAGGGATATGAAATGAAATATCTTCAGTTTCCAGCTGTAATTGTGATAGAATACTTATACATTCCCAGAAAATTATTTTGTTTATTTTTTCAAAACTATTCTTGTCATAATAGAAACGAACTGTGAGAGATTGAGATAATTACAGTGAGAATAGAACTAAATACTTTGTTTATTTTTATGTTTTTAAAATATTTATCTTTTTTGTTGGTGAATATCCTTCTTCCTGATATTACTGGTAGCAATTTTAATATTTCACTATTTAAAGTGGTGTATTGAAACAGGAGGCAACATGAATGTGCTCCCATTGACTAAAAGCTGGAATAATGTGAGCAAAATATAACTGCAGTAATATTGCATCTTAAACATAAAGATACAATAGATATTCACAAGCCCATGCTGATATCAATAAATACTTAAAGAAAGAAAGAAATGGGGGAGAAAGGACTCATATTCCTTAAAAGTGAATTCTAAATAATGCCTATAGAATTTATGAGTAAAATAGATCATCAATTTTAAACCTCAATGACAATTGATTCAAGTAAAAATCTATGACTTCTAAAACTGGTGGTTGAATCTTGAAGAAACAGGTTATTTATATAGCCTCTAAGTAAAAAGTCCAAAATATTTATTAATGTAATGGCCTTAACACATGTCTTTGATATTCCTCAGCCAACCTTAGTAACTAGGGCAAAATACCAAGAAGAAAAAACGGTAAATTTATAGTAGAGAAACCTGGGAGAGACGCCATAGCCAAGTAATAATAAGTCATGATGATATTAGGTATCCCGTAATACGATTTAATCAGAGGAGCACTTCAAATCCATAGTATTAATGCCTTAAATTCCAATCTAGGCCGGGCGTGGTGGCTCACGCTTGTAATCCCAGCACTTTGGGAGGCCGAGGCAGGCGGATCACGAGGTCAAGAGATCAAGACCACGGTGAAACCCTGTCTCTACTAAAAATAAAAATAAAAATAAAAAATTAGCCGGGCGTGGTGGCGGGCGCCTGTAGTCCCAGCTACTCGGAGAGGCTGAGGCAGGAGAATGGCGTGAACCTGGGAGGCGGACCTTGCAGTGAGCCAAGATTGCGCCACTGCACTCCAGCCTGGGCGACAGAGCGAGACTCTGTCTCAAAAAGAAAAAAAAAAATTCCAATCTAACCATGAGAAAAGATTGAATATTCAAAATAAAGGACCCTTTATAAAGTGAGTCATCAGTAGTCTTCAGAACTTTCCAATTATAGACACACAAACACACACACATACAAATCACTGAAAACTGTCATAGGTTGGAAGATAAAATAAGTAAATAAATATGACTGATATAGAAAATGTATAAGTACACATTTTAAAAATCTAAAATATTAATATGATAGCAATGTAAAGGTATTAAATAAAAAACTAAGTCAACTAATAAAAAGCAACCTTAGTCACAAGCCTGAGCTTCACTCTAACATTAATATTGCCAGGCATTTAAAATGTATACATTTGAATGATAGTTAAAATTTACACATTGGCAATATATAAATTTAAAGCACTTTGATATGAGATTACTTTTGATTCTATTTTGTTTTAGACATTTTCTAAAATAAATTATCTATTATGTAAATTTAAAAATAATATAATTATTATCAAAGTAATTTATGTTTTCTGAAATTCTATTTAGACTTTCAGAATTATTCACAAATCATAAGGAACGTTTATACATGTAAGCATTATTCTAAGGTTTTTCTGAAAGGTCAAATCTAATTATAATAAAGAACAATTTGAGTAAAATACAATCATGAGACATAAAATAATGATTTTTCTAACTTATACTCACAGCAAAATAAGTTAGAGATAGCTAAATCCTTTCCTTATAAAAATAAAATGAAATAAAATACAAATCCACATGAAGTACCCAATGATATAAGCATATTATATGATCATGATATTGGGTAAATTTTTATCTGAATTAAAGCATGATATAAAAATAGAAAAGAAGATTTTAAAAAGTATATAATTAAAAAGACATATTTCACTTGCAAAGTTAATCATTACACTTACTTTTAAAATATGCATAGACTAATAGCAAACAATTCAACAAAAAGGCCTAAAATAATTATACTTTTATTTTTAATTTTTGAGACACTCACTCTGTCAACCAGGCTGGAGTGGTATGGCATGATTATAATTTACTGCAGCCTTATACTCCTGGGTTCATGCAATCCTCCTGCTTTAGCCTCCCAAGCAGCTGGAACCACAGGTGTGCATCACCACACCTGGCTAATTTTTAATTTTTATTTTCATAGAGATGGGGTCTTGCTATGTTTCCCAGGCTAGTCTTGAACTCCTCTCCTCAAGCAATGCTCTTCCCTTGGCCTCCCAAAGTCTGAGAGCACAGGCCTGAACCACTGCCATGGGCCAAAAATAAATAAATAATCCATAATATGAAACAAACACAGTAAAAACAGCTAAATACCAATTAGTTTGTTGTTCACCTTGTCTATTCCAAAGAGTAGAAACACTAACAACATTCAACAATGATATAAGCGTGTTGAAAACAACCCTATAATGCTCAGTAGTAGTCCAATGTTGGAGTTATGCACATTTATGTTTTAAGCAAAACGAAGTTAAATGCTAAGGTTGCAACAAGAAAGAACATTTCACTAAAATCAATGTTTGGAAGAGGTCTAGAAATCACACAAATATAACTTTGTCACTGATACTGGGTTCTTTCCTTGACTAATCTTTCCAAATTTATGTTTATCTCAGTAGAAGTTAACTCTTTAACAACAGTATTTGATGTTAGTAAATTTAATCTGGTAGAATGAGTTGGAGAGTGCTACTTCTGTATGTCAATTGCCGTAAACAGGACAAACCTGAAGGTTTCCCTTTTGCTTTCCACTCCCCTGCCACCTTTAAATCTCTGTCAAACACAAGATGATGACGCCCTTGGTTTACCAAGCTCAGAATAAAATTTCTGCTTATTGTCATTTGTGTGGTCTTTATGTCCACAACGGAAATGAAAGCAAGGATGTCAAAAGGGGCAATGCCAAAGCAAACAAAGAGGTTTTAGCGATTATTTAAATAAAAGGTTTAGAGAATGGTTGAAATAATGTTTAGAATATTGCAATATTCCAATTACTCATAATATTGCAAGTATTATGCAATATCAGGGAATACTGCAATTATTGTATAATATTAGGGAATGTTATAATTGCAATGTTACAGAATATTCCATAATAATCGTGATGCAAAATTATGGAATATTATAATTGCAATATTATTATAGTTACAACGTTATAAGGCAAACATGTTCCATATGTTAAGACTGGTTAAGTCAAACTTTTTAGTCCCAAATATAACTCTGAATATATAGTTGATATTTTCCCTAATTCAAATACTTTAACAGTTATTTTAAAATGTATTCATTAAAGATATCATACACTTTGATATTTTCTCTTCTAATCATCCCCAATATGAATAACATTAGGCAAACTGATAAGAATCCAATCTCCCTTCCTCATTGCATGTTACACCCTGTCCTCCTATGGAATTCTGATATATGAAAAGCATATTGGGGGACAATTCATGATAGTTTTATTCAAAAATAAGAAAATATTATACACATAGACCTAGAGTGGGCACAAACTCAAATTTTAGGGTTTCTGTTCCTATCTATCTGAAAAACAAGTACTTTTAAATGCTTTATTTGTAAAAAGAAAATCACTTTTTCCTTTCAGAAGATATTAATGATGATACCATAAAGCAGCTGATATCGCATGTGGAGATGGTATTGTTTTGGCACATTTATACGACGAAGCTCTCTAAGGCTGCACGAGAATGATCAGTTTAGGGAATAAATGTTCTAAACGTCTAGCTGTGATACTGATCAAGTTTGCTGGTGGCTCCTGGGTTTGCATTTTCCTGACCATGGGAAGGGACCGCATGGAGGTGCCCTGTGTGCTTTTCTGAGGCTGTCTTTGGACATAATTGCTTCTTGTTATTTTTTTCCTCTTCAATCAGGCACATGACTTACACTCTAACAAACATATAAAATCTGTCTCCAATTCTTTGCCCATTTTGGTCTGTTTATGAGCATCTGGTAAGAGTCCAAAAGCAGTGGAAAACCATTTAGAAAATATTTTTTCACAGTTGAATCTCATGTTAGATATATATATATATACATATATATATATGAAGCTTATGAAACACTAAATAAAATGATGTAAATATTCTGAATTTATGACAATGTATTACATAAAATTGCATATTCTTCCTGTTTCCACTCAAAGAATATGCAAACTCCATTTACAGCAAAAAATAGCAATATGGTTTTTGAAAATGGTTGGAATGTTTTAAACATGTTTATATTAATAAATGTATATCTTATTCTTAAGGAGATTATATTTCAAACATTAATATTTTGATTGGCTTTTAAAAGTCAATTTCATAAGGATGGATCATTGTTAATGTATATTCTATTGAGGAATTTATGTGTACTGTTTTTGAAATAAACAAAATGTTTGTTTGAGGTTAATGTATGTGGCAACCAAGGAAAATGTGTCTTGCATTCACTGTTCTCCATCTTGTGTTATTACTTGAGGAGTTTTACCAAAGATTATGAGAAGTGTAAGTCCCTGAGTGATTTTTTTGTCACTTAAAAACTATTAAAATTACAGTTATTCAAATGCCATTTTAAAACTCATCTATTTAAATGATTCTTTGTACCTCAAATAAATTGTTCTGTGCAATGAAGCACATCTTCAAACATAATTCACCTTTGCTCTATTGATTCAGAATCAAGTTGATACCCTATATTTTCCTAGAAAAATGTTCACTTGAAATACTCTAATAAATATGTCCTGTTTTCATTTCCAAAAAGCTACTGAAAAATAAACATATGTACCTGTATTGTGAAATCAAGGATCATTTGGTAAACTTTATCTGAAATAAATGCCTCTTTGGCTAAAATTTATGTTTGAAATTAAATCTAGATCCCTGGCTTTATGTACCCCAAAATAAATAATTATTTTGGGACATGTTTTGCATTTTTAAAATTTCTACAATCATATAGCCTGACAACTTATTCTACTTAAAGTGGCAAATCCAAAAACACAGGGCAGAGGTTAAATCATCTGTATAAGACATTTGAGTGCTATATAGTTTATCCAAGTATATACTCTTTTCCCCCCAGGGAAAAGGGACACAGAACTTAAACTTTAAAATTTCTCTCTTAATTGCTGTGTTATTAAACCTATCCTTGATCTCACTATAAGTTTTCATGAAAACATCTGACTTTATCAATTTCCCAATCCATATTTTTATTCTTCATTCCCTCTTTAATGGTTCAAGATTTTCTTTTTTTTAACAGGTAACCATGTGACCTTCGAGTGATAGTCCTAGGATGCTATTCCCAAATAAACTTCTTTCTAAATCATAATGGCAAACATTTTTATTACAAAGCAAATATGTATAATTATATGCTAAGAAGTAAATTAAAAGTTATTTATCTCTCCCTGATTTTTTATTCATGTTTCTTATATACTCAAAAAGAAATTACCTTGTTACAATTTTGTGTCTTTTTTTCTATATATTTTATAAAATCAGGATTTATGTTACATATTATTAAGGATGCGGCTTTATTATTTTACGTTATTATGGGCCTCTTTCTTTGGTAATCATATGGATATGTATGATAACTATATCACATCTCATCTGATGAGTTACCATAATAGGTTAACTTTTTACCCTTTGGTGGGTGTTCAAGTTTTTTCCAGGGCTGGATTACAATTAACACTGTAGCAAACATTGTTAAGATAATTATTTATGTATTTTGTATCTCTAAGTCTTATTAGAAGTGGATGTGTATAGGTTTCATTGAACAGGCAAGACTAAATGATAATCCTAAAATCAATTTTATTTTTGTTTCCAACACTCTCTTGATACTTGCCCTAGGGGATATTTATTGCCCTGCACCTGGAAAAAAATTTTAGTAGCCTGAATGAACTTTATGATCACTGTTAAGTAACAAAAAAGCTCCAGTTAATTGAATTTATAAACCATGTCATTTCAGTAATTAAAATTGTCCACATTATACTCAAATCTAAATTTGATTATTTTCCATGTAAATCAGCTTTCCTTTCTGTTCTTCCTTGCTATAATGAAAACTGAATTTTCTGACCCTTTGGTGTACGGTATTCATATTAAATGCAGGATGTCCAGTTCACTTTTAATTTAAGAGAAAATTTCTTTAGTAATAGTATGTCCTATGCAACGTACAAGACATACTCATAATAAAAAATATCTTTTTTTTTTCTTTTTTTCAAAGTCTCACTCTGTCACTCAGGCTGGAATGCAGTGGCACGCTCTCAGCTCACTTCAACCTCCGCCCCCTAGACTCAAGTGATTCTCCTGCCTCAGCCTGCTGAGTAGGTGGGATTACAGGTGTGTGCCACCACAGCTGGCTAATTTTTGTATTTTTTGTGGAGATGGGGGTTTCATCATGTTGGCCAGGTTGGTCTCAAACTACTGACCTCAAGTGATATACTCTCCTCAGCCTCCCAAAGTGCTGGGATTACAGGTGTGAGCCACTGTGCCCAGCCAAAAATATCATTTTTAATCTACAGTTTACATTTAAATGGTCATTCTCTATTTTTATTTGCAGATATTTTGTTTGTTTGTTTTTTTGAGACAGAGTCTCGCTCTGTTGCCCAGGCTGGAGTGCAGTGGCATGATCTGAACTCACTGCAAGCTCCGTCTCCTGGGTTCATGCCATTCTCCTGCCTCAGCCTCCCGAGTAGCTGGGACTACAGGCACCCGCCACCACACCCGAATAATTTTTTGTATTTTTAGTAGAGACAGGGTTTCACCGTGTTAGCCAGGATGGTCTCGACCTCCTGACCTTGTGATCTGCCCGCCTCAGCCTTCCAAAGTGCTGGGATTACAGGTGTGAACCACTGCACCCAGCCATTTGCAGATAATTTATCTGTTGTCCCTATTTTTGGAATGAGTACCACAAACAGGGATAAAGAAAGATAAAAAGTAAACTATTTATTTGACTGATGTGCTTACAATTTGATTTCATGCTTTTATAGCCCCAGCTGTGCACCCCCAAAATTCATAGGAATGTATTTTGAGATAGGGATTTTAGGAGTTTATTAAGGTTAAATGAGATCATAAAGACGAGGTCTTAACCTGATAAAATTAGTAGCCGTTTAAGAAGAAGACGAGAGAGAGAACTATCACACGCTCTCTCTGGTCTCCAGGTGCTTGCACCAAGGAAAGACTGTTTCAGGCCCTAGTGAGAAAGGCGTCATCTGAAAACCAAGAAAAAAGGATGCACCAGGAAATGAATTGGTCAGCACCCTGATCTTGGACTTCCAGCCTCCAGAACAGGGAGAAAAATACATTTCTATTGTTTAAGCCACTCAGTCTGTGGTATTCTATGACGGCAGCCCGAGCCCACTATGATACGTGCATTCTGCTTACAGCAGATGTTTAAATGGACTCTGTAGTCCGTTTAACTCTCTGGTCAGAAAATGCCTTTTCTGAACTGTCTTTTCTGCAGCACATGGACTAGGTGCTGCCTCTATTGCATGTATCCTTCCTAGTCCTCTTGGAGAGGATCGAATAACCTGACTGGGAGCCAGTGTTCCCATTAGAATTAGGACTGAGCCTGGTTCCCAGGTTTCATGGAATTTTGGTCCATGGTCAGGAATGGTCTGTTATTTTCCCAAAGCATGTCTTTCACGGCTGCCTGTGTCTTCTGTCAGCTTAATTTTTTCAGACCTGAATTAGGCACAAATACAATATAGCCCCCCACCTGCAGAAAACACTTCTCATTCCACCAGTTTCCCCCTGAAGCCCTTTTTGTAGACTTTGAGTTAGGTGTTAGCGTCAGATTGCTCTTATTATCCTTTCTCAGAATTAAATGTAACCAATTTTTGTTTTATTCAAGACAACTTTACAAACCCTAATTTTCAAAAAAAAATTCTTTCTAAATTAAAACCAAACAGACTCATTTGACTAAAAACATCTCAAGGAATTACTTTTAAGTCTTCACGTGGTAGCAGGGCATACTGGTACATGCCTGTAGTCCCACCTCTTCCGAAGGCTAAGGCGAGAGAATCACCTGAACCCAGGAGGTTGAGGCTGCAGTGAACTGTGACTGCACTACTGCACTCCAGCCTGGGTGACAGAGTGAGACCCTGTCTCAAAAGATCAATTAATAAAAAAAAACTTCACATGATATTCTATCTCCCACCTTACATTAAAACTTCCAAATTAATAATCTGATGCAATGGAGTTGTTAAAGTATGTGCACATCTGTATATTAAGAAAGCGTTTGGCTGGAAATATAAAAACTTCCAACAATCAATTACCAACCTAAAGAGTGGACATGTTCCACTTGAGGGATATGAAGGTGGACATTTCAGATTAGTGTATACATGTAAATATATTAAGAGAAAACTCTGCTCTTTCTGGTTTCCTGCTTTGGATCTTTATTGTGTTGGCTTTGTCTTCATGGGTGCAGACTGGACGTTCTACCTTGAGACAGTGTTTCTGCATTCTAGGAAAGAAGCTGAAGAAAGGAGGACATTATGGAAGTTAAGTCTTCCATACAACAGGTTTTGACTTTGCATTTATTTCATAAATATCTCCTATGTAATTATATAATACAGTATGTAAGAATCAAAAATACAATCCTATCCTATAGGCTTGTACTACCAATTTTCTTAATTGTAGATGAGGTATGTTAGTTCAATCTTCTTACTGCACACAACTAAAAAGGCTAGATGTCATACTTAAAAAATTCTTCTCCGAAACACTAGAGGATAAGCATGATAAAGAACAGTTACCTGGAAATACATGGATTTCAAAAATAGTTTTTATAAAAAAATTGAAAAGCAATCTAAATGGCTGTCAAGTGAACATTTAATAAATAAACTGCAAAATTTGATAAATAAAACATTCACATATTGATATAGATAAATATAAAAATCTAATTTTGAGGCTGGGCACGGTGGCTCACACCTGTAATCCCAGGACTTTGGGAGGCCGAGAGGGGCAGATCACTTGAGGTCAGGAGTTCGAGACCAGCCTGACCATCATGGTAAAACCTTGTTTCTACTAAAAATACAAAAATTAGCCTAGCATGGTTGCATGAGCCTGTAGTCCCAGCTACTCAGGAGACTGAGACATAGAGAATCATTTGAACCCGGAAGGCGGAGGTTGCAGTGAGCTGAGATAGTGCCGCTGCTCTTCAGCCTGGGCGACAGAGTGAGATTCTGTCTCAAAAAAATAAAAATCTAATTTTGAGGTAATATGTTGCAAATGAACACTTTATTCAGTTCTTTCAATGTACATGTAATGAAGACCTATTATAGTCCAAATTTTGTGTCCAGGGTTGAATATAAGACAGGTAGGAAACAGACGTATATCCTAACAGGGCAGGTAGAAGGGCTCTCCAAGGTAATAATTATTGAGGCTATTATCAGACAACACGAGGAGAATTGATGAAGCTACATCTGGAAGAAATACATGCTATGCCTGTCTAAGGAGGATGAGGACCAGCATGTGGCCAGAGAAGAGGGAGTGTGGGAGAGTGGTGGCCAGGACTCTGGAGACAAAAACGGAGTCTAGACCACACAGGACCTTGCAGGCCATGAGAGCATGATTGCATATTGTTCTGAAGCACTCAGTCTATTTAAGACCTAACTAATAAAGTATTTTGGTCAGGGAAAAAACAAATCCAATTGGTATTTTAGAAGATCTAATTTTTATTTTTTCCTTTTTTCCTGCTTGCTTTGGGCTAAAATTGCTCTTACTTCTCTAATTTGCTAAGGTAGAAGATTAGCGTTTGATTTTTGATTTATTGTTTGCATATATATGTACAAAATGATATGTTTCCCCTCTGATTGATAGAGCCATAGGGTATTATTCGCGTCTCTTCACAGTGAGATCTTGTAAGATCTTTACTTCAAGGAAGTAAAACCCAGGAACGTGAGGGGACCACCCTAAGCCTACAGCCCCAATACGTTCTTCTCTCTCATGAGTCCACACTTGGCCTCCAGTAAATTATGCAATGACCATTTACCTGTTCCCATCAGTTTATGCTTCTGGCAGCTTTGCTCCAGTGAGCTAATCTCATGTGAGAGTCTCCATTTCTACCTATCTCTTCAGATGGTGTGGTGGTAGTTTTTACTGTGCCTTCAGTTATTTGATGGATCTAATAAAAAGTTTGAATATTTAGCTATTGACCTCTTTTCTTCTTGTAAGTATGGAACTGACACCTTATAAGCTCTTTACATATTGGAACTGAAAAGAGAAATCTCTTAACTTTTAGTTGTCATATGGAGTTTCAAGGAAAGTGTCATCTTGGTTTAATGTGTGAGAGAAAGTGTTATGCCTTTGTACAGCATAACAGTTTTCAATACAAATTGCTTTATACACTTATGTCCACCTACAGGCTCCACAGCCTTTACAAACTAAGTTATCAAATGAGTCTCACTTCTGGCCCTGCTGTTACTTTAGTATTTGGTCTTTATGTTTGGACAGTTATATCCTTTGGTGTAGTTCCATAAATTCTACTTGCTTGGAGCTGCCTGAGATGCTACTTGATCTTTCTGAACCTTCCTTTGGGAATTAGGTTTTTACCTCTGGACTCCCTTTGTTGTGGGTGACATCCCTCCCAGCTATTGCCAACATTTCTTATGTAAAGCTGATCGCCTACTTTGACGTTTATCTAATACCTAATGCCATAGGACTCATGACTAAGTCCCCCTGACATATTCCCAAAAGGTCTGATTCGATGAATTAATCTATTCTTCAGGTATGTTATTCTTCTCATGATTGCATGAGCCAAAATATTTATGCATCATCCCTTTTATAACAGAAAATTCACTGTCAGTAGGGAAATTCTACACCCACAACAGTTCGATTTGTTGGTTGGTGAATAAACCTCCTTTGCTCTCCCATTTTTCTTTCTTCTCTTTGCATTCACATCTGTATCAGTTCTTTGCTAAGTTAAAATGATCAGTAGTGGTATTGTTTTGTGCCTTGTCTGTGCTCCTGTAGCATTTGTGACATTCTTATTTATCCTCTCAAGGGTTTTGCCTAAATGAAGAAATCATTGGCAGCAACATTTCTTTTTTTTTTTCCTTTTTTATTGCCCAATATATATGAAGCTCACTCATGTACTGCTCATTATTATGCCTTCTGTATTAGCAACAATGATACGGATAACTGAGTCCAGAGTATCTGTTCATTTTATGCTTCATTTAGTAGGTAATAGACGTGTTGGTAGATTTGTGCTGCTGGAAAAGTCCTCTCATGGTTTCTGAGTTGCTGCTGTACAACAAAATATCATGGCAAATGCCTGATTGAAACAGTAATTGAATTTTCACACAGTAACTTTCCTTGGGAAATAAGTAAGTTAAAAAGCAAATATTCACAACTATTTTTAATGTTGAAAACAGAAATTTAAGCTAATATTTGGATGCTGAAAAGCAATTAAAGGCAATAGCAGAATTGTGGATTCTGCATGGTGGATAACTAACACATAGCTGATTTGATTAAACTGCAGATTTTTTTAGGGTGATACTGTACTGGAAACATTTCCAAAAACATTTTTTCATTTCATAGACTCATTGAACAAAATATAGTCTCTTAAATGTCTAGAAACTGTCATATATAAAGTTAAAACTCCAAACTAACTCATCTGTATTATTTTGAGCAGGTACTCATGTTGATAGTACATATTGCCACATGGAAAAATGTGTCTTTAACTTATCTTATGCCACTAGTAAGAAATTAAAAGTTTTTAGGGGAACCAGATAAAGATACTTTTTAGTTGTAAACACGTAATACATTATATATAAATATGTAAAGTTACATAATATATTACATACAAATATATAATGTTATATATTTTATACAAATATATAATGTTATATATTTTATACAAATATATGTTATATATTTTATACAAATATATAATGTTATATATTTTATACAAATATATAATGTTATATATTTTATAGAAATATATAATGTTATATATTTTATAGAAATATATAATGTTATATATTTTATACAAATATATAATGTTATATATTTTATAGAAATATATAATGTTATATATTTTATACAAATATATAATGTTATATATTTTATAGAAATATATCATGTTATATATTTTATAGAAATATATCATGTTATATATTTTATACAAATATATCATGTTATATATTTTATACAAATATATCATGTTATATATTTTATACAAATATATATAATATATGAAAAATATAGTTATTAAAAACAGGAAAATTTGTTATTTTTTTTCCCGCCTCATGTTAACTTTTTTTTATTGTTATTTTTGTGTTCTTATATATTGAGGTTATTACTGCATTAATCAGGACAGGCTAGTTTATCCTACAAAAACAAACAGTGCCAAACTCTCAGTAGCTTAACACAAAAATGTGCACTTTTTTTTCCTTTCAGACTCTCAGAGAAATAAGCTATGAATTTCTGTCTTGATGTGTGTTTTCGTATCTATGAAGGTAAGAAGTGTGTATATAATGAAACAGTGATCATTCTTAATGACCTCTAAGTGAGACACTTGTTACGTCTGCTCATACTATTTAGTCAAAGTCAGTCATGACATTATCTAATTTGAAGGATGTAGGACAATGAAATTCTACTATGTGTCTGAAAACTGGAAAGTTGAAATATTTGTGAAAAGCCCAATGCTACTAACTTGGGATAAGTTAAAAAGAAACAAATGAACATACACTAGTTGTTTTCTCAACTCTCATGCCTTCCTCAGTGAAAAAGAAAATTAAAATGAAGGAATCCAGTAGCTGCTACTGGCAAGGCCTCTCTCCATGGCCAAGTGCCCCTGGAACCAAGTGGTATCAGAGATTTCAGAACAGAGTCTTTACCCATAATGCACTTGTAAGTGTTTACATGACTGCATAGTTGCTGATAAGACAAAGTCATATCCAAGCTCTCAGGTTTTCATAGACATTTACAGAACACTCCAACCTGAAACAACAGCATAGACATTTTTCTCATCTACATATGGCACACACTCTAAGATAGACCACGTTTGGCCATAAAGCAAGTGTCAACACATTCGAAAAATCAAAATCATACCAACCGCACTCTCAGTCTACAGCACAATAAACATAGAAATTAATACCAAGAAGATCTATCAAAACCATACAATCACATGGAAGTTGAATAACCTGCTCCTAAATGACTTCAGGAAAAAATAAATTAAAGTAGATATCAAAATATTCTGAGAAGCCTGCTAGAGGGTTCATGCTCTCTAAATATAAAATAGTTATTGCTTTCTATAACTATGTATTCTTTAGTTTACCAGTTCCAAAAAAGTAGGCCTAAGACAAATTAATTTCTCTGAGTTATTCTTTCATGATTTTCCTGAATCCAGAAGGCAAGAAACAGCAGCTGCAGTATTCATTAGTGCTTTAGGCAGAGTTGATATTATGTGAAGTTGGAAGAGCAATGAGTGGAAATAAATCCAGTGTTCCTAGTGGGGCTTATGGTGACTCAAATAGAAATCAGCTCAATTCCAGATAGGACATGCTAATGAATCTGATTTCTAAAGCTCATGCTGATAATAAATCATTATTTTATAGAGATAATTGCAATTTACCTATTGTTTTCTTATTTTTACCTCCATTTAGGTAAAACAGCCAAGGACTCAAGAAACAACAATTTTCATAATTAACCAGATAATTTAAGCTAGTATTCCTATTTTGTAATTAGTTAGACACTCGTCATAATTTTCCTGATGCTTTTACCTAATACCTGAATATACTTAAGCTTACAAATCAGCAGCTTTCAAGGTGCTTAGCATATTTTCATGTAACATTTGATATTTTTAAAGCATTTCTAATAAAAAAAAAACTTAAAAAGTGTCTTTGAAATGTTAGCACAATTATTATGTATCCATTTAACATAAGGCAAAGTTGAAATTCATTATTTATGTAACTTACCTAAAAATTCCTACCCAGACATTTATTGACTTAGATTTTAAAACCACATTCCTACTCCAGTATTATATTTATTGAAAAATATGTTATATAGTGTATTCTTACAATAAATTAAGCTACAGAAAATAAAATGTTATTAAGAAAATCAAAAGGAAGAAAAAATACATTTACTGTACTGCATTTATTGATACGGAACATTTATATCCTCTGTTTACAAGAAGATGCGTCTGCCTGAAGTGGCAAGCAATTACAGCTATAGATCTCCATCTATGGTACATATTAAGCACTTCGACTTTTTTTTGTAATGTCATGACTTTTCTCTGCTTCTTGGGAGCACTTTCAGCACCAGTAGTGCTTTGTATGGGTCCCAAGATGTTATTCAAGGTTTACGGTATTGCACTAAACACAGTGAAAAATACACAAGAACCTCGAGAGAGCACTTTTTACTGTGATGTGCAATTTACCGGAGAGACAAGTGCTCACATGGAGATGATCAGCCTGAAAGGCGTTTTAAGCAGATACTCACAACACTTGAGCTCGCCACAATAGCAGCAGGAGATGGCTACAAAATTATTTTAGCAGTACTGTGTTTACTACAGTTAATTTCATGCAGTTATAATTAATGCTGCATCTTTACATTTATTCACCTTTCTGTTGACTCTTAATGGTACTATGTACAGCCTGTGTGTGCATAAATTTTTATACATTTTAACTATTTACAATAGATTTGTACATAGTTTTTGGTAATAAATTCAATAATAGACTTTATCTACATATATTTTATGCATTCATGACATGTCTAAATTTTTCATAATTTTCTCAATATTTCTTGGCTACATAGTTTATCTGTAAGTTTTTCAAATTATTGTAAATCCCCACAAAATCTTCCAATTTATTTATTGAAAAAAATCCTATGATTGTGTCCACACAGTTCCAACCTGTGTTATTAGAGGCTAAACTGTATATTTTTTGGGAGTAAAAAAAAAGTCAATGAAAAATACATTGGAATAAGTTGGTACTTTTGCCATTGTTTTTCAATCATTTAATCTCCTATCTTTGTATGCAGGAGAACATAAGAAATAGGAAAACAGAAACTAGCGAATGTTAAAATTTGAAAATACTATGTAGCAGACCTTTATCAAGCACCTATCATATATGAGGTACTATACTAAGTGCTGGTGAATCAGTTAAAGCCAAACAGTCAGAACCCAAGCTCTATGGAACAATATCTAGAAAAAAATAATAGACTATGTTTACTGGCTCAAGACCAAGAAGAGAGAATGACACGTGACATGTTACAGGATTCTCTTTGACTGGAATCCAAATGCCACAATTTTGTAGTACATATTCTTTAGCCATAAATAGTTGCCATTGTTTAGACAACATCGGTTTAAACAAACATACACAGTTGTCTTTCTCCTCAAATGTCTGACAGTTTATTCTTTTTTTTTTAGTTTTTTTATTTCCATAGGTTATTGGGGAACAGGTGGTGTTTGGTTACATTAGTAAATTCTTTAGTGGTGACTTGTGAGCTTTTTGGTGCACCCATCACCTGAGCAGTATACACTGCACTCAATTCGCAGTCTTTTGTCCCTCGCCCCCTTCCCACCCTTTCCTCCTGAGTCCCCATAGTCCACTGTGTCATTCTTATGCCTTTACATCCTCATACCTTAGCTTCCACTTATGAGTGAGAACATACGGTGTTTGGTTTTCCATCCCTGAGTTACTTCACTTAGAATAATAGCCTCCAATCTCATCCAGGTTGCTGCAAATGGCATTAATTCATTCCTTTCTATGGCTGAGTAGTATTTCATTGTATACACACACCACAACTTATTTATCCACTGGTTGATTGATGGGCATTTGTGTTGGGTCCACATTTTTGCAATTGTGAATTGTGCTGCTATAAACATGTATAAAATGTTAATTATGAATATCCAAAAACAGTGTACCTGATTTCTCAAACTCAGTTTTCTTTGAAATTCTCTCAGAAGAATGGTGTCCCATGAAACAAATTTTGGTTGAGTCTTATCTGTAACATTTCTTTTACCAAACTTCTTTGATCTCTTATTACTCAGCCCTAGGTCTTTCTTCTCACACCAGTTTTACTGGATTCCTAAAATTAGTTATCACCTATCCAGAAATTATTATGTTTTCTTACTTAGGTTCACAATGTCATTTTGAAAAGAGCAAACTGGTAAAACATATAGATAGCATTTTCAAAACAGATTAAAATTATTTAATATCTATTTTTTCACTTAATGATAAGAACAATTCAAAATCTATACTGCTTAACTTCTTTATTTCTATTATAACTTTGTTGAATAAAATAAATATTTACTCTGGCATTGCCTATTTCAATATGGTATGTTACTTTGTAAATTGAAAAAGAAATGAAGAACTACATTAATTTAATTTAGGGTAGCTGAGTAGTTTTCAAAGACTTAATTCAATATTTACATATACATATTTTACAATCAAAGCAAATTTTAATACTATTTTTTTAAAAAAACTTATGCTTTTACAAATGCTGAGCTAATCTTCAATGGAATGATTGAGGCACAATTACTTCTCTTTCATATAGCCATCTTGTATTAGTTCATTTTCACATTGCTGATAAACATACCTGAGACTGGGTAATTTATAAAGGAAATATTGTTAATGGACTTACAGTTTCATTTGGCTGGGGAGGCCTCACAATCATGGCAGGAGATGAAGGAAGAGCAAAGGCGCATTTTACGTGGCAGCTGGCAAAGAAAGAATGAGAACCAAGTGAAGGAGGTTTTCCCTTATAAAATGATCAGATCTCATAAGACATATTCTTTACCATGAGAGGATTATGGGGGAAACATCTCCCATGATTCAGTTATCTCATACTGGGTACCTCCCCCAACAGATGGGCATTATGCGAGCTAAAATTCAAGATGAGATTTGGGTGGGGACATAGCCGAACCATATCACCTCTATTTTAATAAATGAACTAAGTGCTGTTTACTATACTTGGATATTCATTATTGTTACTTTCATATGTTATTCCTCCATAGTTTTATTTTATGTACTTTTGCAGTTTTATTTTATTATGGTTTTTGCTATCTCACTATCCCTTCCCCATGGGTTGCTGCAACTGACTGAAGATTTAGAAAATAGAAATACAGAATTAATTATTTTTTACTCTGCCAGTAAAGCCATCATGAAAAAAAATAATGAGGGAGGGTGCTCCAGCCCATTTACTGAGTGACCGGAAAGGCTGCCAGTTTTGAGTAGGATCCAGAACAGGAGAACGCTCTGCAATATGTCCAGACTGCTGTGCAAGCTGCTCTGCCCCTTGGGCCATATGACCTAGCAGATCCAATGGTATTTGAGGTGTCAGCAGCAGATAGGGATACTGTTTGGAACCTTTGGCAGCTGCCCATAGATGAATCACAGCTGAGGCCTCTAGGATTTTGGAGCAAGGCCCTGTCATCTTCTGCAGATAACTACTCTGCTTTTGAGAGACAGCTCTTGGTTTGTTACCGGGCTTTTGTAGAAACTGAACGTTTGACTATGGGTCATCAAGTCACCATGCAACCTGAACTATCATGAACCAGGTGCTTTCTGACCCATCTAGCCGTAAAGTTGAGCATGCACAGCAGCATTTCATGGTCAAATGGAAGTGGTATATACATGATCGAGCTCAAGCAGGTCCTGAAGGTATAAGTAAGTTACATGAGGAAGTGGCTCAAATGCCTATGGTCTCCACCCATGCCGCCCTGCCTTCTCTCCCCCAGCCTGCACTGAGGGCTTCATGGGGAGTTCCCTATGATTAGTTGCCAGGGAAAGGGAAGACAAGGGTCTGGTTCACAGATGGTTCCACATGATATGCAGGCACCACTCGAAAATGGACAACTGCAGCACTACAGCCCCTTTCTAGGACATCCCTGAAGGACAAAGTGAATGGAAATCTTCCCAGTGAGCAGAACATTGAGTAGTGCACCTGGTCGTGCACTGTGCATGGAGAGAGAAATGGTCAGATGTGTGATTATATACTGATTCATTGGCTGTAGCCAATGGTATGGCTGGTCAGGGTCTTGGAAGGAGCATGATTGGAAAATTGGTGACAAAGAGATTTGGAGAAGAGGTATGTGGAGACACCTCTCTGAGTGGTCAAAAACTGAAGATATTTGTATTTCATGCGAATGCTCACCAAAGGGTGACTTCAGCAGAAGAGGAATTTAATAATCAAGTAGATAGGATTACTCTTTCTGTGGATGCCACTCAGCTTTGTTTCCCAGTCACTCTTGTCATCACCCAATGGGCCCATGAACAAAGTGGCCATGGTGTCAGGATGGAGATTACACATGGGCTCAGCAGCATGGACTTCCACTCACCAAGGGTGACCTGGCTACCGCTACCATTGAATGCTCGAGTTGCCAGTAGCAGAGATCAACAATGAGCCCTCAATTTGACACCATTCCTCAGGGTGACCAGCCAGGTACTTGGTGGCAGGTTGATTATATTGGGCCTCTTCCATCATGGAAAGGGCAATGGTTTGTCCTCACTGGAGTAGACACTTCCTCCGGATATGGTTTTGCCTACCCTGCACTCAATGCTTCTTCCAAGACTACAGTCTTATCACATAAGGGATGCCTTCTCACTCACAGAATGCCTTATCCACCGCCACAGTATTCCAGACAGCATTGCCTTTTCAGGGCTGGGGCAAAGTTCTCCAGGAGGCTGTGTATGCTCTGAATCAGCATTCAATATGTGAAAAGAAATTATCTTGGGCCCCCAATATCACTAGGGAAAACTCAAGCTGAAACTGCTTAGGCCAACACTGCCTCCCATTCTACTCAGTCACCCCTCTGCTCACTGAGATAGATGCATATCTGATTTGCCTCCTTTGGAAAGGCTAATCAGAAACTAAAAAAAAAAAAAAAAAAAGTAACCATTTATGTATCACCTAAACATGACCTGGAATCTCCCTCCCTGAGTCTTCCTGCCTTTGCTTCAAGTTGTCTCGCCTCTCCAGACAGAACCAATGTACTTCTTACTTATATTGATTGATGTCTCATGTCTCCCAAAAGTGTATAAAACTAAGTTGTGCCCCACTCACCTTGGGCACATGTCTTCAGGACTTCCTGAGACTGTGTCATGGGTGCGTCCTCAACCTTGGCCAAATAAAATTTCTAAATTAACTGAGACTTGTCTCAAATTTTCAAGTACTGTTTCTCCCACAGCCAGGACTCATGGGTCCAGGAATCAAGGGGTGGAAGTGGAGGTGGCATCCCTCACCATCACCCCAATGACCCACTAGCTCATATCAGAACTCATACCCACCATTTGTTTGAACACCTGAAGCTGGAAAACATTCTCTAGAATTTGCTTCATGAAATCATAATGATGTAAGGACAACAGCAACAAGGGTTGCAGAATAACTGCATAGCTACTGCCAGCTGAAACACGTGCAAAAGCATCTCGAAGCCAAAATTGTTATTCATCTAGAACCGTATCTGAAAGAGAATCTGCCATATGTTCAGTATAACTTCAATACTGTGGAAGACAGAAAAAATAATGTTTTGGAACATCAAGAAGTCAATCACAATATTTTTTGCTCTTTCACAGAAAAAATTCAGCGAACGTTTACAGTTCACCTTAATTTATTTCAATTGATTCTTTGAATCAAACTGAATCAGGCTTTTTTCTCAGCACTCCTTTTAAATTGGTATCATAGTCTTTAATAACGAGTAGGTACAAAGTTCTTAGTCTTCATCTGACTGGACTTCTCAGCAGGACTGAACAATGTTGCTTTCCCTTCTTATGGATAAAAGCAGAAAACCAACTTCTTTTTTATTATTAACTTGACTTCAGTAAAACTGTACTCTCAAGGTTTTCCTTTTATTTTATAGTTATTCTTTCCCAGTCTTTTTCTTCGATTACTCCTCCAGTATTTGCCTCCTAGATGCTGAAATTCTTCAAGGTATAGAGTACTTTGACTTCTCTTTTGTAACTCCACATATTCCCCGAGTGAATATCTTGTCTCATGATTTTGAATACTATCCTTTCCAAATTTAAACCTCCACACTATTCTTCTATACAGCATCCTCATTTGGGTGTTTAATAATCATCACAGGCTTAACATTTCCCCAGTCAACTCTTTAAAAAAAAAAAAAAAAATCTTAGATTCAGGAAGTACATATGCGTTTTTGTCTCAAGGGTATTATATGTGTGAAAGGAAAGTAAATCTTGGGACCCTGAACTCACTAAGCTGTTGGAAAAAGTCAAGCTGGGAACTGAGTCACACAAACCTGCCTCCCATTTGATTCCTAAATAAGATGACTACAAAGATAAAAAAAAAAAAAACAAAAACTACACACCTCCCTTACAACTTGCTGACAAGGAACTTCCTTGTGGTTCCAAGATCTTTACCCTAAAACAGTCGTGTTGAATTTCACCCTGGCAATGTAAACTGATAGAGTATCTTCATAGGTACAGGACAAAGGACAGGACTCAAAGTCACTTCTCTGCTCACCTGAGACAAAGGCATATCTGATTGCTTCCTCTGCCCTATTGTCTACATTATGTTATGTAAAAATGCAGACTCACGGAGCCAGGGGAAGGCATAAGTGACTATTCCTCTACATGCTCTCACATGTAAATTGTGTATTCAGTGAAAGGCTCATCAAAGGCTCAAAGGATGTAACTGTTTGCCTCTTACCTATCACACCTTTTAATTTTTTTCCCTCTTTCCTCAATGTCTGCTCTTTTCTCTATTTGTTTATGTATTTATTTATATATTTCTCTATTTATTATTATGTATTTATTTATTTATTTTTGAAGCGGAGTCTCACTCTGTTACCCAGTCTGGAGTGCAGTGGCACAATCTCGACTAACTGCAACCTCCGCCTCCTGGGTTCAAGCGATTTCCGGCTAGTGTTTCTATTTTTAGTAGAGACAGGGTTTCACCATGTTGGCCAGGCTGGTCTCTAACTCCTGACCTCAAGTGATCCTCCCACCTCCGCCTCCCTAAATGCTAGGATTACATGTGTGAGCCACTGCGCCGGGCCTTGCCCTTTCCTCTTTAAATATTGAAGCCTTCAAAGTCATCTTTGGAGAAAGGCATCGATTTGTCTCCCTGTGCACATCCTTAACTTTGGCAAATAAACCTCATAAAATAATGGAGACTTGCCTCAGTCATTTTCGTGGATTTACACATGTATAATGGTGAAGATTGGGATTTGAATGTAGCGATGACCTAAATATTGAACATTGTACCCAATAGGTAATTTTTGAACCCTAATTACCCCACCCTCCCCCATTTTGTAGTTTCCAGTGTCTACTATCTCCATCTTTGCCTTCATTGTTTAGCTCCCACCTATAAGTGAGAATATGCAATATTTGATTTTCTGCTTCTGAGTTAGTTCTCTTAGGACAATGGCCTATAGCTCCATCCATATTGCTACAAAGGACATAATTTCATTTTTTAATGCTGCATAGTATTCCATGGTGTATATATACACCATATTTTCTTTATCCAGTCAAACATTGGTGGACATTGGTTAGTCCATGACTTTGCTATTGTGGACGTGCTATGATAGACACATAAGCGCAAGTGTCTATCAACTCTAAATCAAAATGGAACTCCAAGAACTGCTCTTGCACCCACACTCAGCCCTTTAAAAAATTCTATAAGCACTGTTTTTAAAATACATCCTAAACCAAACATCTTCTCACTACCCCCATCATCACTTCCCTAATCCACCTTACTGTCTTCTCATGTCTGCATCTCAGTAAGAGTTGGTCCGTCACAGCTTCATACATAGAATAACCCTTCCTCTAGACAAGTTGCGTCCTATTTGCTGGGTGGGATTCTCTCATCATGGTCTTATATCCATTCAGGAAAGTATCCAGAACCATTGTAAGCAGATTGTGCACCAGGTAGCTGGAAGGGGGGGCAGGTATGGAGACAGTATTCCCCAAGGTCTTTTCCACTTTACTCCTTGATTGTCTGCCCTCTACTTAGCTATGTTTCTCCTTTCTACCATGCCAAATTTATCGTGTTTCCATAGACCAAAATTACCTCCAAAAGATTAAAGTTCACATTGTCATCATAGTAGCCATTTATTTGAACCTTTGTTTTGGTTAACATGCAAGCACACATACTAGATGACACAAGACACACAAGTTACAATAATGAGAAAAGGGGTGAAAAAAATACAGATCAATACTTTGGGACCTAAATCATCGATCATTTCTGGATTTGCAAAAGCCTCTTACCTGCCATTATTGTGTCTACTCTTGGTTCTATTCAATACAATTTCACACAGGGATCTCTTTAAGGTTTTATTAAAATTGCTCATTTCATGACGCTCTTTTTCTGTAAACTCTTCTTCTTTAAAACTTTAAACTTTTCTCATGACTTCTTATTTGCCCAGAGTAAAATTACATTTTTTTAGCTCAAGATGCCTCATAATCTGATCATGTCTCTACCACTCTGACTTTGTCACTTGTCATTTTGTTCATCTCCCTATGACTTCTTCATCCTTTAAAGCCAAACACATCCCTATTGATAATCTTTGCACTTGTTCTTCCCTGTGCTTGAAACACATTTTCTTTATGTGGGCACATGGCTTGTTTCTTCATTTTCTCAGGACTATGTTCAAAGCCACCATTGTGCAGAGGTACTCCCCATATACTCCCACTAAAATAAAAAGGAACATTAGTCTCTGATTAAAAATAACTCTATAGTTTTCTTCATAGCACTTACTATAATTTCATTTATTTGAGCATTTTTAAGATTTATTATTCAAAGGTTCTGTTATTCCATAGTTGTATGAAGCCAGATGATTTGATTACGAGTTATGTGCCTCAGTTTCCCAATCTGTATAATGGAATTTATAATATTTCACCTCCATAGGGTTATTATAAAGATTACATGAATTTTAGTAGTGTAAACAAAATCAGAACAATATCGGACACATTGAAAATCCTCAGTAAATATTAGCTCACCTTGTCACATATTTGCTTCTCTCTTCTATTCCTCATGAGAATCTAAGTTCCCTTCAGGTAAGAACTAACTGTGTTTCGCTCACTGCTTGTTACATTAAATTTGGCAGTGATAAGTAGGAGCAGGCATTTCTTCTATGAACTCAGAATAGCCAGGGGAAGAAATCCCTATTGTGAAGGGATAAATTATCATCAAACTGTTCACTCTTAACAGAAAGCAGAGAAGAGAATAAATTCACCACCAGGACTAGTTAAACTTCTCTCCATGTGTGCTCTGTCATTTACGTGAAATAATCATTATTTGCTTGTGTAAACGTGCAGCATAATACTGGTGCTCTTTCACTTGCTAGTTTTAAATGTCAGTCTTCAGAGAGTCTTTTGGAGAAACTTGATTGAGATCTGTGGAATCTGTCTAGCTTTGGTAATCCTGGCCTAAAAGCTTGGTTCGCCTGGATTAGTGATGAGCCCCAAAGTTAGAATCTGAAACATTGCCTACTTGTGGCACAGTGAGGTGAGGTCATGCAGATTAACACCACCAAAAAAGTAATTTTATAATGATAAACTCCCAATAATTGCTTGTAATTGAGCCTACTATGGAACTTGAAGTGCTCACGATGAAGGGCAGCCTGTTCACAGTGTGACAGGCCCTCCAGAGCAGGAGGATGTTCAGTCCGTGACATGCCAGAGCTAAGAGGACTGAGCTGTGCTTTTCGGATTCAGGCTGGGAGAATAAATAGAAGACATAAATAATTTATTGAAATGGTTATAAAATATAAACAATGATAAATTTGTTTCCAGTGTGGGCTAAATTCATATATAAAATAAATACAGTGTCTATTTTGTAATTGTAATCTCTCTCAGTTTTATCAATTTTAAGTACAAAAGCCTCTGAGTCATAGCTCTTTCAAGTTGTTTTTGTTGTTGTTGTTTTGTTGTTGTTGTTGTTTGTTTGTTTTTGAGATGGAGTCTCGCTCTGTTACCCAGGCTGGAGTGCAGTGGCGCAATCTCAGCTCACTGCAAGCTCCGCTTCCTGGGTTCACGCCATTCTCCTGCCTCAGCCTCCCCAGTAGCTGGGATTACAGGCGCCCGCCACCATGCCCAGCTAATTTTTTGTATTTTTAGTAGCGACAGGGTTTCACCGTGTTAGCCAGGATGGTCTCCATCTCCTGACCTTGTGATCCGCCCGCCTCGGCCTCCCAAAGTGCTGGGATTACAGGTGTGATCAAGTTTCAGTGGTTCTATAGAGAAGGTGCAATGCAACAATGTTCTATCCTGCATAATCCACACGTTAAAATGAGAACATTATATGTCATATTTTTTACAGTAGCAAACAAAAATGAGTAGAAAATTTTAATCTCCATTTTAAGATGCAAACCTTTACATGTAATCCTATCAATGGGAATACTGTTATTTGAGATTTGTTAAGGAAACCATTTTGATGTAAGATACATTTGTTTTGAATAAATATTATTCATCTGTTCTAGGTCATGATCAATTTGTGAGATAGTGTATTTGAAGAGCCTATATAATATTTTGTTTTCTGAGTTAAATTTCTTTTATGTCACCAGATTGTTTATTCCCAAAAAAACACAATTGTTTCTGTTTCTATTAGTAATTCTCTGATTTCTTTATATGAACTTAACTTGTAATCAGTTTTCTCATCTACAAGATGAAGACAGTAATATTACCTTGGATAAATTAATATAATATTTGACTACTTTGATGAAAATTAATTTTAAGCATCCATAATATTGGTTTTCATGAAGAACATTTCTAAACATTTCAGTTGTACAATAAAATTTTTTGTAAAAATTTTGAAGGATACTTAATACCTGTGGCATACTAAACACATCTTCAGAACAGTACATGTATATAACTTATGCTAAGCTTTATGTTGAATTCTGGAAACAAAATAAAAAATATGACAAAACTGCTCTCAAAGTGTCTCACTTCTAGTTGGGAGGAAGAAATTTGGCAGTAAGTATACCAGGTGGTAAGTATTGTATCTGATAAAGGTGAGGAACAGGATGTGTGGAGAACCTAGCACATGGTGCTATAGTTGAGAAAACCCAAATGTTTCATTGTGACATAATAATGACATCAGTAGATAATGGTGGTCATATTCTCACTCTGCCGAATCTTTGACTCTTTTGTTATTGTTGTTTTTTAAGGCAAAGTCTTGCTCTGTCACCCAGGCTAGGGTACACAGTGTCACGATCACAGCTCACTGCCGCCTCAAGTTCCTAGGCTCAAGCAATCCTCCCACCTCAGCCTTCTGAGTAGCTAGGACCACAGGCTCATGCCACTATACCCAGATAATTTATTATTAGTATTATTTGTAGGGATGGGGTCACTCCCTATGTTGCCTAGGTTGGCCTTGAACTCCTGGACTCAGGCAATCCTCCTACCTCCACCTGCTAAAGTGCTGGTATTACAGCCGTGAGCCACTGCACCCAGCCAAAGCCTCCACTTAAAAAAAAATTGGTTGAATTTATACAATTCTTAGATTCATTTTAAAAGTCATATTTGAAAACAAATAGCTATTTTTACCTTAAACGAAAGCCTGTTGGACCAACATAACACAGGTTTTGCTGGATATTACATGTAGAATTTTCATTCTCTTGCATTTGTCCCTCACCAGGCTAGTAGACAGGGGCATAGAATACCATCAAAGGATTTCTAATATGGTGGAATCTCTTGGGAAGTATTGTGCTGGTACTCAGCAAAATCATTAGCCTTCTCATGCATTATTTAATTTCCTTTCAAAGAAAAGGTGTCCCTTTTTTTTATGCCCTCCTCCAACCACTACAGGTAAAAGTTCTACAATGTCCTCATAATGTTTATTTAGCCTGTAGAAGATCTGAAGCAGGCTGACACCACACACTCTTTGAATTATGATGAGGAAGAAATTAGTGAGCAAAGGTCTTCCGGCATCCATATTGAGAACTGATCAAGTGTACTCCATTTCACACCCCACTGAATAAAATAAGTGGATTATTTTTTGCACTTACCTGTTATTCTAAGTCTAAAAATGTATCATTTAGGGAAGTGAACCTGTAGTAATTTGTAGTCTAAATACATTAAAACACTTTATGTTGACTTCATCCATTCTGTTTTAATAAGATACTATCATGAAAATGGAGAATTGTGTTGATGATTATGAGTAAGCAATGATCAAATATTTGAGACTACATTGTACTTACCTGCGTTTGTATCACTCACCCATTTTTTTTTTTGCTTTGAATTACACTGCAACAAAATTGTTACCTCAGAAAGCAAATACTTTGAGACATTGTTCATATAATAAAAGTAATGTTATTATTATAATATAATTAAACATCCCATATTTTCTCAATTATAGCACAATGTTTCTCCCTGTGTGAGGCGCTTCCTACTTACCATCTAGTGTATTTACTGCCAGCTTTCTTCCTCCCAACTAGAAGTGAGATGCTTCGAGAGCAGGACTCTTGTCATATTTATCGTTTTGTCTTCAGAATTCAACATAAAGTTTAGCATAAATTGTACACACAACACATGTTTCTTGGGCTTCGATTTTAAATTGAATCTGAAGGAAATATATCGTAGAAGAAAAATTATGTGAAATTGACACTGTTGGTGTTGAACACACTGTTAACGTATTAGCCATATTTATATTTAACATTTCATAACATCACACAACCATACAAGGAAGTTTTATTATAAATAAAATATAATTCAAACGAAAGCCTTATTACAGAGATAAAACAAAAGAAATTCCAACTCCCAAGAGTAAGTTGCTTTCTAGGAGCTGATAAAGAACTGCTCACGCTTTTGGATTGTTTTCTTCTTTTTTTTCTGTCTAACGTATTAAAAGCCACACTTATTCCAATCTCAATTGTTTATTTAATTGGCAGATTTCATAGAAAAGTTGCCCAAGTCTCCATAAACTTTCCATTCTACCTTGCAAATGAAGACAGTAGGATTTTGCAAAATGTCAAACCAAGAAAATACAACAGAGCTAACCGTTCTTAAAGAACAATGTTACAGAATATCCAATTATTATTCTCAGAATTCTCTTCCTGGAAAATGTCAATCAAAGTCCACATTTTGACTGTAGCAGCAATAAAAACCTATTGCGATGGTGATTTTTTAAAATATCAGCAATCATTTTTAAATACATATCAATATTTTATAATGCCTATTTTATAATCATCTAATAAAAAAGTAAGCAATATCAAAACATCTGTGATCTTTCTGTAGTACAAATTTAAAGTTAATAAAAATAAAAACTTTCAGCTGGACCATATTTTAGTTTTCATTTATAGGAAAAAGAGTGTGGATCTGTGAAGAGCCTGAGGGAAGTGACTGTCAGGTTTCTAGAAATCTATTTTTAATCAATCATCTGTATAAATTCACATAGAAAAATTACTTAAAAGAATGTTTAATTGAAATCTTTACTGTGAGTCTATAATATCAAGTTGTCTGAACATGAAAAGGTAGTGATCAAGTTACGAATTCATTATTAAGATCTAACATGTAGATAGAAACAAATATTTTATTTGGTACAATTTTTAATACTCAGACTCACACTCTTGTATTGTCTTTTTAATTGGATAGGGCAAAATTATCTTATCAGAACTAACAACTTTCATTTAATAGGGTAACTATTTTTAAGGATTTTGATTACCAGGAGGGTTCGATCCGTGTCTTATATTTTTTCTTACATATTTGTGCTGGGTATAATATCAAATTTAGCATATGGTGGTTGTTCAGGATGTGGTCAATGCACAGGATTAAAATTTTTACAAAGGTACATGTAATTATTTGCTGAGGTAAAGAACTCCAGACAGTTCTGACATATACTGGCTTATGATCAGGGTTGAATTTTGTGTTCACTAAACGTGGTTTACAGTATAGTCCAGAATATTTTTACCTACATATCTGAGATAGAAGTGTATATTTTCAATTAATGTTTATTAATCATATTCTACTGAAAACACAGTTTTTTACTGTTTTGTGCTAAAAGCATTATATAGAAGATTGCACTTCATGTCCACTTACAAAAATGAACACCACTTTTATTTATATATTTTTGTTTATGTAAAGCCCCAAAGATAAATATTAAGGCTAACATATTTTAAGTTTGCCTGTTAACAACTGCATTAATAAACACATTTTTCTCGCTGGTAAACAGGTCAAGGGAACCCAGCTTGTCATTTGGGAACTGAAACTTGCAGCCGTAAGCACCCCTCATTGGATATATTACCATACCTCAGGCAAAATACGAAAACCAAGTTTTCAGTTCACTGTATAAAGAACTAATGGGTAGTAGATTTATAAATGGGTCAAAAACAATGTTTAAACTTATAACTACCTGTATTGATAACAAACTCAAATGAAAAAAAGTACAACATATAACGACAACATAAATACTATCTCCAAAACTATTTCCAATAATCATTACATTCTTAAAATCAAAACTTGTTATTTAAAAAACATATATTTCCATATTGTTAATGCAAACATATCAAGTATATATCCATGAATATTAAAATTAGTTACTTTTCTTCTGACATAAAACAAGATTCCTTTAAGTGTTAATAAAACAAAAAAATTATTTACCTTTTCCTTGATTCCAAATCCTAAGCATAGCATTTAATTATTAAGTTTATTCAGTAATCTCTGTGGCATTTTTAAACCAAATATTACAATCAGTGTTTGATGGTAAATATATCTGGAATTTCATAACATCCCTTACTAAAGAGAGCATATAAATTTAATATAAATCATAATAAATGTATGTGATAATAAAATTATCTCCATACTATATAAAAGAATTAATTAAATTAAGCAATAATACCCAGGGTAATATTTAGGGAAATATTTTTCTGAGGGATTTTGTTCATAATATATAATTAAAATAAGATTATTCATAATCCATTTTTATACTTTAATCAAATAAGTTTATTTCCTTATTAAATCAATATTATATTTTAATCACACACAGAGAGAAAGAAAGATTTAACCCTTCAATGTCATTGTGGTAATGAAAGCCATTCTTACTGTAATTTCTAGACAGATTTTATGGCAATGCAGAACTTAAAGAAGAATTGCATATTCTTAAAGCACTTTAACCCAGGATTTATGCATATGGAGCATTTACATTTCATAGACAGAATTTACTCCAAGGAAAGGTGATATGATTTTATTTAGTTTCTGCAATGCTGTTGTAACTTACTGTAAGCCAATTACCATTTACTGAGAACTTAACATATGAAGGAAATGCGTCCAGTCCTTTCTTATACAAGCAGAATGATACTCTCTCTTCTGACCCTCTAACAGTCAGATAGAGAGATGTGAAAAATCATTAAATATTTTATTTAAAAACTCATGATACAATTCCTATTCTAATAGAATTTCATTTAACATGAATAAAAAGCATAGTGTAAGAAACTGCTTCTTTAAAACAGGAAAGCCTTTGCACATTAGTCTGTTGTCTCGCCCCAGAAAAGTTAATTTTATTTTCCTTACTTAAAATATTATCTGGCATCCTGATGATGAAGAAGTCTCAGAAATGTAGTTTCCCAGCCTCCATTCCTTGTAATCTGGGGGAAGAACTGTAAGAATTACAAAGGATGACAAGTGTTAATGCAGACACGTTCCAACATGGAGCACATACTACACAAATACCAAAACCATTGGATGGAAGCCCACGTTGTAGCACTTAGTGGCTTCGCTCAGTATTTTTTTAATCTACCCAGTCCTGCAGAGTAGATATTATCCTGTTTGAAGATAAAGCAGTTTAAGAGACTTAACTGAGTATATTGGGCTCAATCTAGCTTTCAAATATAGTCTGTTAAACACATGATATTTCTCCCTGTATATGGCTATTGATAACTTATTTGGACTTCATGTATTCATCTCAATATTGAATTACTGGCAATTTTCTCTCACATCTCCATTCTAGCATTTACACAAATCATAACATTTATGATTCCTTCACATCTTCAGAGGAGCAATTTTGTTATCACCCACTATGGTACTAATATTTGAATATTTCAAAAACATGAAATCTAAGCATGTTTGTTTTAAATCAAGTTACTATTAATAGGAAACATTTGACTCAATTTTGTTAATGCTTATTAATTTCTCAGTTACCTTCCAATAGTTCATACATAGAAATTAAATTAGGAATGACTCTCTTAAATATACAACATTTTATATAAATATATTTAAGAATCTGTTTTTAATTATTTGCCATTTTATACATGAGTATAGTAGAGATATTATGCTTATAATAAATATGGAAAATTTAGAAAAATAAATGAAGCCAAAACATTAAATGCATATTCATATAACAGAACCATTGTGCCTATTGTTAACTGGTTTTAAGAAGACTAAGCCAATTATTGTAATAAACATCAACATTCCAGTAATAAATGATGTTACCTTTGCTTCCAATTTTATTTTAAGTATAGGAATTCACGAAGCTGCTATACAGGTGGATTTCAATGAATTTTTCTCAGTGCATACAAAGGTAAAATATGACATTTGAAACTTATCCTCTGTCATTTTCCCAGCTAATTACATAGTAGAGAATCTGCTCAAAGTCTCCATGGATCATTGTTGATGTCACAGGTGACTGCAGAAGACTTAGTTCACATTATAAACACTATTACCTTCACAGATAATTCAGTATCAGAGAAGGTCCTTTAGCAAAGTTTTCTGTTTAGTAATTTTTCTTTTTTTTTTTTTTTTTGACACGGTCTCACTTTGTTCCTGAGGCTGCAGTGCATTGGCGCGATGTCAGCTCACTGCAACCTCTGCCCCACTAGGTTCAAGCGATTCTCCTGCCTCAGCCTCCTGAAAACTGGGGCTACAGGCACGCACCACTACACCTGGCCAGTTTTTGTATTTTTAGTAGAAACGAGGTTTGGCCATGTTGGCCAGGCTGGTCTCAAACTCCTGACCTCACCCGCTTCAGCCTCCCAAGTAAAACTTACTTTTTTAATAAAAAAATTGAATGGCCCTTATATGTGGCATTTGTTAAAATAAGTTTATTTATAGTGTTTATCATTCCCATTGGTTTTGAACAATTAATCTTTGCCTTTTCGTTTTCAAATAAGAGTGTGTACAATTGTGTTAGTCTGTCTTTGCATTGCTATAAAGAAATACCTGAGACTGGGTAATTTATAAAGAAAAGAGGTTTAACTAACTCATGGTTCTGTAGCCTGTACAGGATGCACGGTGACAGCATTAGCTCAGCTTTTCAAATAACTCAATTATACTTAGACTTGAAATTATATACCCACATTTCTAAAATTATACTTTTCTCAGGTTGGAACCACTTGTATTTTGTGTTTTAACTTTACAGACTGGCATTTACAGTTTGCTAACTAAAGAGTAACTTGGACTAAATATTCAAAATGCTCAAAGTCTAAAGTGCCAACTCATTCAGATCTGGTTTCAAAAAAATTGCTTATTTTTTTCTTCCATGAAGTACCCCGTATGAATATGGATAACACACATACACACATATACACAATGTACTTGTTGTTGTGCATATATGTAATTGTAACAATAATTTCATCTTTTTTTTTTTTTTTTTTTTTTGAGACGGAGTCTCGCTCTGTCGCCCAGGCTGGAGTGCAGTGGTAGGGTCTCGGCTCACTGCAAACTCCGCCTCCCGGGTTCACGCCATTCTCCTGCCTCAGCCTCCTGAGTAGCTGGGTAACTACAGGCACCCGCCACCACGCCTGGCTAATTTTTTGTATTTTTAGTAGAGACGGGGTTTCACCATGTTAACCAAGACGGTCTCGATCTCCTGACCTCGTGATCCGCCCGCCTCAGCCTCCCAAAGTGCTGGGATCACAGGCGTGAGCCACTGCGGCCTGCGAATTTCATCTTAAGCAGTTTATTTACTGCTGTTTTAGGTGAGAACTTGGAACTGATGCAGGTAGGAAGGTCCCCGTCTTCACCCAGGAAAGAATGCAAGGGCCAGCTGATGTGACAGAAAGCAACTTCTATTAAATCAGTACTGCTCCTTGAGGAGCAGGGCTAACCCAAAGGCAGTGTGTGGCCAGAGTCAGCAGTCTATGGGGTTGTTGGCAGCTGTATTTATATCTGCTTTTAATTATATGCTCATTGAGAGGCGGGTTATTCAGAACTTTCTGGAAAAGAGGCGGGAAATTCCATAACCAAAGATAACTTCTGTGCAGTATAAGGCAAGTGGCCATGGCACTGTACCTTTATGCTAATGAGCAGTGAGGGCAAATTGAGGTTGCTTTTGTCACCACCTACTGGTGTGGCTTCTTCACTGCATCCTATTTCTACCAGATCCTGCTTCAATCATGGAGACATAACCAGAAAACAAGTCCTGCTGGCCTCCTCCCTCAGGATTATTTAAAACTAATCATTAAAATATTAATTAACCTCAAGTTTTATTAATTAATAAAAATTAATTAACCTCAAATAATAAAAATATTAATTAACCTGCTACTTTTAATTTCTTGAGGATCTTATTTTAGAATAGAATGTTTCATGTGGAAGAATTCAGGAAAGAACATTCTTTTCTATACTAAGTAAGCCTGTGTTTATTTGTGGCTCTCCAAGCATTGAGTAATCTGATTTTCAAAATGTTGAGCTCTTAAATCACGAAAATAGACAAGCAGATGTTTTATATTTTAGGTGTGTATTCAAAGTTGGGGTCATGCTTTGTACCTGTAGGTAGACCGAAGCAGGAATTGTTTGACAAAGTTTGTGCATTTCTAGCTGGCACCATCAGACACAGCTTTTTAAAAACAGGACTACATAATAATTTTCTAACATAAGATAACTTGTTGCACACAGTAAAAATCTGATTTAGTCATTTTAAAAGGGCTATGAGTGTCTTTGACTGAATATCTAATTTTTTTCCACGTTAGACTTAGTTTTCCTAATAAGAATAGAAAAAAAAACATTATTCAATAAATTACTCATTGAAGAAATTGTTAATGGCCATATCCTAAGAACTATGCTAGAGGTCAGGTGTCTAAAAACAAATATGATCTATTATGTACCCTGAGGAATGTTAATATCTAGTTACAGTGAGAAGAGTCAATAGAATGATAAATGGGACAAACACAACTATTCGCTGTTAGGTCAATTAATTTTCTTATTGTGTTAGGTTATTTGAAAAAAAAAAAAAAAAAGACATGATTTATCCCCTCCTGATAGCCAAGCTTCTTTGCTTGGTAACTTTTCAGCTCCTTCTATCAACAGTTGGAGTGTGTTTCTTCCCAACCTCAATTGTGGTTGTCCTGTAACTCATTTAACTGATACTATGCAGAAGAAATGAATGCTGAACAGTTCTGAATGTAGGCCTTAATAATCACTCACATGCTTATGGAATGCAAGGTTTGGGTGACTTCCTAGCTGTCACAGTACATTTTAGTAGAAATAAAAAGTATAAAAACTCTCTGGATTGTTGGTTGCTTCAAAGAGTAATGTAGAACTTGGTAAAAAGGAAATAATGAACTCAGGAATTTAAATTTAAATTCGAATTTAAATTTGAAAGGAACGTCTGGGTAAGATACTATGAAACTTTTTAAATAGCTCCAAAATAAATATTACATCGTGTTGTCACAGAATCATTCTGAAAAACAAAACCTAGTCTAATTCTGTGGGTTGCTGAATTACATTCCAATCTAATGCACAGTACTGGGTATTTAATGCACATAATTACTTATGTGAAGTTATGACACTGATCTGAAAACTGGGATCAGGTCATCTGAGCAGACTTCAATGAAGCTAAGACCCTGAACACTCTACCACACCCCCTTGCCCTCAACAATAGCTTTTCTTCCCGTTAAATATACTGCCCTTCTTTCTTGACAAACCTGCAATGATTTCTCTTGAGGTGTTTATTTTGCAGGTGGCTGCCGATTCTCCACAATATCACGATGAACTCTCATTTATCAACCTATTACTCTCTGCAACTTCTTGGTACAAAATATAACTAATGAGAATGGAGAAAACACATCAAAACAATTAAAATTTGCCAATGTGTATTCATTGAGACCTGGAAATATGTAGGGAATTGGATCTTACAGATGTTATATAAGGATGGAAGTGATATAATATTGGATCACATATATGTATCAATTGAGTTAGGATTTAACGTCTTAGCTTGAGAGGATGGAAGCTGCTTTACCATTGTCCTCAACTGGTTTACATAAATATGTACTCTAAGGTGTTCTACTTAGGAAGTTGAGATGATAAGTATTCTTCACTGGTAGAGGAAGATATTGAAAACTTTAAGGATACTGAATATAGAAGTAAATTTATTACATAAGATCTGCTCACTCACCCACCATCTACTCTGGAAATGTCCAGGAGAGATTCTTTTCATCAAGGCTTTGGGAGATATGTTGAGGAAGACAATGCTGATGTCCTTAAAGTGATCTGTGCAGGTAATTTACTGTAAGGCTAGAGATAACACTAAAATGCTGCCATAAAAACAGAGCTTTCAGAGTTTAATGTGGGTATTGGGATGTGTAGTAGAGGTCAAGTGGCAGGATATATCTGATCTGCCAAGGACATGGTGGCAGTAGTAACCATAATGAGAATGAGTCCCAAGTCAGTAGTCAGAATGAGCTGACATGCATAAATCTTTAACATTGGCTAACTGAGCATGGTATTCAAGTTGTCATTTAAGCTGAGTTTTGTATCATGAATTTGATGTAATCTGATCTACTAAGTCATACAATTGGATGTGCAGAATAGCTCTTTATGCTAAAGTAAAATGTTATATACAATATTGGACTAAAGCAGTTTCTAAAGGTACAAGTAATTTGCACATGAAAGTAGTTCAAAATCGCAAGATGTTGCATCTCAATCATATTGTCTTTTATAATACGTACGTTTCTTGCCTCAAAGAAAGTTTTCAATCAACAGCTCATTATAGAACAAAATATTTAGATCTGGATTTGAAACATTTCTCCATTATCATATACCCCAAAGTGGACATCTTCAACGTTATAATTCAGATTACAGTGGCCCTGAATGATGGTGCTGAAGGGAAATCATCCCAATGGTCAGAACGTCTAGCAGTGGACCTGTTTTCTTTTTCTTTTCCTGCAAAACAAGATGTATAGAAAATAGATCTATATTGATTTTGGCCAATGAAAAACTGTTTGGCTGGGTGGTCAGAGATTTGGAAAAAGTGCAATTGAAAAATTAGTGATAAGAAGGTCTGGTGAAGAAGTGTCATGTATTAACCTCTGAATGAATATAGAGTAAGTATAGGTATATGACTTGTGAAAATGCTCATTCAGTAGTAATTTCAGTTGTAATTAATAATTACATTGTAGATTAGTTTGGGGGATGTTATTAAGCCTACTTCCCTAACCAGCCCATTCTTGCCATATGAAAAATATGGCCATGTGGCATGGTTAGAAGTTGTGCATGGGTTCAACAATGTGGATGTTCACTCACCAGAGGTGACCTGGCGTCAGTCATTACTGAGTGTCCCATGTACTACAAGCATGAAGGAACACTGAGATTCTAATATGGCACTACTCAGGAAAACCAGCCAGTCACCACGGTAGCACTCATTTCATTCCATTGTGATTGGAAACAATACTTTGTCTAATTTGAACTTCTTCAGAATTGATTAAGATTTCTGTTGTGTCTCCATACATGGAGGGTTCTGTATATGTCTGAAGTCCAATTGATATATGTTTTTGTGTAAATTTTCTATGTATTTATTAATCTTATGTCTGATTGCTTTATTCTTAATGGAAAGTAGTGTTTTTGAAGTCTTCAGCTATTAGTTTAGAGCTACTATCCCTTAAATTCTGTCACTGTTTGTATCATGAACTTACTAGGACGTTCATTCATATTATAAATGAAATATAAATATAATTTAAAAATGTATTTAAAGTGCATTTTTACACACTTTAAAATTTAAATTTAAATTGTAAAAATACAATTTTAATGTGCATTCTCTTTTTATTACTACTCGCATGAAATATCTTTTCCCATCCTTTCACTTTCAACTTACATGTGTCCTCATATCTAGAGTTATTCGCTTATAAATAGCATACAGTTGGTTCCTGGTTTGCTTTGTCATAATACTCATTTTTCAAATCAGTTTAAATTATTGGGAAGT
Organism: Hylobates moloch; assembly: GCF_009828535.3. Taxonomy (NCBI): domain Eukaryota; kingdom Metazoa; phylum Chordata; class Mammalia; order Primates; family Hylobatidae; genus Hylobates; species Hylobates moloch. The sequence continues at coordinate 8,136,551 of NW_026652280.1, read as the reverse complement.
TTAATCCATTTTCATTTTAATCAATTACTGATAGGAAAGAACTTACTTTTGTATTTTTCAACTGGTTTTCTGCATAAAGAAGCAACATTTTTAAGATGTTCATTATTTCCAACTTGGTCTATAGACTCAACTCCGCCAATTAAAAATTCAGTAGGTTGGCCGAGCATGGTGGCTTGCACCTGTAATCCCAGCACTTTGGGAGACCGAGGCAGGCAGATCACCTGAGGTTAGGAGTTCAAGACCAACCTGGCCAACAGGGCAAAACCCTATCTCTACTAAAAAATACAAAACAGCCGGGCGTGGTGGCAGGTGCCTGTAATCCCAGCTACTCGGGAGGCTGAGGCAGGGGTAATTGTTTGAACCTGGGAGTCAGAGGCTGCAGCGAGCTGAGATCGCACCACTGCACTCCAGCCTGGGCAATAGAGCAAGACTCCGTCTCAAAAAAAAAAAAAAGTAAGTTACATTCTGAATATCAATGGACAATGGACTGAGACTAACTTATAAGGAAATATGTAAGATCCAGAGTAGCCAGCAACGTACTGAAGAAGAACAAATTCAGAAAGCTGATGGCTGACCAATTTCAAGAATCACCATAAAGCTACAATAATCAGGACAGGATGGTATTGGTGAAAAAACAGGCAAATGGATTAACAAAGCAGATTATAGAGCCAAAAAACAGACTTATAAAAATATGGCCAACAGGTTTTTTTTTCCTAAGAAGCAAAGATATTAAATGAAGAAAGTACAGCCTTTCTAATAAATGATGGCAGAACATGTAGGCATACACAAACACACACACACACACACACACACGAACAGAAGGTCCTAGACACCGACATTAGTATTTTCACAAAAATTAACTCAAAGTGGATCACAGACATGAATATGAAAAGCCTAACTATGTAACTTATAGAAAACAATCAAGGGAAAAATGTTTATAAATTTGAGATTGGTAATCTTAGTTGCCATTCTGGGAATGGGCCTGACACTATGTTGTGGAGGGTATTGTTGTAAAAGCTGTTTCAAAACATTCCTTGAGCTCACACAATTATGTTTCAACAGGCACTGCACTTGGAATAGGACAAAATTATTTTTTCAATAGAATAAAACACATTCTTATATTCTTATTATTAGCTTGGTGCAAAAGTAATTGCAGTTTTTGCAATTACTTTTAATGGCAAAAATCACAATACTTTTGCACCAACCAAATATAACCTTCCTTACCAAGATACAACCTTTTTTGTACATATTGCATATAGAATTGTGTCCCTTATTTTTAGCAGTTTTAATTACATAGGTTAATTATATGTTTAACTCTTAGTAATTCTAATTTCCCATAAAAAAGCTAGGAAATAATCCATTATAATTATGTACCAAAACATTTTATGAATACATATTTTGTAATTTCCAGAAACATAGATTTTTTACAGAACTTTTAAAATGTTGAACAGGACATATTTACTAACAAACTCAAATTTTTTTTTGCTTTTCTGTAATAATAATCCAAAATACATATGTTTAAACTTATGTTAGTAATTAAAATTTAGCATTATATTTTATTTGGAAATGAGCTAGATATGCAGTGACTATCCATTATTTAATTTGGTTTAGCAAAACTCTAACGAAGTAATTACCAAAGATATTTGGAAATAATTTTAAGTAAACATATTATAAAACATTATTATTAAAAAACTTATTTATAGATTTTATCCCATTTTATCTCATTTGATTTACTCATTTTTAACAATTGTGTTAGGAAGATTTCATGAGAGATTAGATGAAGTTAATCCTCATAAACCGATAAAATGCTTGATTTTAGTTACTGTAATCAAAATGCTATCAATCCAGAACCCTCCCACCCCCACCCACACTATCTTGGCTGCTATGTCAAAAGAAACAAAACTTGGTTGTTCTGGAAATCACAAATTCTTCTTTTCTTTGTTTGCAAGTTTGGCTAAGTGACCAGTCAGTAGGGGTGAGAAATAATTTAGGAATGGCTTTTAAAAGTTTACTTTCCTGTTTAACCATTTTTATAACACAGTATACTAGGTAAATAAGTTAAATACATGGATATTTTGTTTTACTGTTGTGTCTGATACACATGAAGCAATAAACACTGTATTGTTCTGTGATATGCATAGTTGTTCCTTGATCAAACTCATACTTTTATGATCTTAAAAACCTAACAAACATAAAAGTTGCATGTCTGCCATTTCTATTTTAATTAAACCACTTATTATGTCTATTTATGAAAGATTACTAATGTCACATAAACTTGGAAAACATCTAAGTTAATTTTATTTTTTGAGAGCATAATTTATATAAGCATTTAAACTATTCTTTTATCAAATCAATTATAATATAGCTCATATAAATCTGTGGTAGAAAAATATTTTCTCTTGTAATGATTGTCATCTACAAAAGCTTAGTAAATATGATTTTGTTTTCTGTTGTTTTTATTGGTAATTACATATTGTGGCTTCCTTTTTGTATATTTTGTAAGTTTTTTAACCATGAGTCTCTCACTTTCCTTGGAAGTGTGAGTAATATTTAGTTAAAATGGAGTTTAACTATTATTTAGTTAGTTAAATGGAGTTATTTAGTTAAAAGAGAGGATATATAATTAATTTTTTCAGGGTCCTTGGCTCACTATAAAGTCGTATTTATTTTAAATTAAATTAATGATCTGTTTAAAATTCACTTAATTCATTCATCAATCACATAAGAGAGTTGGATTGCTTTCAGATATGATACAAGTGTCTTAACTGCACTGAATCTCCTCCTCCTTTTTCCTCCCCCTCCCTCCTCTTCCTCCTCCTCCCTCCTTCCTCCTCCTCCCTCTTCCTTCCTCCTCTTCCTCCTTCTCCTTCTCCTTTTTTCCCTTCTTCCTCCTCCTACTCCTCTCTGGGTAGGTGTATTTCCTTCTCGTTTACTATTACACTGAGCTTTCACACTTAGGAGACTCTATTAAGCTTCTCACTTAGAATGGGTCCAGGTTTGTCTCCTCGTTTCAGAGCGCTTCATGTCTTAAAATCCAAAGCTTCAATTTCCACTGTGTTGTAAACACCCTCTAGGAAAGGCACGTTTCAACACTTGACTTATTTCGCTGCAATTTCTTGTCACTTTGTTTTTGGCAGAGTATTCTTTTTTTCTTTGTCAGATTATGAACGTATTCAAGAAAACTTAAGGCATTTTAGCCAGCATTGGTTTCAGGGGAAGGGTTAAACCAGGTCTGCAAATAGTCAAATTACAAAAAGCAGAAAACTTCTTTTCTTGTAGAGAATGTTTGCACAAACCATATTTAGACTCATTTGGTCCAGCATGGTACTTTTTACATAGTAATTTTTCAACAGCTCTTCAGAACACTTTCTGAATTTACATAGTTTTTAAATAATATGCTCACATTAAAATCACTTTTATATTACACATAAGCTTTAAATGGAAAATGAGGAAATTGGTTCTACATCTATCTATCTATCTATCTATCTATCTATCATCTATCTATCTATCTATCTATCTATCATCTATCATCATCTATCTATCATCTATCTATCATCTATCTATCTATCTATCTACCTACCTATCTATCTATCATCTATCTAGTAAATACAATTTTTAGGAGGCCATTATTTTGGACTGGGCTCCTGCACTGGGCCCAACAGGCCAAACCAATACAGAGTTTAATCACTGTAGCTGGGGTTTAGTTAAATGTAGGAGTCTCTGTAACCAGTTAACCAATTAAGCTGTAACGAACTAAGCTGTCTTAATACCTCGCTTCTGTTTTCTATAAATGAGGTCAGATTACGTTGTTAGCTGAAGTTCTCTGAACTTGTTTGGGTTCTAAGCGCTGCCCGATCTGCAAGTCATTTTTGTTTCTGCTTTGTTTTCTTTGCCTTTTGCTTCATTTTTAATTTCTCAGATAAACTCTAATAAACTTAAAGACTCAAAGGATTTTCTTTCCTTTGAGCTTTATCTGTAAGCTATCTATCTTCCTATCTATTTATCTATTATCTATCTAGTTTTAGTCAGCAAATTAATACCTGATTTTACTATGTGATATCTCATGTCTACCCATTTAAATGGCTATATTGCCTATAGATGAATTAGAGATCGACATATTAATGGCTAAACTGTTAGGTAACTTAAAAGTATATATTATAATCTGTCTCCAGATGACAGATACTTATTTCAATTCAATCCATACAGTTTCTTAAAGTTACAGTTCAAAATTCAAATTTCTACCAAGATTTTTCTTGGTTCAATGTCAATAATTTTTCCTCCACTACAATCTTGTAACGTTTATAAACAGAATCTATCACATACATCCCTTCATTTTGTGTCCCTAGTGTTTTCTGTATGTCCAGCTTACCCTTAACATAAAGCACAGAATAATTGCGAGGACAATGAATAATTTGTTCTCTAACAATAAATAGATAAATGTGGTTGCCTGCTTAATAAATGCTGACTTGATTGAACTGACTTGTATTGAGTTGAATCTGACTGAATTGGCAGTGATAAAGATGTCTATTTTTAAACTCACATTGCTTAATAAGAGTAAGGGACTCATTCACAGTTTGCTAAATTAATGAGAAAAGAACAATTTATTTCCTCTTGTTTAAGCAATTTTTATTTTTAAAGCATGCTATGCATTATTTATTGTTCTAAGTACAATGTTAAAGAGAAATGATCACCTTTTCAGAGACCTTGCAAAACACATTGGATTCAATAGGCTAAGTGAAAGGTGGTAATCACATGCAAGCAACCTGTTTCCCTTTTTAACCTTTACGTTTCCATTAGTTTTGAAGTTATTTTAATAGTGACAAGATTGGCTTAACTGGTATGTTACAGTATTTCTGAAAGATGGGAAATAATAACAGCAGAAATGATACAAAGTCAAGCTTGGAATAGAATAGTAAATAATGGTGCCTACTATAATAATCACCAAAACAATGCAATGCATTCTATATTTATGTTATATCTTTCATCATATCAGTATTCATTTTTATCTATAAATATGACAATATACATGTGTACTGCCTTGGCCTGGTATAATATTTATCCTTACTTTCACTGAACCGCTTATTCAAAGAAGTCTATTTTTTCTTGCATTTGCATACAGCTGTGTATTTCCTTTTCTCTACTATACACAGAGGATGTTGTTTCAAATTATTTCCATTGTTAAATAAGCTGTTAGTTTTAAATTTATTCTGAGGAATACAAAACATTAAGTCAATTAGTTTATTAATTTTGCTAATCCACTTTTATTAAACCCTGTAATTTCAAAAAGCAAAACATTTTAGAATATTGTAGTCAAGCTTTGGGGCAATAAAATTATCTCCACGATTTAGATGATGCATCATAAAATTAGCGAATAGGATTCATTTGTATAACAATTGCAGTAGGAATCCTTTATTGTTTTAGTGTAACTGTACAAAACTTTTGTTATAATACATGACATAGATTAAATATTAGGAACACTGGGTATTACTTGGGTGTCTGTCACTGTAGTTATGCAATTGTAAAAACTATGTGGTGATTATTTGGTGCCAAAGTTAAACTATCATTCGATATTAAAGGAATTTTATACATGCATTCAAATTACATGCTGTTATGGACTGAGGGCATCTCCCCAAATTTAGGTGTGAAGGCTTAGGGCCAGTCTAACAGTATCAAGAGGTGGGATCTGTCTTTAAGAGTCCTGAGGGTAGAACATGACTGGGGTTAGGACCCTTATAAAGTCTTCTGCTCTTCTGTCATGTGAGGTAATAATATAGTAATGCCTACAAATTTTGTGAGGGCACAGCACACCTCCCCCTTGCCCTTCCATTTTTTTCACCATGTGAGGACATAGCATGTGTCTTCCACGGGCGCTGCTGAAACATAGTGCCATCTTGGAAGCAGAGAGCCGCCCTCCCAGACACTGAAGCTGCTAGCACCTTGATTTTGGACTTCCTGTGAAAAATAATTTTCTATTACTTATAAACTCCACAGTCTCAAGTATTTTTTTGTAACAGGACAAATGGACTAATACAGAACATTGGTACCAAGAATTCAGGTGTTGCTATAACAGATACCTAAAAATGTGTAAGCAGCTGGATTGTGGTAATGGGTAGAGGTAGGAACAATTTTGAAGTTCATGCTAGAAAGAGTCTAGATTGCTATAAATGGATCATTAAGGGAGACTCTGGTGAGGGCTCAGAATAGGAGAGCTACAGAGAGAGCCTCAGACTTCCTAGAGATTATCTAACATGCTCATGATCAGAATGCTGGTTGAAATATGGACGGTACAGGTAATTCTGATGTGACCTCAGACTAAAATGAGGAATATCATATTGGAAACTAGATGAAAGACCAACCTCATTACAAAGTGCCAAAAAACTTGGCTGAATTGTTTCCATGTCCAAGTACAGATACTCCCTGACTTACAATGGGGTTATGTCTCAAATATCCAATCATAAGTTAAATATATCATTAAGTTAAAAATGCATTTAATATACCTAAAGTAACAAACATCATAGCTTAGCCTCGCCTACTTTAAACATGATCAGTACACTTAAATTTGCCAACAGGTGGGCAAAATCATCTCACACAAATCCTGTTTTATAATAAAGTACTGAGTAGCTAATGTAATTTATTGAATAATATACTAAAAATGAAAAACAAAACTTTATGGGCACTTGAAATACAGTTTCTATGGAATGAATATCACTTTTCTATCATTATAAAGTCAAAAAAATCATGTAAGTCAAACCGTCTTAAGTTGGAGACTGTACTTTGTGGAAGGCAGAATTTAAGAGTGATAAACCAGGATATTTGGTGGAAGAAATCTCTAAGCAAAATATTTAGGGTGTTCGTAGTTTCTCTTGACTGCTTGTAGTAAAGTGTGAGAGGAGAAACAAATTAAAGATGGAATTTATAATAAAAAAAGCAATACTTAAAGATTTGAATAATTCTTTACCATTGTGAAGAATAAAAGTGTGTCTCGAAGAGAATACCAAGGGTGTGGCCAAGCTAACATCTGGATTTGAAAATAACCTTAGTATGGAGACAAAGAAATCAAATATTATTCATCAAGACAAAGGAAAAATGATCCCCAAAGCATTTCAGAGATCTTTGAGTTTCCCACTCCCATCAGAGTTCCAGGGTGCCAGGGCCATGAGCGTAGAGGAGTTTCAAGGGAGGGTCCCAAGGTGCTTGTTGGATCTTGGGTCTCACTGCCCATGACAACCTCAAGTCTCTGCTTCCTGCATTTTAATTCACTAATCCTTGACCACAGCAGTTGTGGCTCAAGTGGGCCCAGCTGTGGCTTGAGCCACTGCCCTAGAGGGCACGAGTGGTAAACCTTGGCAGCTCCCAGTGGTGCTAACTCTGCAGGGGAACAGAGTGCAGGAGCTGTGAAGACATGGCTGCCTCCACCTCCATGATAAAGGATACTTCAGAGTGCCTTGAGGCCCAGGCAGAGAACTGCCAGAGGGTTGGAGATACCACAGAGAATCCCCGCTGGGGCAATACCTAGTATAGTAATGGGGTCAGGTTAACCACAGAGAGTCTTCACTGGTGCAATGTCTGGCAGAGTCATGAGCACTGAGTCATGAGCACTGAGTCATGAGCACTGAGTCACTCTCGAGGCCCCAGAACTGTAGAGCCACCAATGTGCAACTCCAGCCTCAAAGCCACAGAAACTGGACCCCACCCCGTGAACACTGCAGTGTGGGCTACACCTGGCAAAGCCATAGGAGTAGGATTGCCTGAAGGCTGAGTGTGAAAATCTCCACCCCAGAGTTTCCAGAAGATAGGATACTGTTTCCAGAAAATAGGAGTCAAATTAAATTATTCTCAAGCGTCAAGATTTAATGCTGTTTGCTTTGCTGGGTTTTGGAATTGCTAGGGACCTGTTGCTTCTTTCTTCTTGCCTATTTCTCGCATTTTGGAATGAAGATATCTGTGCTACACTTGTTCCCTCATTATATTTTGGAAGCACATAACTTGTTTGACTTCACAGGCTCACAGCTGGAGAGAAATTTTAGTCTCACTCTGATCTATTTAGATGAGACTCTTAGGCGTTTAGATGCTGGAGCAAGTTAACATTTATGGGGCTATTGGGGTGGAACAAATATATTTTCCATGTGAGAAGGACATGAATTTTTGAGGCCAGGAATGGAATGCTATGGGCTGAATGTGTTTTCCAAAATTTACAGTTAAAACGTAAGAGGCCAATGTAACACCTTAAGAGGTAGGGCCTTTAGGAGGTGATTAAGTCACAAGGGCCGGGCACTCATGGATAGGATTAGAACCGGAATAAAAGGTTTTAAAGGAGTGCATTTGTTCTCCTTTGCTCTTCCACCATGTGAGGACACAATGTTCATCTCCTTTTCCCCTTCCATCCTTTCTCCTAGGCAAGGACACAACATTTATCCACGATGCAGGATGCAACAACAGGGCACCATCTTGAAAGCAGGGAGCAGCCCACACCAGACATCAGATCTTGGACTTTCCAGCCTCCACAACTGTGAGAAATGATTTTCTATTATTTATAAACTACCCAGTTTCATCCATTTTATTATAGCAGCATAAACGACGTATGCATTATTATAATTATTTTTTAAAGGCTGGTATTTGAGAATGAACCTGCTATTTTAGCCCTTATTTTAAAATGGCTATTATTATTCATTATTAATTTTTAATTCAAATAAGCCACTTAAAAACATTGTATCAATTTTCCTAGGGCTGCTGTAATAAAGGCCTACAAACCAGTTAGCCTGAAACAAAAGACATTTATTCTCTCACAATTCTGGAGGCCAAATGTATAAAATCAGTTTGTCAGCTGGGGCATGCTCCCTCCAAATCCTCTAGAGGAGAATCCTTCCAAACCTTTCCCATAGTTTCTCGTGTTGCCAGCAATCCTTGGAATACTTTGGCTTGTAAACACTTTCCTTTAAACACTGCCTTTCTCACCACATAGGTTCTCCTTGCATGTCTTCCTGTGTTTCAGCTCTTCTTCTTTAAGGACACAGTCCTATCGGATTAAGGGCGTCCTCTCCTACAGGATGACCTCACCTTAACTAGAAACATCTGCAGTGACCCTATTTCCAAATAATTTCACATTCTCAGGTTCAACGGTTAAGATTTCAACAGACTTTGGATGCAGGGAGGAGCTCAACACCCAGCAAGCATATATTTTATTTATTTCAGCTTCATTGAAGCACAGTTGACCAAAAAAAGTACATATTCAAGGGGTACAATGTGGTAATTTGATATATGTATACAATGAGAAAATATTACCACGGGTATTACCACACATAGTTATCATTTTGTGCATGTGTGTGGTGATGACACGATTCTGTCTCAGAAAATTTCAAATAAACAATACAGTATTACTAACTATAGTCACCATCTGTATTAGATCCTTAGAACTTACTCACCTTATAACTGAACGTTTATGCCCTTTATCCAACATGTCCCCATTTTCCCCAGCCTCCAACCCTTGGCAACCACCATTCTACTCTCTACTTCTACAAGTTCAACAACTTCAACAAGAAGTTCAACAACTTCTACAAGTTTCAGAATTTGCTACTTTCTAACCATGTGACTTTGGGAAATTATTTTATCCACCTATGTGTTCAGTAAGATTGAAATAACAATATAGTAACTCCTACAAATTTTGTTGAAATTATTAAATAAACAAATATAAAGTGCTCAGGAGGCTATTGGACCCTGATAAGTATCTCATAATTATTAATGATGATAATCATCATGATAGTGACCATGAAGTAATATTTCCGTGGGCTGTGCTTGCAAAGTACTTTTTCAAATAGATTGGACTTCAAAATATTTTTTCAGAAGTGGAGGAAGATGTGAGATATCTAAATCCCTCTCTCAGCTTACACAAGCCTGTGTTACCGGTTATAGAAGGTGTACTTTTTTAATCCTTCAAGTTTTAGACTCTGAAAGGTCACTTCTTTTGCTTGACAAATAATGTTTCTTGTCTACACATTTTTCTAATTTTTATTATATTATAGGGTTTTTTTTGGGACAGGGTCTTGGTCTGTCACCTGGCTAGAGTGCAGTGGTGCAATCATAGCTCACTGCAGCCTCGAACCTCTGGGCTCACCTGCCTCAGCCTCCCAAAGTGCTGGGACTAAAGGTGTGAGCTACCATGCCTGTGCCTGGCCTGGCTATATGTTTTTTAAATGAAGTATTCTATCTTGTTCCTTGAAGACAGATGATGCTGGGTCTTCCAGGGATAGTCTGAATTACTGATGTTTATAGATTATCTTCCTAAGAATATTATATTTAAAGCGTTACCATATGTGTTGATAGAAAAAAATTACTTTCAGAATAACTTTACTGACACTAAATTAATGGTTATTCAATAAATAAATTAGCATTTCTCATTTTGTACTTCTTCCGAAGTAATACATCTTAAAATCAAAATTATCATGATTACAATGTAGATAAGAAAAGGAGGTTAAAAATACATAATAAAGTTTTCAAATGCTAGCAACTCGTTTTTAGACGAATTTGAGAAATATGTTACTTATGATGCTATTGAAAGCATTTAGTGTCTACAGCCTTTGTGCTTATTATTTTTATTATAAATAAATGTAAGCATATGTGTTCAAATATTTAGGAGGTTGCAACTATTTTCAAAGAAACTAAAGACATTCATGGAAATCATTTTGAAACAGTAACATCAAACAATTTCTCTGAGTCATCAACAAGAACTTTGGGAGAACTTTGAAATTCAAAACCAAGCCGGGCGCGGTGGCTCACGCTTGTAATCCCAGCACTTTGGGAGGCCGAGGCGGGCGGATCACGAGGTCAGCAGATCGAGACCACGGTGGAACCCCGTCTCTACTAAAAATACAAACAAAAATTAGCCGGGCGTGGTGGCGGGCGCCTGTAGTCCCAGCTACTCGGAGAGGCTGAGTCAGGAGAATGGCGTGAACCCGGGAGGCGGAGCTTGCAGTGAGCCGAGATTGCGCCACTGCACTCCAGCCTGGGCGACAGAGCGAGACTCCGTCTCAAAAAAAAAAAAAAAAAAAAAAAAGAAATTCAAAACCAAGCAAAAATCTTTAGACATGTAAAAACAGAAAGGATTTGTAGAAAATGTGTGAAATAAATGTGTATTTTCCTATTGGTTAACATTTAACAGCAAATATGGCAGGAAAGAGATGAAATTGTTTTTTTCTGGGGAAGTGGGTATAAAGCCCTAAAGTTTTAAAAATTTTGCTTGGTATCTGAATTAATAATAAACCAAAAGTAAAATAAGTCTAGTTATCATAGTACATAAATCAATAGTGCAAAAAAAGACATTTTTCTAGCAAACTTTGTTGTATGTATAATACTGTTTGCAAACAAGCAAATTCAAAGCAATTAACAAATAAGTAAACAATTAAAAAACATAAGAAAATCATTTCTATTTCCACCAAATCATTGTATATTATATTCCTGAATGTAAATAATACTACAAAGAAAATTGATTAGATCACATGTTTCTAAATTTAAATATTAGGATTTGAGGCAATGTTCTCAAACCAATCTGTGGTCTGAAATCTCCATATGTTGAATGTAGAAAATAAATGAGAATTTCTGTCTTCTGTACTTCTTTCTGGTTTTCATGTTTATTTGTTTTTCTTCTCTTCAGAAAGGGACATTGTATTAGTCCATTTTCACACTGCCATAAAGAACTACCTGAGACTGAGTAATTTATAAAGAAAAGAGGTTTAATTGACTCACAGTTCAACAGCTGTGCAGGAGGCATGGCTGGGAGAACTCAGGAAACTTACAATCATGGCAGAAGGTGAAGGGGAAGCAGGCATGTATTCACATGGTTCCAGGGGAGGGAGAGAGTGAAGAGAGAAGCGTCACACATTTTTAAACAACCAGCTCTCATGAGATCTCACTCACTATCTCGAGAACAGCAAGGGGGAAATACACAGCCATGATCCAATCACCTCCCACCAGGTCCCTCCTCCAACATCAGGAATTACAACTCAATGTGAGATTTTGGTGGGGATAAAAGAGCCAAAACGTATCAGACATATTTTCTTGATTCTTCCTATGTTAAGTAAATTTGGATTATATCATGTACCATTTGAATGTTATATTCAGAAAGTAGAGGTAAATTTGACATGAGTACGAAGAGATTCATATTAGTGGGAAGTTAAAAGTTTTTTAAGCTATTATTAATACACAATAATTGCTTTTGAATTTTTTGTTTTTTTAAAAAAGTTTTCTAATTAATGAATAAAAATTGTATATATTTGTGTGGTGCAAGATAATGCTTCTATACAAGTACTGTATACATTATGGAATGAGTAAATCAGATTAACAGGTTAATCACCTTAAAAACTTATTATTTCATTGTGAGAACATTTAAAACCTACTCTTAGCAGTTTTGAAATATACATGATTATTATGTATAGCCCCCTTGTTGTGCACTATCACTTCTTCCCCCTGCCTAACTGAAACTTTGTACCCTTTGACCAATATTTCTCCATTTTCCACATACCTTCCCCCTTACCCAACCTCTGGTAACCACCATGCTACTCTCTGCTTATGTAAGTTCACTTTTTTTTTTTTTTTTTTTTTTTTTGCGACGGAGTCTCGCTCTGTCACCCAGGCTGGAGTGCAGTGGCGCAATCTCGGCTCACTGCAAGCTCTGCCTCCTGGGTTCACGCCATTCTCCTGCCTCAGCCTCCCGAGTAGCTGGGACTACTTTTTTAGATTTCACATATTAATAACAACAAATGATATTTATCCTTCTGGGCCTGGATTATTTCACTTAGCATAATGTCCTCTAGATTTATTCTTGTTGTCAGAGAGTACAGAATTTTGTATTTTTTAAAGGTTGAATAGTATTTAATTGTGTATATATACCACTTTTAAAGAAATCTATTCCTCTATGGATGGATACTTAGATTATTTCCATATCTTGGCTATCGTGAACAATGTTGCAATGAACATAGGAATGCAGACAGCTCTTCAACATGCTTATTTCAATGACACTGGGTATATACCAAGAAGTGGTATTGCTGGAACATATAGTAATTCTAGTTTTTATTTTTCTTCATTTTTTTGTAACCTTTATACTAAAAATGGTTATACGAATCTACATTCCCACCAGTAGTGTACAAAGGCATTCTGCTTTTCAAATTCTTGTCAATACTTTATATATATATATATATATTTTATATTAAAAAAAGAAGTCATACAAAAGGCCAAACAGATATATGAAAAGATGTTGAACATAGCTAGTCATTGGAATAATGCCACTGGAACCAGAGTGGGATGTCACCTCATGCCTGTTATAATGGTTGTTATCAAAAAGATAAAATGTATATAATGTATATATGATATGTGTATATATGCATATGTGTGTATTATCATATATGTATATATTATCATATATACATATATCATATATACATATACCTTATGTGTATATATACATACATATACATACATATATACAGATATATGTGTATACATATCTGTACATACATATACATATATCTTATATATACATAGATGCATATATCTTATATATACATATATACAGACATATATATGCGTATATATGTATATATGCATATATATACATGTACATGTGTGTGTGTGAGTGTGTATATATATATTCACAGAGAGAGAGAGAGAGAGAGAGAGATAGGGTATCAGTATGTTGTCCAAGCTGGTGTCAAACTCCCAGCCTCAAGCGATCTTGCCATCTTGGCCTCCCAAAATTATGGGATTACAGGCACCCAGCCCCAATTCTTGTCAATACTTTTTATCTTTTATCTTTTTGATAACAACCATTGTAACAGGCAGGAGGTGACACCCCACTCTGGTTCTAGTGGCATTATTCCAATGACTAGCCATGTTGAACATCTCCTCATATATCTGTTTGGCCTTTTGTATGCCTTCTTTTTTTAATTTTATTTTTGACTGACAAATAATAATTGTACATATCTATGGGATACAGTACAATATTGTGATAGGTGTTTACAGTGTGAAACGATTAAATCAGACTAATCAACAAATCCATTCCCTCCCATATTTATTTTTTTGGTTAAAAAATGTAAAATCTAGTCTTTTAGCAATTTAAATGTATTACACTGCATTACCATTTAGTATAGTCACCATTCTGTGCAATGTGACAACATAAACTGGAGGACATTATGCTAAGTGAAACAAGTCAGATCAGAATGACAAATGCTTCACGGTATCATTTCTATGTGGAATCTTTAAAAGTTGATGTGTTTGTTTGCACTGTAACAAAGATATAACCCAAACTGGGTAATTTATAAAGAAAAGAGGTTTAATTGGTTCATGGTCCTACAGGCTGTATAGGAAGCATGGCAGCAACATTTTTTCTGGTGAGGACTTCAGGAAGCTTACAAAGTGGTGGAAGGCAAAGTGGAAGCTGATGTATCACCTGGTGAGAGCAGGCATGAGAAAGAGGGGAAGGTGTCACACACATTTAAATAACCAGATCTCCTGGGAACTCAGAGGAAGAACCTACTCATCACCAAGAGCATGGAGCTAAGCTATCCATGAGGGATCCACCACCATGATCCAGACACCTCACACCAGGCCCCGCCTCCCGCACTGGGATTCCATTTCCACATGAGGTTTGGAGAGGAGTGGAGAGTACAATGAGAGTTACCAGAGGTTGGAGGAAGGGGTTTGATGGGGAAAAGGGAGATGTTGATAAAAGGCTATAAAATTTCAGTTAGACAGGAAAAATAAGCTTCTTTTAAAAAATTGTGGCCAGGTGCGGTGGCTCATGCCTGTAATCCCAGCACTTTAGGAGGCCGAGGTGGGCTGATCACCTGAGGTCAGGAGTTCAAGACCAGCCTGGCCAACATGGTGAAACCCTGTCTCTAGTAAAAATACAAAAATTAGCTGGGCATGGTGGCAGGCGTCTGTAATTCCAGCTAGTCAGGAGGCTGAGACAGGAGAATTGCTTGAACCCAGGAGGTGGAGGTTGCAGTGAACTGAGTTCGCGCCACTGCATTCCAGGCTGGGCGACAAGAGTGAAATTCCGTCAAAAAAAATTTAAAAAAACACTGTTTTTTGTTTTTTTTTAATTGACAAATAAAAATTGGGGACGGATACAGTATTGTGTCCATCAATGTGAACCTGGAGATTTCTACTGACTCTTAGGAAATAAGGTGCAGGCATAGAAGCTCAAATAAGTAGAAGAACAATGCCTGATAGGAGAAATAAAGTAGTTTATGAAGCAGATGAGAATAACATGTTAATAGAAGAATGGATTTGATTTTAGGACGGAGGAACAACAAGATTTAAGCAGTGAATGGCCCAGGGCAGAATGTTGCATCTTTACAAAACAGGCTGAATTAGTGATGAGTTCATGTCCTTTGGAGGGACATGGATGAAGCTGGAAACCATCATTCTCAGCAAACAATCGCAAGGACAAAAAGCCAAACACCGCATGTTCTCACTCATAGGTGGGAATTGAACAGTGAGAACACATGGACACAGGAAGGGGAACATCACACACCGGGGACTGTTGTGGGGTGGGGGGAAGGGGGAGGAATGGCATTAGGAGATACACCTAATGTAAATAATGAGTTACTGCACACCAACATGGCACATGGATACATATGTAACAAATCTGCATGTTGTGCACGTGTACCCTAAAACTTAAAGTATAATAAAAAAATTTAAAAAAAAACAGGCTGAATTATAGGGAGCTCTTGAGGAAGATATAAGGACAGGTTGAAGGTGAAAACACTCAAGGAGATTTTTAAAAGGCTGCATTATTTTGGTGAACAAATACTTAGTACTGAAATACAAAACGAACAAAATTCAATCTTGTGTTGAAGTCTAATTTAATTTTATACTTTTTAAATATCAGGAGCATCTGCAAAGAAAGATGTTCCATTCATCTCTTTAGTCAAATTAAAGATTTAAATGTTGATTTGAACTTCAAATAAGTACCTTAGCTTTTCTATAGAAGAACAGCATATTCTCTGTAAATCTCTAGGGGAGATTTTTAAAAAGTTGTTTATCTATTTTATTTTATTATGGTTTGGAATCAAGCCACGCCCATAAGTAAACCATCTGCAAAATGACTCAATAAGGAATCTGAGAACTTTCTTTTCTGACACCATTTCCACAAGATTTTCCTATGCAATTTATCCCCTATATCTATCAATATCCTCCATCTATAGATGTTAAGGATACTTACTCAGGTTTCCTTTGTTTATTGATTGTGAGCTAATATGCCACTCTGTGCAAAGCACATCTTTGCAAATAAAACATCTATTTCTTGACATACATTCATAATTTATTGGTATAACTTTTAAAGTATTTCCAAAGGCGAATGCTGACCAGAGGAAAATAATATATGTGAGCTACTTACTGTGTTTTTTAAAAACAATCATTTGAGGCTATAAAGATACATAGATATACTTTTTTAATAATCAAAACACATTATTATAAGATGCAAAACTTAAATATAAAGTTTTAAATACCATCATAATTATAAAAAAATTAGCACAAATTTGAAGGGAAGAGTTGTTTTCTCTTAACATGATAAATATATCATGCTTTGAAATTATGGAATCTCTTCACTTTCATTAGTATTAGTACAAAATATTTTATAGTTAGAATTTGTCTAATAGATTGCAGGAGAGAAAACATATAATCTTTCCTCACCCCTCTTAAGTTTGTAGTGGAGACCCTCTCCTGAAATAAAGGACACACTATCAGAGAAAAACATGCAGGTTTAGTAATATGTGCTATGCCCATGATGGGGGAAGAAAGCAACCCTCTCAACTCCGTGGCTTAAAAGCCGTGCTTAAATAGTATTTCAACAAAGAACAATCAATCTTACCAGGGTGAGGAGACAAAGGAGTTGGCAGTCTCAGGTTCTCAGACAGGGGATACTGTGGGAAGGATGTAAAATCTGCTCCCAGGTTCCCCTGGCCCCACTGGGCCACCTTTGACATGATAAGGAAGCAGAATTGACATCTCTGCCTGTAGGCCAAAAGTGGGGAAGGCGGGCAGGAGGACTTTCTGTTTTTGTGAATCAGGCACACAGACAGGAAGCAGACAGTTTTCTTGCTTCCTTGCCACAGGAATTTTTATGGCCTGCCCTATGTGACAAAGCGTAGCTCAGATGGATCCTTTGGTATCTACTGCTTTTTAACTACACTTTCCTCAGAAATATTTATATCATAGAGGCATATTCTCTGGTGAAATACTCCAGTTTTCTTCAAAATTCCAGATAGCATTGTTTACCCTTTGGTTCAAATACTGAGAAATACATCCATTATTACGCATAAACATAACAAGGAAAGTAATAGAGTAACTATGCCTTCATTTTTAACCCAACACATCACATTAATTTGGCTCTTTTTCTCAGAATACCAGATTTTCCTTTACATAAAAAAATTACTATCCTCTTCCAGAGTTTATTTGGTGGAAAATATGGTTAGGCCTATTGATACATGATCCACATTTGCATGTCTTTCTAATGTACCAATGAACTCTTTAATAAATGGATAATGACATTTAGATGTTCCATTTCTCTTCTCCAAAATTGTTTGCTAATAAGCAAAATTGGATGGTAACTTGCTAACTGTACACCACTGTGTAGAATACCAATGGCAGAAAGACATAGGAATACATTCTGTCTTACTGAAAATTTACGGTGAAAATAAAATATTAGAGGATGTACTAAAAGTATTACTTCAATACCTTTAAAAAAGCAAACTGGGTGATGTCAGTGAATGTGGCAGAGTACGAAACTCTGAAAATTATCCCTTGAAAGAAAAAACAGAAAATGACAAGATTGTCAGAATCAACTTTTCAGAACTCTGGAAATTAATTAAAGCTGTGCAGTTATGTATTGACTAACTTAGAAGCACTTATTCAAGAAAAGAGCTGGATCTTATTAAGCACAGTGAACTTCGTCACATTTTAACTTGTCTTAGCCCAATCTTTCCAACCCCAGTTCAGCTGTAGTTTTGAAAAATAACATCCCACATTTCTGGTACCTAGAGTGCAAAATGGAGCTGCTGCTCTTTCAAAGATTCATTTCTTTAAAAATTGTTAATATTTAATCTGTTTGGTGGTTTGCTAGATGGCCCACTTGAATGCTTGCCTTTATTTGACCTGACTCAGAGATCTGCTAGTGCTAAAATTCTCTTCCTAGGGAGTATTTGCCAAAAACATGTACAGACACACGTTTAATGTGTTTGTAGCCTGAAGCAATGAATAAATATTGGAGCAAACAATAGCTTAATAAAAGGGTTTCAGAGGAAGGGTTTCCAATGAAGTACACATAAAGACCCTTAAAATATTAAATAGAGAGACTTTTCTCCATGGGAGGCACCCTCAAGAAAAATCTGAGAAGGTGCTAAACATTCTCATCCAACTGGTTTTGAAATGAAGCCTGAAGCAGAGCTGTAACCTGCCTGTCTCAGTGTCAAAGGTGTGTCTCTAGACACACAGAGAGCCCCTCAGCAAACACTGAAAGACTTCTTGATTCCAAGGATTTAAGGAAAACTTTGTTCAATTATTATCTGACCAGGAAGTTAACTGAGCAGAGACTTCAGTGGACACACATGACAATGAATATAGATGATATAGAATTAGTTATAAATAGCCACTAAACAAACAAGCAGCACCTACTGTGACAAGCAGAAACAACAATAAAGAAGCAGACGCTACAGGACAGTTATGTGGGTGACCTTAGACAGGCCAAGTTCTCCTTTCTTGCTTGTAGTTAAAGTATAACCATAGAATGTGCTGAGAATATAACATCTTGAGATAGGGAAGAACTGCCTGAAACAGCCCAGGGCTTGTTCCTCTCTTTGCTAAGGAATGTGACATCTTGAGTTAAGAACTGCTTTGTTCTTCTCTCCTCTAGAAGCCAAATGTCCTTCACAGCTTTGCCCAATGGGACACATGGCCCCTGACATACGTAACCCAGGATGGGATGCCTTGTCAGAGTCTCTCAGATATAGAGCAAAATGGGCCACGCGCAGTCAAGACTCCATCTACCCTGGGCAGCTTGCCTAAGCCTTGAGGCACCTGCCAGTGATGGATCTGAGACCTCTTCTGTCCCTGGCTGCCTATCTGTAAGGATCAAACTTGCTCTGCATAACATGCTTCATTTTATGTGTATGTTCTGTCTCACAGGACTCAGACAAATAGGTAAGCAGTGCAAGGTGGACCTAAACAGTAGTCCAGAATACAGTGGGCATAAATTCATGGATTCTTGTTCCTGCTGGTTGGCGTAATAATGACCTTTGCTATTCTCCAAACAGTAAAATTCGTCTCTTGAGATTGGTAATTAGTAAACCTGCTTTGCATGAGCATGGGAATTTGCAGCATTGTCATATAATGTTATTTTAATGTGAAGTTTTCAACAAAAATTAAGAAATTCAAAGAAACAAAAATTATATGGCCTATAGCCAAGGGGAAAAATCAATAGAAATTCTCCAAGAGCAAACCTTAACATTAGACTTAAAAGACAAAAATTTTAAACTAGCAGTTTAAATATGTTCAAAGAGCTCAAGAAAACCATGTATAAAGAACTAATGGAAAGCATAGAACAATGCCTCAAATATCAGTATCAATAAAGTAAGCTCAGAAAATTTTTAGGGCTATATAAATACTCTGAATAACACTAGAATGGTAATACCTTTGCCCAAACCCATAAAATGTACAGTACCAAGTGTAAACCCCAATATAAACTATGGATTTTGGTGATAATTATGTGTTGATGTAAGTTTATCTTTTTTTTTTTTTTGAAACAGAATCTTGCTCTGTCGCCCAGGCTGGATCGTTATGGTGCGATCTTGGCTCACTGCAAACTCTGCCTCCCAGGTTCAAGTAATTGTCCCTGCCTCAGCCTCCTGAGTAGCTGAGATTACAGGTGCCTACCACCACAACCGGCTAATTTTTGTATTTTTAGTAGAGACGGGGTTTCGGTATGTTGGCCAGGCTGGTCTCAAACTCCTGACCTCAGATAATCAGCCTGCCTTGGCCTCCCAAAGTGCTGGGATTACAGGTGTGAGTCACCATGCCTGGCCAGGTTCATCAATTTTAACACACTGGTGGAGAATGCTGATGATGGGGTGGGCTGTGCATATACAAAATGGTAGAGAGTATATAGGAAATTTCTGCACCTTCCTCTAAGTTTTGCTATGAATCTAAAACTACCCTTAAAAGGTATTTTTAAAAAGTGATGGAAATTATTAAAGGATACCAAGTAAACATTCTGAAGATCTAGATTCTTTAGAATCTATAAAACACCTTTAGAGCTAATAAACCAGTTTAGTAAGTTTGAAAGATACAGTATCAGTAATCAGAAATTAGTTGTATTTCTGTGCAATAGCAATGAACAACCCAGTCATAGAAGCAAGAAAGCATTTCCTTCTACAATATCATAAAAAGAATCAAATACCTAGTATTATACTTAATTAGAGAAGTTCAAGACTTATACATTAGAAACAAAAAAAGGAAAAAGGAATAATAATGCTGAAATAAATTACAGACCTAAATGAATGAAAAGACATCCTGTGGTCACGGATTGGAAGACTTAATATTGTTGATGGCAGTATTTTATAAAACGTAACTGCAAAGCTACAGTAATCATAACAGAGTGAAACTGGCATGGGGATAGACATATAGATTAATTAAATAAAGTTGACTGTCCAGAAACAGACACACAACTTCCATAGTCAATTGATTTTTATAACTGTGTCAAAACCAAACAATAAGACAAATAATTTTTAACATATTATGGTGGGACAACTGGATAGCCACATCTAATAGAATACATTTAGAACCCCATAATAGACTATATAGTAAATATTGACTCAAAATGGACTAAAGAACTACACATAAGTGCTATAAGCTATATGGACTCTCAGAAGAAAATCTTTGTAAAAATCTTTATGATCTTTGATTAGCCCCATTATTAGACATGACAGCAAAAGTTCAAGCAACCAAGGCAGGGAAAACATAAAATGAATGTCATCACAGCTGAAATTTTTGTGTATCAAAAATAAACAACAACCACAAAAACAATGGGGTAAAATATTTAAAAATAGTATGTAAGTGCCTACTATCTACAAAGTAGAAAGAACACTTACAACTCAGCAATAATTTAAATGTGTCTACCTCTCTAGCAAGATTAGGAAAATCTTCCTAAATTATTCCTTCAAATGTTTTCCAGGTTGTTTACTTTTTCTCCTTTTTTCTCAAGAATGCCAATAATTCATAGGCTTGGTCACTTTACATAATCTCATATTTTTCAGAGACTTTGTTCACTTAAAAAAATATTCTCTTTCCTTTTTTTGTCTGACTGGGCTAGTTTGAAAGACCAATCTTTAAGCTCTGAAATTCTTTCCTCTGTTAGATCTAGTCTATTGAGAAAGCTTTTGATTGTATTTTGAAAATTCTTAAGTGTGTTTTTTAGTCCCAGTAGCTCTGTTTGATTTCTTTTTAAGATGTTTACCTCTTCCTTTATTTCTTTGATTGCTTTAGAACTTTCTTTGTGTTGATTTTCAACCTTGTCTTGGATCTTGTTGAGTTTCCCTGCAATCCATGCTTTGCATTCTCTATCTCTTATCTCTCTGCCTCCATTTTGGCTAAGAACCATGGCTGGTGCTAGAGTGAAACTTTGGTAGTGTCGCAACATTCAGATTCTTATGATGGCAGAATTCTTATGCTGGTTTCTTCTTATCGGGAGAGGGCTGTGTTGGGTAGGGTCTTTTGGTTTTCCTTCTATAGTCCCATGGACTTCTGTCAACAGGTTTTGTACTGAGCTGGGTGGTATAACCTACAGTCCATTAAATTGTATTTGCAGGTAAATGCCAGCTGCCGCACAATCAGGTGTATATGGACCTGATCTTTGTTTACTGTGAGGTGGCCTCTTTTGTTTCAGGTGAAGGATTGGACAGTGGGGTGGCTGGTGCTCTGAGCTTCCTATTCCTCGAGGCCACTTTCACGGGGGACACAGCTGGGCCATGCTGGAGCCCCTGGCTTGCCCACAGATGTTTCAATGCTGAGCACAGGTACTACACCTGATGAGGGTGGCTGAGAGAGAGGCTCCTGGTGAAGTGCACTGAGGTCTCTGCAGCAGGATTGGGAAGCTGCAGTTGCTTCCTATCCTACATAGGCAGGAACACAACCTGTTTCCCCATCCACCCGTGTTTCAAGCTCATGACTCCTACTTCACATGCACACTGTAGTCTATCTCCAGTCCGCAATGTGGTTGAGAGCCACATGGAACACGTATTTTGTGACTGTCTGTGGGACTGGTTTAAAGGCATAACCTCTTCACTCAACCTGATGCACAAATGTAGACCTCCAATTATAAAAATCCTAAAAGAAAACCTAGGAAGTAATATTTTAGACATAAGTCTTGTCAAGGAATTTATGACTATGTCCCCAAAAGCAATTACAACAAAACCAAATATTGACAAGTGGGACCTCATTAAACTAAAGAGCTTCTGCACAACAAAAGAAGTTACAAACAGAGCGGATAGCCTACAGAATGGGGAAAATAATCACAAATGCATCAGACAAAGGTCTAATATCTAGAATCTATATGTAACTTAAAAAATTCAATAAGCAAAAAACAAATAACCAAATTAAACAATGTGCAAAAGGCATGAACAGAAAATTCTCAGAAGACCTACATGTGGCCAACAAATATGTGAAAAAATGTTCATCATCACTAATCATTAGAGCAATGCAAATGAAAAACACCCAGAGGGAGCATGTGACACCAATCAGACTGGATATGATTAAAAAGTAAAAAAAAAAAAAAAAAAAGGACAATGGCAAGGTTATGAAGAGGAGGGAACACTTATACACTGTTGGTGGGAATATAAATTAGCCACTGTGGAAAGCATTTTGGAGATTTCTCAAATAACTTAAAACAGAACTACCATTCAACCTAGCAACCCAAATACTAGGTATATACCCAAAGGAGTATAGATCTTTATACCAAAGATCGTTTATACAAAGGCACTCATATGTTTGTTGCAGCACCATTCACAGTAGTAAAAACACAGAATCAACCAAAGTCCTGGGAACCTTCAGTGGTGGAGTGGATGAAAAAATATGGTACAAATACATCATAAAATACCATACAGTTATAGCATAGAAAGAAATCATGTCCTTTGCAGCAACATGGATACAGCAGGAAGCCATTATCATAAGTGAACTAGTTCAGGAACAGAAAATCAAATACCTCATGTTTTCACTTTTAAGTGTGAGCGAAACATTGAGTATACAAGGACATAAAGGTGGAAACAGCACGCACAATACAAGAGGGTGGACAGTGAGAGGGGTGAAGTGAAACACTGCCTATCAAGTACTAAGGTCACTATCTGTGTGACAAGATCATTTGTATACCAAACCTCATTTGTATACCAAATTGTTTACACAATTTATCCATGTAAAAAACGTGCACATATACTTTCTGAACCTAAAATAAAAGTTGAATAAAAAATTAAAAATAAGTAAGTAATTAAAATATATCAACATATTTCAATAGAAACTTCAACAAAGAAGCTATAAAATTGGCTAAGAAGCATATGCAAAGATATTCAACATCATTGCACTGGAAAATACAAATAAAAACCGGAAGAGACATCACTTAATATTCAATGCTGTGGCTATAATCAAAAAGTCAGACAAAAACAAGTCTTGGCAATTCCTTGGAAAATTGGAACCGTTATAAATTGCTAGTGGTAATTTTAAATGATGCAAATGCTGTGCAAAACAGTTTTACAGTTTGTTATATGACTTAGCAATTTTACTCCTATCAGTACACTCAAGATAATTAAAAACAAACATCCACACAAAATTTGAGCATGAATGCTCATAGAAGCATTATTTATAATAAGCATAAAAAGTAAAAACAACCCAAACGTCTACCAACTAATAAATGGATAAATAATATCTGATATATAATGAAGTATTACACTTATACAATGGACTGTTACTTAGCCATAAAAATAAAAAGGGTCCAATATATGCTTCAACGTGGTCCAATATATGCTTGAAAACATTATGCTAGGGGAAACAGCCAGACATAAAAGGCTGTATAACGTATGATTCCATTTATATTAAATGTCCAGAATAGGCAAGTTTGTAGAGAGAACAAGTAGTTTAGATAGACGGGCAATCAAGTAAATAAATGATTTCCCCATAAATTGTGCTTTTAGGAAAAAGCTTTTTGTGAGAAGTCATTTTCTCTCTTGCCTATGAACCATGGTCTGTAATATCATTATGATTTTCATACAGATCAGTAGGGCTTTTATTGTGGTAAAGAGTCTGTTTTGTCAGTATTAGGATTTTTATTTTTATGTTAGTGCTGATTAGTTGTGCCTAAATTTTAAAAGGAGGAAGTTATAGTGAGACATCTGTGACTCCTCACGTCCCATTATGGCCACAACTAGTTCATCAGGTTCCTTTGGGATTCCCTTTGGGCAAGAGCAGGGTCCAGTAGTCAATTCAGACTTTTGGGGTCTTTAGGATTTTATTTTTTAGTTTATACATCTCCTTTTTTGTCAAAGTATGCTAGTAGTGGTACTGATGTCTAAGTTTTTATTTTTGTCTCATGCCGATGCCAGAGTGGTGTGCTGCCTGACCCGGTTCTATCATGTCCCTAGGTGGGCCCCCTATGGCCAAGGGACTTACAGCGAAAAGACTCATACTCAATTACATGTTCTAGGACAGATGGGAATGGAGGAGGGTAAGTATGCATTAACCTTTAAAACCCATTTTAAACAACATTAGAGCCAAAAATTAAAAGCCAAAAGGCAAGGATACAAAATTGACTTATTTATAAATTTTATGAATTGAGCTACTGTAATCTTGGCTTGTAGCAATTAGTTTTACAAAATAGAAGCATTTTGTTCAGCTGTTCAGGCATCTGTGTGCCTGCCCTTGATTTGGAGGACATGAACTAATTATATCCCTCAAAACTGCCCCTTACAATCTCATGTGATGGTTCCTGGGCCTGAGGAAATTGAATAGTTTCAAATTCTGTAGGTAAAACAAAATATAAAGAATTAACAATGTTTTAAATAAAGATGTCATAAGCCCTGCCGAGTTTTGAGAATAACAGAAAAGGAAGCTTATACGTGGCTAGATATTTACATTATTTAGTATTAAGGCATATAATAAATTATGTTAATTTAGATAGAGGCAAAAATATTAAATGCATCTTAATATTTTTGAATACAGACCTGTCCCTGCGTTGCATGAAAGCATGCCTTTGCCTGGGTCTAACGACAAGACTTTGGTTAGCTTCAGTTTGGGTCAGATACCAGCAGGAGTCAGCACCTTTCTTAGATGAGATACCTGTACCCAGAAGTCAAAGCCCTATAATTTAATAACACAAGTATTAGTTAATAGCACATGATAAGGACCTTTTCAAGGGGCTTGAGGGCCTGATACTGGAGTACATGGCCTGACT
The DNA here is from genome assembly GCF_009828535.3 of Hylobates moloch. Lineage (NCBI taxonomy): Eukaryota > Metazoa > Chordata > Mammalia > Primates > Hylobatidae > Hylobates > Hylobates moloch. The sequence continues at coordinate 8,111,071 of NW_026652280.1, read as the reverse complement.
AGAAACTGTAAAAAGATTCTATAAGAGCATGGTGATGAATTTTTACAACTTTGATAAACCCCAGCGATAAATCAGAGACTTAATTTAGGATGCAATCTTGAGCATGTTTGTCAAAGATGTTAAAAGTCTTACAACATTTGATTAAAACAGAACCATGGGTCATTGTAAAATAGTAGCTACTCATTTAACCAAAATGATAATTAAAAATCCTTAAAGGCAACACAGAAAGTTATATCTATGTAAAAACCTTAAGCCTCTTAAATCTCAGTTTTTTAAAGCAGTTAAAACTCTGATAAAGACAGTATAGGAACTATCCTGATAAAGTATAAATTTCGTTTCATAACCAGTTACCAAGAAAACAAAAAGAGAAAAAAAAATCATTTTGCAGTGTGACTGCCTCTCCTTACGGAAAATCAATTTAGATAACCAGGAAGTCAAACGTGATTTAAAAAGTGGTTGAATTTAATTGGACACATGAAGAGTACGTTTAAGGTTATGAGTGAACCTTATATTATAGACGAAACAAGAGAAAGGAAAACTGGTACCTTGAGCAGTGGAATACAGGACTCTTGGTAACGGTATGAAAAGTTTTCTGATTACTTTGAAAATTTAGACCTGTTAAGAAAAGCCAAGAGCATAGAATTAAGTTATACATTTTTGACCTATAAGATAAAAATATTTCAGCATCAGGTCACAATAACAGTCAGAACCAGAGGCAAAAATTTAGAGAAGCTAGCTAAAAAGCTGAAGACGAGAGTTGTATCTCAGGCCCTTTTAAAGGCAGACAAAGTTGAAAACGGCAAGGCACAATAAAAGTTGAATTTCTAATATATGATTCTGATAACTTTTTAAAAGAAGTAGTTCATGGAATTAAAATCAAAACCCCTTATAATTTTATTAAGAGTAAACCAATACCTTAAGAAAACATTATTTGAACATAGGGGACTAAACTTTAGAAGACTTTCAAATAATTCCCTTTTAATTATAGATAATCACATTCAAATATCCTTTTATAAACTCCTCTTCATGAAAGTTATTCCAACTTATACAGATTATTTATGACATAATTGGCTTTCTAACTTGTCCTATACTTCCCTTATTCCTAAATAAACAATTATTTTTCTTGAGGACAAAATTTACCATATAATACTCTTTCCTATATAAAATTATACTTTTTTCTTTATAACTTTCCTTACCAAAAATACATAATCATATTCATAACTTTATTCACATCTCTCTCCCCTACTTACTGATTTATTTTACCTTTTTCATAAATAACTTATAAATAACCCTCAAGTTACATAAAAATATTTTTTCTCAATAAGAACATAATTTATAGAATTATACATTAACTAGAATGTTTATTTTTAGTAACTTTAAATTTTAGTGAAAACTTAGGAAGAAAGAATTCCTAAAGTGTTTATTAGATTTCAGTATTTTATAGTTGAAACAATCTGAGAAGTTTTAGAAATATATTCCCACATTATAACTTTTTTAAAGTTGTAAATAACCCAGACACCCAATGAGCATCCAAAAGAATTTTAGTTTTAAATTACAAAGAAGTCTATTTACAAGCATTTATTTCATTTACACGTATTCAATTTTTTAAAAAATGTTAAGCTTATTTAGATTACTTTTGAAAAATGAGATATTACATAAATCATCATTAAAGTTATTTTTAGTCATTAAATTGTTTTTCTGTTAACAATTTTTAAAGTCTGTGAGCATTAAATGTTCACCTGAGAACCTTAAAGTTAAACATATGAGCATTTTATCTCTTTTAATTGAACTAGCAATTTGAAATTAGACTTATTTGTCAAAAAAACGCTGAAGGTTATTGGTTTTGGCTGGGTTTTATAGTGTCAACCTGAAAACATTTAGCACAGGCAAATATAAAATTTATTTACCCAGACAAAATGTATGCTGACAACTCTGGAGGCAGTTTTATTTTATCTCATCAAGGATTTTAAAGCCAGTTTATTTATTGAAGATTATTAAGTTCATGTGACCTTGAATAACATTTGGACTTATTTAAGAGTTCTCCTCTATTTATACGCCAACTTAGTAGGATGCTAGACACAATAAAGAACATAATACACGTATAGACACATAAATGTAGCTATACATGTATGCACACATACAAACAAAGATCCAATACTTTTTTCCTCAAAACTCTACCCATGAGACAGCATCACAACCTCACCGAACAATGAAAGATAGCTGGATCCAAGTTATTTCTGACAAAATGGTGATGTGTCTAAGTGGCTAAACGTTACTTAATAGGTAATCCAATGAGGGCCATAAAGCAAAATTTTGGGTAAAGCATTTTAACTGGCAGTTTTGATTTTAAAACTTCTTTTACTTCTGTTTACTTCTTTTATTATTATTATTATACTTTAAGTTTTAGGGTACATGTGCACAATGTGCAGGTTTGTTACATATGTATCCATGTGCCATGTTGATGTGCTGCACCCATTAACTCGTCATTTAACATTAGGTATATCTCCTAATGCTGTCCCTCCCCCCTCGCCACACCCCACAACAGAACCCAGAGTGTGATGTTCCGCTTCCTGTGTCCATGTGTTCTCATTGTTCAGTTCCCACCTATGAGTGAGAACATGCGGTGTTTGGTTTTTTGTCCTTGCGATAGTTTACTGAGAATATGGTTTCCAGTTTCATCCATGTCCCTACAAAGGACATGAACTCATCATTTTTTATGGCTGCATAGTATTCCATGGTGTATACTTCTGTTTACTTCTTAAAGTTTAAATAAGATTTTAATGTTTTTATTTTAGCATGAACTGACTAAGCTGTATAAAAAAAAAACTCTAAGTAACCTTGAAACAATGAATTTTATCTCAACACTGGTAGCTTAATAACAGCAGATTCAAATCAGGCAGAAAATAAAAATCAGAAATACAGAGCTTTAGAAGACTATACTTTATTGTTGCAGACGAAGCATTTGAGCTCTGGATTTGTCTTTCTGTTATTTGATCATCAGTTTAAATTGTGCCCAGAAATGAGCCATATTATATAACTAGCTGGAATTTCAGATAGTTTAGAAAAGAGTTCACATGCTTTCTCCCCCAGAACACTTGCCATAGATACAAGGAATACTCTGGAGTCCCAAAGAGAATGACCACATGAGGGCCAGGAGTTTGGAAACTGTTTCTCCCCTAACTAGGAGAAAGACAGCCTCTCTTGCTGCCTTCTGACAATCAGATGGACCTGGTCTTGGCCAGTGGGATGGAGACTGTGCCAAAGCACCCTTGGAGGGTGGGGGTAACGCTAAACAGAGACATAAATACAAATGAATCTAATGCAGATGGAGCACTCCAAACTGATTCTGAAAGAGGGGAAACTGAAGCAAAGCCCTGAGATCTTAACCTCAAACTCAGATAGCACCACAGAATGACCTGCATTAAGTTCACATGGCACTACAGATGACATACACTGGGTCTACATGGCTAGAGAGCCCAGATGGCAGAGACAAGATTTCTGGGTGCACTTTAGTTGATTTACCTAGTTCTGGAAGCCTGCCAACTTCTCAGATGTTTCTTTTTTTACACCGACAGAATATTGGAGTAGGTGATGCCATGAAGGGGAGAGAAGGGAAGATCTCTGAGCCAAAAGCACTCTCAACAGCTGCTGGGAACTCCCTGAGTTCCCAGCAAGGGGGTCACCAGGCCACCAGTGGCTGCCATTTGCAAGAGGCTGCCATCCCACCTGGTAGCGTGAATGGGTAAGCCCTGGTACATGGCTGCAGCCAATGGTTCCATTCATTGGAAACCATGTGTATGGGCTGAGCTGCTTGAACCACATAGCTCCTCAAATGGGGCACCAAATTTCTACCTAGCTCAAGTCTGGCCACTTACTGCTCAGAAGCTGACAATATGAGAAGCAACGTGTGGTGAAAGGAAAGCAGGTTTATTAATCAAATGCTAGTAGTTGAGGATTGGCCAGGCTCATGTCTTTAAAAGATCATTCCAGCTTTTGGGGCTTAAAGAAGGGGTTTAAGAAAGAAAACTTGGGGTGCGAAACATGGGTGGTGCAGGAGGGTGCAGGTCTGTGTGTCTTGTTCTGATGGCTACCTTAGGTAATCGCCCATCTAGAGGTCTGGTTGGTGTCATCTCAATTTTGTCCTTGTAGTGGTGGACTAATTCTTCATAACTCCACCTAAGCAGGAGAATAATGCAGCTAGGTCTCTATGCCTGGTTTGTTTCAAGATTAGCCCCCAGAACTTTTAAGAAGCACATAATTCAATATAAGCATATAGTTAGGTAAATGTGTATGTTGTAACGGAGTGTATTGTGAGAAAAGGAAGGTTGTAATGTTTCTAAGAAAATATATTTCAAAGCTATATTCCAACACTACAGAGAAAAAAAAAGAAGGGGGTTTCTGTAGTAACATTCAAGTTTATATCTTGAGACTAGGGAGAAAAGAGGAAAAGAAAAAAATAATTAAAGTATAGTTTTAGGTTGAACTGTTGTTCATTGACATTGACAGAATTTTTATAAGTATGCATTATTAGCAAAAATTCTTCCTCCTCCTTGCTAAGAGTTTTTATCCTAGATTGATTTTGCTAATTTTCAAATATTTAATACATCTTGCACATAATTGACAGGATCATGAATATTTCTTTTCTTTTACTGGTCTGTTATTATAAACAATTATCAGTTTCGCCTTTTAATGTCATACCTGTCTTCCATTCCAAGTATGTATTATCCTTTTTATATATTCCTGAATTGTGTGTGTTGATATGTTGTTACAGGTCTTTGCATGTATGTTCATGAATAAAGTCAATCTATATGTTTGTATGTATTTGTTTTAATAATGTTTTTGTCTAGTTGTGACGTCACAGTAGTAGTGCCCTCATAATACGAATTGAGAGTTATTTCCTTCTATTTTGTGGAATATTTTGCGTAGAATTAATACCTTTTCTTCTATAAATGTTTGCTAAAGTTCATATTTCAGCCAGGGGATTATATTTGTTGGACGATTCATTCATTTTGTTTGTTATTGTTGTTGATTTTCCTACAAATGGACTCATGTGCATATAAACACTTATGCAAACAACGAAGGCATCCCTCTGCACAGCCTTCTCTCTTTTTCTCTCTGCAGCTCCCTTCTGCCTGGCATTCTATCCTACAAATGCTAGCCAATTTGCCATCTTCCAACTTCAACTTTTGTCTCCTTGAATCAAGGTTATTGTGAGACTCTGTTTGGGTGTCTGCTTTCGGTCTGATTTTTGGTCACTGCCTCCAAATGATAATCTAGGGAAATCATGTTATTTATATTATTTGGTTTGTCTTCTATTGGGAATCACAGTCTTGCATAGCCTGTGGTACAATGTCCAAAATGAGTCATCTTATATTTTTGTCGTTTCCATTTGTTTAAGCCAATATGATATGTTTGTTCCCTCAACAAAGCAAAATAATGTGTTTTTTATAAACGAATCTCTTCACTGATCTTCTATTATTTTTATATTATCACTCAAATTTTTCAATTAGTTCAGCTTTATGACTGTGCTTTTGAGAATCAAAGAAAACAGCTTCCAAGCACACTTGGAAAAAAAATGTATCTAGGAGTGGAACTAAAATATCTTGGAGGATTTTTTGTAAGACAGACAGAAATAGTATGCAGAAAACAATGAAAAACTCTTCTAAATTGAAAGTGACAGGTGACAATTAAGAAAAATTTTCAAAATACTCCCTGGCATTTTCAGAAATTCTCAGGACCAGAAACGATTCAATAAGGAACAAAGATTTCTTGTAGTCAGGCAGACATAGTTTGCACTGTAGTATTTGGATATTAAAAGAAATAGCTGTTAGTAAGAGAAAAATGGGAAATTTCACAATTTTTTAAAAGCTTAGTCTTAAACGTTAAGACTAAGTTTATCTTACCCTTCAATTTAATATTTGCAGTTCATCACTTTTATATAAATATAATTTTCAAATATATCATTTTAAATTTTGTTATCAGATTACTTTTTATTCTTTGACCAAAAAGTATGAGTCATGGGAATTTGACTTGTAGTTTGATCAAATTATAACTTATTTGCTTAAGTATACTCTGAATAAGTTTAACCTAGAATTGGACTTACACAAAATTATTACTTCTTTATATGTGAGTTCATTCAATGAGCAAATTGTTAATTTTCCTGAAAAGTTAGCATTTCCAAAAACATCCACAAATATGAGATCAATGTCAAGCTCTAACTGCAGGTTTCAACATGTCCAGCATACTTAATCACTAGGCAATTAAGTTTAATCTGTCAATTCTATTTTTGTAAGTGCATATTATTTTATTGGATTAAATATTGGTTTGAAAAAGGAACTCCAGAAATTTAAAACTAACCTAACCTGAGATTATATAAGTCTTTACACAGCAATAAACAAAAAATCTTTTGTTTTACTCTGCATATGCATTGATTGTCAATACAGATGTAGAGCCTCTTTTTCTCAAAGAACATGACTCCATGAATGTGAGATTATTTTAATCATGAGGACACTAACGCCAGTCTACAGGTGTCAGTACATATCTATATCTAGATATCTATGCCAATATCTATATCTAATCTATAGGTATCCATTTATATCTAAGATTTCAATGACAAGATATTAATTCCCGGGTAGTTTTTGGTAGCTTTAGCTTTCTTGAGCAAGCCTAGCATTATGCAGTTGTTGTGTGACGCTTCCCCTGAACAAAATAGAACACACTCTTTTGTGAAATGCCAGGGTTTGAATGATGATGTTCTCTCCAACATTTATTTTGAAATTAATTCCCAGTACAACAGTATTAAGAGGCATGGCCTTGGGAGATGATTGAGTCATGAGAGCTCCACCCTCATGAATAGAATTAGCACCTTCATAAAAGGGCTTGAGGTTGAAGGGAGCTCTCTCTTGCCCTTCAGATCCTTGGACCATGTGAAGACAGCACTTCTCCTCTACAGAGGAGGCCGAAACAAAAGGCCATCTTGGAAGCAGAGAGCCCTCGCCAGACACCACTCCAGACATAAACATTCAACATGTAAGGAGATAAGGCTTGAGTTACACATCATTTCTTCCCAAAGAGGTTTTGTTAACTCCAAGAGTAGGTATCCTTTTCCATTATTTTCTTTCATAGGCCTTTTTAAAAATTATCATTAACAAGGCCGAGGCAGGTGGTTCACGAGGTCAGGAGATCGAGAGCATCTTGGCTAACACGGTGAAACTAAAAATACAAAAAATTAGCCAGGCATGGTGGTGGGTGCCTATAGTCCCAGCTACTCGGGAGGCTGAGGCAGGAGAATGGCGTGAACCTGGGAAGCGGAGCTTGCAGTGAGCCAAGATTGCGCCACTGCACTCCAGCCTGGGCGACAGAGAGAGACTGCATCTCAAAAAAAAAAAAAAAAAAAAAATTATCATTAATAGCAAATTACATATCCATTTATGTTTGTGTTTCTGATTTTTGCTACTCTCCTCTATTAGGAAGTGAGCTCAATAAAAGCCTATGAATTTTTTTTTCTCTGCACAGATCTGAACAATGAAAACAAAATTGAGTTAGTGTATATTGAATCTCAGATGGTGCACCGGATTAAAGCATCAGTTTACACTCATGCCAGTACTGGAAAGCAGAATGGAATTTAAAAATGACATGACCAAGGTGACGATGATGGAGGGTTGAAGAACAGCCACCAGATGTTGATGCATCCCTGTGCTGTGGCAACTCCTTAGCCAAAGGAGAGATTTTAGTTTAACACTGTTATTGATAAAATAGACGATTTAAAAATTCTTGAACGTCATAAGGAGAGTAAAGGATACCACTCAACCTTGAGCTATTTAAACTTTAAGCAAGCAAAGAAATGAGAAGAGCAAACATAAAGAAAACAAAGAAGGTAAAGGGGAAAAGGAAAGTGAGAAAAAGACGTCAATACAACTGAACTAAATGCAAAAAAAGAAACTCAATGGCAAAAGCAGTGATCTGTTCATTGTGTAGCAGATTAAATAAGACATCTTTTAAGAATGATTTACATTATGATCTCTCAACATAGGTTGTCTCATAAAATATACTACATAGGAGTTTAAAGCTCCAACAATTTTATGCATGAAGCAGATCTAAAATCTCCAGCATTTTTTTTATGAATGTCTTTACTTTGTTAACTCATCACATCTCTTGTTAATATGGAATATCTCCTTATGTAAAAAATAAATTTTATGTTGGTTAAGAGAGGATTATTTGTTCTTCCAGCTGTCATACCCAAATAGCCAATTGCTCACTGAAGTATCCTTGTGAAAGCTCTTCAGCCCCTGTGCTAGTGTGGGTAATTGGCAATAACATCTAAAAATCCACTGGAAAAATATTTTGACTGTTCATCAAGTATTCCAATGAACTGAGATTATGTTATGTCATTGTGAATTCAATTATTAATTGATCAATCACTACACTCTAAAATAACTGATGGTTTAGGATTTTTCTGTGCCTCCAAGGAAATTAAATGCAAATCCATGTCAGTCATCTGTTAACCAAGGCTCCTTTAAGGAAGCCACTGGAATACGAATGGAAAGCCCCGCAGCCGTTTTGGTCAACTCTAACTTACTGTCTTTTATTTTATTTTTTCTTGGTAACCTTTTATTTAAGGTGCCTATTTGATTTTCCTCTGACTTTTCTACCTTAAAAAGGAGATTTGCTTCAAAGGTAATATATCAAAGTATTTAACACTGATACAAATTAGAGTTCTGTCTATTTCTTTTTTTTATACACGTTTCTAGTTGATATAGGTTTTGAGAAGCCTGAGGATAGAAAAAGCACCAAAGTCTCAGCTATTTGAGACTTCAATGGGAGAAGGGTTTATCCCCTCAAGATCTTTTCTTTTTTAAATCACAAACAGAGAGGCACAGTCTTTCCCTGAAAATCTCAAACAAAAAGATTTTTCTGCCCTCCCAGTAACGCTGTGCTACTGAAATTTTATTTTATGTCAATATTTTGGCAACACAACCCAACATTTAAAATGCATTAATTTTTGATATAATCTATACCATGTGGAATGACAGTTCTTTACACTAACATTAGAGCCTGTATTAGCACACTTGTTCTGGAACACGCATTGTCCCTTCTTTTCATCATTGCTAAGATGAGAAGGAGGACAGCAAGAAGAACATTCCCATTCATGCGTTAAAATACTGACTGCCTCTTCACCTTGTCAAGCAGGGAGCCAGATTTGGAGATAAAAAAATGGAAAGCATCAAACCTGGGCAATTGATGAGCTAGAGGTCTACTGGGGAAGGCTCACTGAAGCTTATTTGCACGAATTATTAAGTGCTGTGGTGCACACAATGGGAATTAGACTGTAATATTTATGTATCTTCTAACAAGCTTTCCCATTTCTTGGGAAAGGGCATTGTCCACTTCTTGCTTACTGTACGCCATCACTCCACTCCAAGTATGACTTAATGTAGTGGTTTACATAAAGGGATACATTATTTCCCAAACTTTTGTTAGGACTGGAATCAACTGAGGCAAATACAAAATATGAACTCCCTCAGTTGAGAGTTGTCTGGTATAGTGATTAAAATCTTTGATCTGGTGTCAGAGTGCTTGAGTTCAATTCTCAGCCCTATTACTTACTAGTTGAGTGAACTTGAGTAAATTATTTAATTTCTTTGTAACTCAGTTCTCTCATCTTAGAGTGGATAAAATGCCTTCATAGTATTGCTAGCAGGGTTAAATGAGTTTTATATGAAGAATTCTTAAAGTTATGTCAGACCCAAGGCAAACATTCTCCAGTGCTGCTAGGTTTTACTAGGGATGCCCTGAATCAGAATGAACAAATATCATATCGTCAGAGAACCATTCCAAGGTTCCGACACCCTTTTTTTTATTGTAAATTGTTTTTCTTCATAGATAGTTCACCTGACATATTATTTATTTCTTTAATTTTTTACATCTTTCTCACCTCAGTATAAGGATTTTTAGAAAATGATGAATTTTGTCTCACTGTAATATTTCTTGAACTTAGAACGGTGCCTAAGTGAACACACATGAAAGATGTGTGATACATTTTACTTGACTAAATTAAAAATAAATTGTTAAATAAAGAATACATTTTATACTAGCTTAAATATTAGGTTGGTGCAAAAGTAATTGTGGCTTTTGCCATTGAAAGAAATGCCAACAATTGAAATAACTTTTGCACCAACCTACAAGCAAATATTTACAAAAGAAAAATTGTTCCTTAAAAGGTAATGAGGCATGACCGGCACTGCCTTGCATTCCCCAAGGCTTCACTATAACTTACAGGATCTTCTTCCTGCCGCTAGGCTCCTGGCCTCCCTCACACCAACACTTCTAGAATCCAGATGGCCTAACCACAATTGTCCCTCCACTCAATTTTCTTAAAATATTTACTTTAGAAAACTTTTATTTTCTGTACCCCCTTGAAATGGTAGTTTTTAAAAAGCCTCTTTCACGTTTTAAAACCCGTCTTTATTTTGTAAGGACCTGGGAGCCGTCCCTTTGAAATGCAATCATCAAGGAAGATAGCGCCTCCCTGGTCTTGTCTCCTTGGGGCCCTTGCTCCAAGGTCTAAAACTACCTCCCACCCTGAAGATGACTGCTCCTTTGCGGCAGTCCAACTGGTAAGCACAGATGGGCTAAGTTCCGCACACCCAGCTCTTAAAAATCCTCTAGCTCTTTGTTTTTGAACAATTGATAGACATGGCCCCTCTTTGCTATTGCAACAGCCTTGAATAAAGCCATCCAGCACAACGCTTTGACGAGAGAAACCTTTATGATTCAAGTCGTGTGGAGAACTCAGAAAGAACTCTTTGAGAGACAATTCACATTAAAGTTTTGTGGTGGTTGAGAGATGGATTACTAGTAGTTAGTCAGTAGCTTTATTTTTAAATTTTTTCAGTTTGAAGAAAAGGTAATTATACATTGCTAAGCAGCTCTTGTTCTGAATGTGGTGCTCTAGACTGGTAATTCTTTTGGTTTGTTTTGTTTAATCCTGACTGATTTAATGAAAAGTTATGAGGTAGGCTGCCCCAGGGTTGGTTCAGTGTCTCAGTCATGTGAACAAGGACCCAGATCTTTAAAATCCTTGCATTCTACTAAACTCCAAATCCCAGCTTTTGGATTCTGTGCCCACACTTGTTTCTGACATTCACGGGAGGGCTGCTCAGCTCTAGACACCAGATCCAATGTCCGCTGCAGGAGGGTGAGGTGTCGGTGGGAATGAAGAAGAAGAACTTTTTCCTCACATGACTATTTCGCTCATCTCCCACCCCTCAGGGAGGACTTTCTCAGAAGCCTCCAGGAGATAACCTCTTATATTTTATTGATCGGAGCTTGGTCACATGTTCATCAGTAGACAAGTCATTGGTAGAGGGCACGAGATTTTTGTGTATTGGTTTGAGTATGGCTGGACACGTTGTTACACAAGCAAAGGTGGGATTCTGTTATCAAGAAAACGGAAAAAACACCGGGCAGGCACATCCCACTCATCTAGAAATTCTTTTTCAGCTCTGTAATGCCAAAGATAGCACCTCAGCCAGGTAATTCCTGACACAGAGAAGAAATCTTCAACCACATTTTAGCAACGTATTTTCTATTACTATACAGGTAAATCTCTTCCCAATGCCTAACTGAAAAAAATGCAACAGAGCACAATTATACTGACACAATACCCGTTCTTCTAATCTCTGAGTCCTCTTTGACCCTTTCTTTCCTAATACCTCACATACAATTACCAAGTCTTGTAGCTTCTACTCTAAGTATCACTAATATTTTGTAAACCTTACTTATCTGTGGATCCAGGAAAAGTTAACGAACTCCAAAACTCAACTGTGTATACCTCTTTGACACTTTATTTAAATCTAGTATCTACTTATCCGATTTAAGGTCATTTTTCAAACTTGAGGTCTCTCCCCATCACCCACTGAGAAACACTGTTAACATCGATGTCTACATTTTTCTTTCTACCCAGTTATTTCTTCATTCCATGAGATTTAACGTTCATGCCCACGACAATGGTAAACGCTTGACCTCTCAATTTCTTGGCATCCTCATCTCCTGTGACCTGTATTTGAACTGAAACAAATTCACACATTACCTTGTCCAGAAATTTGCAACTTGCAGGTCTTGTAACATTTGGAAACATTCTCAAATATCTATTCTCTATCTATGCTTTTATATTCATGGTGTCTCACTATATTTAGTCTAATGACAACTATTCTATAAACTCACTAAAACCAGCCCTTCTTGTCCAATGGATGCTTTCTCTCTATATTAGCCACTTCTTTTTATTCCATGTACCTATACAATTTCATTTCTTTAATACAACATTTAATCAGATTCTCTCAAATTCCCTGTGTTCCCCTAACATCATGCTGCTTTGATCATGTCTACACGAAATCCAACTGCCTGCTCTTTCCATGTCTATAAGATTTCAAAAGCTTACTGCAGAAGACAAATCTTATAACTGTGCTAAATATATCAACTATTAATCCAGTTTCCAGTTCACCCTCACTCTCAGCTGATTAATTCAAAAATCACATCAGATGAAATAGAGGCTGCAGCAGCTCAATTCTGGAACTTTTTTTTTTTTAAATCACCCAACATAAAGCTTCCCAACATGATGTCTATTCTTTCCTTTTGTCCTCCTGTTCATATGGATGAGGTGTGTCTGTGGAGAACCAGTTTTTTGAATGTGGTATTTCTTAAAAGCATGTAGAATGTGGAGTTAGCATTGCTTTTGAATCTTGACTTTGCCAAGTCTGCCTGATGTTAAGAAATAATAATTGTTCAATGCCTCTGCTTTCTCACCTCTAATTGTGGATAAGTGAAAAATACCATTGCTATTGCCATTGTCACCCTTTCCTGAAGTGACTACCCTTTGACAACTCCTTCTGGTAAAAACAAATACATTCCAGGTGTCTTTCTCTTTCCTAATTCTGTCTATCTTTCCCAGACATAGTTTGACTATGATTGCTATAATTCCTTTTCAGTTTAAGGGAAGTTGATCTCTTTCCCACATAATCTTAATGCCAATTTCTGAACTATTGATTTGTACTTTTGGCTACAACGGCTTATGTGGTTTTGTAACAAAAAACAGTGATCCCGTTTCTTTGTTGTTTTACACTACTGCTGTTTTACAATTGAAACAGTTTTAAAACATGCTGTCCCTTAATCACTGAAGCACATTTTTTTTCTAAAACTTGACATAGCTTGTAAACTGCTTCACACATAAGACAGGTTCAAATAGATATTTATTCAAATAAAATATAAATAAATCAATTTTATTTCAAAAAATTTAAGTTAAAAAAGACAAGTGGCAAAACCACTTTCATCACATCAAATGATATTATGTAGGAAATTTAGTTTCTCATAACATTGGAGCTTATCTCAGTTACTTCAGTATGATAGGAAAAATATTTTGAACAGAAAATTCATGCTGGGTTGCTTTTGGAGAAGGATGGACTCTCCTACCCTTGTTGCTGTAGTCCCCTTTACGGGCTATCCCATGAATTTGTAAGATACATTGTTTACGTGATAACAATGCTATTTAAAGTAAAATGTAATTTCATTCCTCTTCTCCTTCGTTCCAATTTTATGGATTCTTTTAATTTAAATCTAATCACATTAGTATTCTATTCTTCTATATCCATTTGAAATCTTCTCGAACTACAGCTAATTTACTTCTGAAAATTTACTTAATGACTAAAGTGAAAGTGATCCAGGAAGGGGAATAAGGACAACAGAAAGTAGTGAACCCTTTCTCCTTCCATCACTTATCATGGCAGGAGCCTCAGAGACCAGAGAGAATGAGACCTTCCTTCCCATCTTTGAGAAGCTGCTTTTCTCTGAGGACATTCAGGGCCCTTTTCCAATGAACTATTTTTTTATGGGAAGACTTTACCCATCTTTTTCATCCAAAATATTTCACTCACTGTCGAGGATTTACCTATGGGTTTTATGTTTATGCAATTTGTCAGTTTGAATCCACACTCCATTGCATGCTTCTCACAGATTATTCCTTGGTGCCTTGATGAAGACTAGGTTATGGCAACATTCCACCTCTCTTTGGGCAGTGTGTGAACCATATTCTCAAGTTGCGTCACGTTTTCCTTCAGTGGAATATATAATTAAAACTCTCCTTTAAACCCTGGTTTAGAATAACTGGCTCTGGTTTGTGTTAATTAAGCATTTCAAAGACTCATGGCACTCATGGTTTGAAATCTGTGTAGATGCTGAAAGAACAATGTGGCTTAACTCCAAAATAAAAGTCGAAACTCTTGGACCATTATCAGGACACAACCTGGGCCTGTAAGTTGTAGAATGCATATGCCAACATTTTAAAGAGTTTTATTACTCAAAACTAAACTATTCTGTTTGTCATAGTTTTCTGACACATATGCAAATAAAGCTAGAACAACTGGCCATTTTCCCAGGTCAGGTATTACAACTTGGCCCAGTAGAACTAACTTCCCAGGCCATTTTCCCTTGTGATAAGCTAAATGCAAGTTGTTCAGAGGGTCTGGTAAACTCTGGTAAATATACCATTTCTCTCTTCTGATGGGTTCAGCCTCATTTATAAATACCTCTATAATAGTTTGCTTCTGAAAAAAGATACATATTTTACATATTATGTAGTATAAGGTACTTACTAAGAAGTCAGAACTAAGGTTGTAAGGACTTTATAGAAATTTACTGACTTAAGCCCCATAATCAGCCTACATGTTAAAAAATATCAATTTGTTTTCTTTTCATATGCATGAAATTAAAACCCAGAAATGTTACTTACTTTCCTTTGGGGCCGCAGATTATTAATACTGTCTCCAAAACTAATAGCTGGTGTTCTTTAATCCAGTACTATCAGTGAATTATTAGAGTCATCTTAAAAGACCTGATACCCCACTTATAAAAGGTCCTTTGTCATATGGTATTTCAAGTATAGATTTTAATTTAAATATTGTCATCTCAACCTAAGCAGTTTGTCAATTATGGTTCAACTGTCAACCATCTGTATTGACCTCAAAAATGTCACGTTTATAATTAATAATCACCAGAGATAAGTTTAGATTTAATTGTGGGTCTCCACAATCTAGATTACTGTCACCCATCCTCTGTTTCAGAGAGCTAAGTATTCATTTTAAGATGACATTTTTCTCTTATACTTTTAAAACCTGTAATACAGTATTAAAAGCATAATAATTCTATCATCTTATCAGATACTATCTTATTTCATCAATCCAGGTTTAAAACCAACTAGTGCACGGCATGATATCACAACATGGAAAATTATAGCACCTAAGTTAATGTATGTACCATATAATAAAGGAAAATAATAATATATAGAACATGACTTGTCTATATGTCTTCTTATAGATATGTATCATTTTTATTTTATTAAATAAATTAAAATTAAGTACTTAGAATTTGTATTATTCTATTTTAATATATTGTATGTTAACTATTGGATTCAACAAATATTTACCAAGAAATTTAAGGCACTATGTTCAGAACTGAATACCCAGTGCACTCATGAAATTTATGATACTAGGGAAAACGGATATTACTAAAAAATGTAAAAACTCATACTTAAATACAATAAAGAGAAATACAGGGAAATATCCATTTCTACTGGGGTAATAGGCAGGGTTTCTTAGAAATCTTCCCTGAGTTGAAACATCAATGAAGAATAGTAATTACTGGATGTGATGGGAGTTTGGTTGGAGAAAGAATTCTGAGCAGAAGAGGCATCATGTATGAAGGTTCTGAACCAAGGTGACAATTAAGAAATGGAAATAAACATATTATATATATATATATATATATGTATACACACACATATGCATATATACACATCTTTACTTCACATATAAAATAAATTCAATAAGCACAAAGCTAAATTTTTGACACTAAAATCTTCACAGCTAATAATTATGGCAAGTAAACAGAAATGTTAAGTTTTTCGTATATAGTCAACATAAGAGGTGAGATCGATCTTAGTTATTAATCGGACAATGTAGGCACACATAATTTCTCATCTTGTTAAAACATAATTTCATTGCCCTGATCAGTTTGGTGAAGATGCAACTCATTTTTCTAGCAGCAAAAATGGCAAAAATGAGATTTTTGCTGTCTTCTCCATAAGCCTTAGTATGAAGTATTTGGCAGTCAATATGAGAGTGTTAACACTAATTCCTTGAACATCTATGCCAAAAGCGATTACCAGTGTTTCATCTCCCATTCTCAGGTCTGATCCTCATCAAGAACCCAGTGTCTCCACCCAAGATAGAGACGTGAATAATCTTCGTAAGCCTAATCCTGCCAGAAGCGTGAAGCAAGGGGGAATTTGGAAGGCTGAACAGCAAAGAGTGGAAGTTTAGTTTACTGCTCTCCAAAATAGAAGCTCTTTTCCCTGAGATAGAAGCAAGATGCATGAGAAAGGGTCAGAGAAACTGGATTCAATTTTAATTTAGCCTAGATGCTGAAACAACCCTGTCTTTACTAAATGCCAAATCTCTTGCAGCCACTTCACATTCTCTTGGCCAACAAAGTGACTCCAGTGTTGCCATGGCAACCGTCTGTGGGTAGGCATGAATGACAGCACCTCACCTTAGCTGCAGCAGCCCACACACACAGCTCACTTTCTGCCTGGACTCCTCTGCCTGCCGTTGGTATTCGGCCTGCTAGAATTTGCTCATCCGTTTCATCGTGGGCCAATGTGAAATGGTGAGGGAATTGAACAGTGGCATGAGAATCCATGGATGAGTACCTATTCTTTCCCATCTGGAGTGTGTTCCTTTATTTATTTATTTATTTATTTTGAGATTGAGTCTCACTCTGTCCCCCAGGCTGGAGTGCAGTGGCACGATCTCCACTCACTGCAACCTCTGCCTCCTAGGTTCAAGCAATTCTCATGCCTCTGCCTCCCAAGTAGCTGTGGTTACAGGCTCGCGCCAACACACCTAGCTAATTTTTTTTTTTTTTTTTTTGAGAGGGAGTCTCGCTCTGTCGCCCAGGCTGGAGTGCAGTGGCGTGATCTCTGTCCACTGCAAGCTCTGCCCCACGGGTTCACATCATTCTCCTTTCTCAGCCTCCCGAGTAGCTGGGACTACAGGCGCCCGCCACCACGCCTGGCTAATTTTTTGTATTTTTAGCAGAGATGGGGTTTCACCGTGTTAGCCAGGAAGGTCTCGATCTCCTGACCTCGTGATCCGCCCGCCTCGGCCTCCCAAAGTGCTGGGATTACAGGCGTGAGCCACCGCGCCCCAGCCTGGAGTTACTCTATACAGCATCTCAGAGGGTTCCCAGAGGGACTGCAGTCCACTTGTCCACAGAGATGCTCATTTTGTCCTATTATGATAAACCCCAGGAGAAATGACTCCAAAAAAGATATCTTTCTCTTTTCCATAATATTCTTCCTAGATTCGCATACCTTTTCCCTGATAGCATTTCTTAAAATAAAGCCGCTGCACACATGTGAAGAAAGCAGTCAGTATGTAACATGAAGATCGTTCAGGATTAAATACATTATCGTTAGTATTATTATTAATATATCCTAGAAAAAATGGTAAATTCTTTGTATGTAAGAAATCTGAACTTGATACAGTCTTACATAGATAAATAAATAGATATTACCAAAAAAGATCTGTTTAGTAGTTGACCATTCATTATCACACACTATAATAATTTTTCGACTAATTCAGAAACTTTACGATCACATCACTATTACATGATATAAATGTAATTTACGTATCCAAATCCCAATTTGTTCTTGCTGAATATATACAAACACAATAAATCCATTGATAATTTTATAGAAAACTGGGATGCAGAACTATACTATTAAAAGATGCAAAAATACAATGTGCTAGGTTTCTCTTCCTGCAAACCTTTGCTATTTCATCCATTCAATTTAATCCACCATGAGTCTTTACATCAGGTCAACACTTTAATCCAAGATCACAAAGTAACTAGTTCTAATCCTCAAAGTATCAGCCCGGTTTCAAGGAAATCACACATGGAAATAGGGAAAAACAAAAAACAAAAAACCCATAAATAATAGAGCAAAAGTCAGCAGAAAAGCAGACAAAAATTGTTGAATACAGATGAAAACGACTAAATACCTGGCTAAAATTTACTATCATCTTCCTCATAAATACAAATTCAAAATCGACAGCATAATCTTCTCAAATTTTATTTACAATCTGTATATCATCACATTAAATTATCTCTAAAGTAAAAGTATATGGTTCTCAACCTAGAGTATTTTCTAGTAGCAGCACACTGCTGCTATAATAAATACGTACCTATTTTGTGATTATTAGTTTAATGCCTGTGTCTTCATTCAACTAGGGTGTGCTTTGTGAGGTCAAGGTTTATGTTGATTTTGCTCACCATTAAATCTTCAGAATATGTATATCATTTAACAGACAACGTGATGGTTAATACTGTCAATTTGATTGGATTGAAGGATACAAAGTATTGAACCTGGGCGTGTCTGTATGGGTGTTGCCAAAAGAGATTAACATTTGAGTCAGTGGGCTGGGGATGGCAGATCCACCTTTAATCTGGTGGGCACAATCTAATAAGCTTCTAGAAAATATAAAGCAGGCAGAAAAACGTGAAAAGGCGAGATTGGCCTAGCCTCCCAGCCTACATCTTTCTCGTGTGCTGGATGCTTCCTGCTGTCAAACATTGGACTCCAAGTTCTTCAGTTTTGGGACTGGGACTTGCTCTTCTTGCTCCTCTGCATGCAGACAGCCTATTGTGGGACCTATAAGTTAATACTTAATAAACTCCATGGATATAAATATATATATATACACATAAATATATATATAAATATATAATATATATATACCCTATTAGTTTTGTCCCTCTAAGAGAACCCTAGTACACTCAGTAAATGTATGTTTACAGAAGGAATGTGTGTTAGCATCGCCAGTACATCTTACATTGTTTTAACAATTTATGATAGAAGAATAATAATTTTTGGCTGTCTTTATAAACTGAAATCCAGAAATTAAAATTTTAGCACTAAAATTAGGCCAATCGACTTAAGACTCAACTTTATGAAATTTTGTTTCAAGAAATCATTTTTTTCTGCTCATGGCATGTCTTGTATTAGCATTATTACCAGTATTTCAGAATAAATTTTAAACTCTATTTTTCTCAATGAAGTTTTAAAAATATACACACATATACAAACACACATTCCTGGATTTTCAGCTTGGGGGTTGTAACGTGATTCTATAAAACTGAGCTTTTATCACCAAAGTAAGTTAAATTTGAAATAAATTTATGAAGAAACTCTCATATATAAACCTCCATTAATTAGACAAAACTAAGTATGTCAGTTCCAGATGCCTAGTTAATTACTTGATTTTTGGATCCCAAAAAGTACTGGACACTTGTATAAGAAGCAGAAAAACATACGGAGGAGACCTTAGAGATCACGTGCTGGCAGCGTTTTTTCCCAATGCAATTTTCATAATTATTTCTAAATACACACCATTTGACTAACTGTTACTTGGTAAAATTATAATGTATAGGGGAAAGATGGATTCTGGATGCAGATTGATCTGGCTTTGAAATTCTTTTCCTATCTAACATTACATTAGACAACGTTTATCTCATTAGGCATCAATTGCCCATATGTTATATGAAAATGATATTCCCTAAGCTATTGAAAATCTAATGATAACAGTATATGAGTAGGTTCTAGCATATTCTGTCATATACAATAGATGGTCAATAAATACCATTCATTTATTTAATACTACAGCAGTGGTTCTCAAAGTGTTGTGTGGGGATGCCTGATGATCCATGCCATCTTTTAAAGGATTGTACTACTTTCATACTAACCTGCTGGCTATGTGAATTTTTCTACTCTCTTTCTCTCACACAGGCACAGTGGAGTTTCTTTGAGGCTACATGGTGAGAGAAGATGTCATGCTCTGACTGACATACATAATAATGTGTGTGTGTGTGTGTGTGTGTGTGTGTGCAAGTGTGTTTAGTTTTAATTTCAAATATGGGAAATATAAAGAGATATAATATTTTAAAAACCAATGGTTTGGAGGCTGTCAATATTCTTTAAGCCTGCAGAAGTGTTCAGAGACAGAATTTTGAGACTAAAACACTGAATCAGAATTTTGATACTGAAACAGTATCCTGTACATTCAGAGTTGAAGACATTCCCGTGAGCACTAGATATGAATGTGAGTGGACAGTCCATGATGGCAAATGGCCCTGCCTTTATTACCTGACTCAGTTGTACCACAATAGCCCCAACATCACTCACACCTTATTTGTTCTTTAGGGAACTATTTAAACTCTTTCAGAAGACCGACTCCTCCATAAACCAGTAGTACTCCTGTTTCCAGCATTTCACATTATTGTAAGTTGCATTATAGTGAACAGAATTTTATTGAAGCACAAGAGGTATATTTCAGCTTCTACTGAGTATATCATTTGTTTTGTCAGACAATCTTATGGATAATTACAGATGAAAATTTATAAAAAATCTAGAAGTCATCATGGACTCTTATCTCACTTAACCTGCATAATCAATTGGTCTAGTCCTATTGATTTTTCTCCTCAATAGCTCTCCAATTTCTCTTCTTCTCTGTGTCTCCACTGCATCAATATAGTTCAAGCAACCATCACTCTCCCCTAATTCATTAGAGCAGCATTCTACCTGTCACCAACCCACTGGCATGAATTCAAACAAACTGATTTTAGTATTATTTCAACAATTGTCTTCTTGAAATATTGTTAAAAAGACTGTCATTTTTTGCTTTGCCCCCATTCCTGGGTGGGCCAAACTCTCAATGAATCATGACATTGAACCCTGCTTGGAATGGGTTGTTCGGCAGTGCATAGAAGGTGCCTGACAGCCGTGTGCATCAACCCAGATCCTTGCAGTCTGTGCCTTGCACTGAGTCTGCATATAGCTAGATAAAATGAATCTGTCAGCCTACTTTGACAATAAAATGATGGGGATATGAAAAGCTGAATTAAATCTAAGACCAGGTGAATTCTGAGAGAAGTCACGGTAGAGAATAGCCGTCATAGAGATAGGAAATCTTAGACTACTCCAATTCTGAATTCTAATAAATGTAGCTAAAAAACATCAGATTAAAACTGTTTATTTGTCAGGTATGTGTCTTGGAAGTGTAGGTATTTTCCATGTTAAATATAATTAAGTGATCTACAGAATAAAAGAATGTCTTAAAATAGTTATCCATATTTCCTATCAGAGAAATTTACTTATAAATATTTATTGTATTTTGGATAATAATGAGTATGAATAAAAGGTGACTTAAGGAGTATGTTTCTATCTATCAAATTAATAATGTGTAAATTATATAAGCAATTGTTTAAAAATATATTTTAATGGATAAATAAAATATTTTAAAAGGTAAATTAGTAACATACAAATAATCATACTGATTAAGCATTCATTAGAAAAATTACTTTTGAGGCTTTCATGTATTTCTGGAATACAAAATAAAAAGATACTGTATTATTCAACACACCTTTATATACCATTTATCATACAATTTATCATTTAGTGTCAATGATATAACTGTCAATTAGACCTAGCTATGTTCTTGAAGGACTTCATGGTCCCTTAGCAGAACACGAGGCAATAATGATCACTTTCTGGGAAAACTACATTAGGAAAATGTGAAATTCTGATGCACTAAGCTACCCTAGCTTTGGGGATATGCACTGTCTAGCATTATCAGCATTGTTGGTGAGATCTCACTAACATGCAAACGTGTGAAAAGTAAAATCACATTTTGTCCTAGTAGAGTTATAAATTGGATTTTTTTTCTCCACTAAGTAATCATAATGAAATATTTCTGAAGTTAAAACCTCAAATATAAAGGAGGATAATTTGGTCTTATTTTATTTTGTTTATTTGTTTTTTGGTAGCAAGTCTGGAACAGAGCAGTTAGTTTATGGCTTAAGACTGTATAACATTTTGAAGGACTGATTTTTAGTAAATGTACATGATATAGGACTGTAGACAACACTTCGAAATACAAATATTTCAACACTGTAAATTAAATAAAACCTGCAACAATTGATAAGAAAAAGTCTCATTTTAAAAATTCTAGGTTGCTCATCAAAGCGGGATGCTATACTCTTTATTTGGAGCCTCTTCAATTCTAAGGGGTCCTAGGGTCACTTAATGGAACTCTACACTTAGCAAGTTGTTAACATTTATTCTTCCTTAGTAACTGAGCAGCAAATGTCCTACTTGGTTTGATCTGAGCAGCATAAATGAATATAAAAAACGAGAGGGAACAAATCTTTAAAAGATTGAATAATATCAAAATATGGTTATGCTGTACAAAAGTTATCTAGTTCTTTAGTGATATGTTTTACTCCTATTGTAATCAAGTTATGAATCATACATCTAACTAGATCTATGTAAACTGGTAAATATAATAAATGGTTTTACCTTGAACTTATTAGACAATGTCCTAATGATTTTCTAACGATACATATTGTAACAAAATTCCTATAGAAAGATATACCCTTGATGTTCATCAGAAATGCTTTGGTTCTGTAATGTTAAGGCAGATTACTTTCCCAACATAAATATTATTTTCACAGTACATATCTATAAGGGATAAAGAATGAGGAGGTTATTTGCAGTAAAAAGCACTCATTTTAGCGCCAATTTAAGTAAACTTCAAGGAAGAAAGATGAGAATTCACACTGCAGTTGCCTTTTTTATCTTGGACCTCATGTTTTTCATTTTATTTTCTATTTTTTAAATAATTAGTTCTCATCCTACTCTAAATGCGGAGGGAGGGAGCTAATAAATAGATCCTGAAGAATAAGAGGACCAGTAATGGGAAGTGTTATGCCGCTTGCCTGTTTCCGAAGTACTGTTTTATTTTATTTATTCTTTGAGTCCCTGTTTTTCTGACTTTTTAAATTTTATTTATTATTTCAATCCCTGTTTTTCTGACACATTTTACATCAAGAAAATACCATGACTAATACTGAGAAATTGGAAGAAATATTTAAGGACAGTGAAGTATGATGCATAATAAATCTCAGAAAACTGTGGAGCCGTAAACGAATCAACACAGTATTCTGGATATGTCTACACTCTTAATTGCTGCTGAAAAATTCTTATTAATAAGGTTGCAACTTACCAAATCACGTGCTGCAGCTGAAATTTCAACAATTAAGGCCACTTTTTTGGTTATGGGAATAATAAAACTCAGATGGTGATACTATATTAACATAGCTTTGGTCAGGCATGGTGGCTCCTGCCTGTAATCTCAGCAATTTGGGAGACTGAGGAGGGCAGATGGTTTGAGGTCAGCAGTTCAAGACCAGACTGGCCAAGATGGTGAAACCCCGTCTCTACTAAATACACAAAAAATTAGCCGAGCATGGTGGCAAGCGCCTGTAATCCCAGCTACTCTAGAGGCTGAGGCAGGAGAATTGCTTGAGTCTGGGAGGTGGAGGTTGCAGTGAGCTGAGATTGTGCCACTGAATTCCAGCCTGGGCAACAGATTGAGACTCTGTCTCAAAACAAACAAACAAACAAACAAAAACAAAGAAAACCCCAATAAATATAGCCTCTACTGTTAACCTAAATTTTTTTTAAAAATTGTGATTGCTGTCACTGGGGAGTAACCCATGTCCCAGGAGAATTATATGTTTATAATGCTGATAAGCATCATTGAACTACAAAAGGAATCTTGAGAAAATAAGGTATGATGAGGGAGAGGGCACTTCAGAGAACCCAGAAGATGAAAACATTGTCAAGACAAATCTCTACAAATGATTTTACCCAGAGCTAATTCTACATCTCAGAAAGAAACAACGGTTTGAATAAAAAGCAATATTATACATAATTTAAAAGCTCTTAGTTCCTTGGAGTAGATCTACACTCAATCTCTTAGAATTTGTAAGTCAGAATGCACTATATATAGTATTGGCTACCATTTCAAAGATTAATCATAATTTCATAATCTTTTCAGTATATAATTAAAATATAAATACATCTTCCAAAATTTCTAATTGAGCCTTTTTATTTTCCATTTTCAAAAACGTCTGCATATTATTATTAAATGTAGCAAAATAATGTAAACTGTTATCATGACATTTGATACTGTCCATGATCTGGCCTTTGCCCACGTTTTAAACTTTCACATGCTGCTTCCCACATAGATGTTTCCCGTCTCTCTATTCAGGACAATCTAAATTCCATTTCTAAGGCATGGCAGTTTGCTTCATTGCTATAAAAATCTAGTCAAAGTATTACCTCTTCTTAAAATCTCTCCTGTATTCTGGCTGCCACAAAATACCTCATTATCTTTAAAGTGTTAGCAGGTCTCTTTGCTGTAAATCCTATTCTGACCCTGATCCATCAACTGACCATTATCTTTAATTAATCCTCTCCCTATCCCTGGCATCTATCATGGTGAGTATCATATTCAATTTCACTTCATTGCTTAAATGTTGGTGTCTTCTTAATAAACTGCAACTAAGGCAGGGATAATATCAAATTCAACTGTGTAAATCCAGTGTATAGTGCCCTGTCTCATAGAAATGAAGTCCTCAAGAGATGTTGCATGAGTTGAAAGTAATAGATAAGATACTAAATAGGTTGACAATAAATAGGACAGTGAGTGGTTGAGAGCTGGAACTCTAGATTTAGAGCTATGAATCCAAGTGTGTGTACCCTTAGAGAGTTAAATACTATTTCAAACATTGGGCAATATAGGTAGTGAGATAATGCATGCAAAATAGTTGTCAGGGAAAATAGCTTAAGGTAAGTGTTAAGTAATATTATATTACTATGATGAATTAACAGTATAACTATCTGCACTATTTCTATAAACTAGAGGTCATAAATTACAACCAAGGGCTAAGAATGTATGATCTCTTTCAAATTCTTGATTCATGTTGCAAATAGCAATTATCTGACAGCTGCATTGAATGTTGCCATCAAAGCCACTGCTAAGACTAAGGGATGAGTTACCTTATCCTTAGCCACTTAATCCAAATTCAGACATGGGAGACAGCATGTGCTGGGCATTACTGTGACCCCCCCGCCCCCTGCCTCCCATCTATCATTTATTTTCCTGGAAACTGAGGAAGGGAAGGATCCGGCACTTTTGTGATTCCATAGAGGAAGGATAGCAAGTGGGATAAATAGTCACCAAATACAACACAGAACCAGAAAGAAATAACTTCCCTCAGATGAAACTTGATACCTTTGTGAAATATGAGTACTGTATATGCTAGACAACACATAAAGGCAAACATGTACTATATTGACTAAATAAGGAAATCTTGTAGAGAATTTTTTATCCATTGATTTTAAAATATAAATAAATTAGAAATTTTATGATAGTTTTTAAAATATATATTTTTGATACTCATCTTTATTGACTATGTGAGACATTTTATTGGGAATATATATATATATATATATTTTTTTTTTTTTTTGAGATGGAGTCTTGCACTGTTGCCTGGGCTGGAGTGCAGTGGTACAATCTCAGCTCACTGCAACCTCAGCCTCCCGGGTTCAAGCGATTCTCCTGCCTCAGCCTCCCAAGTAGCTGGGATTACAGGCACCCGCCACCACACCCAGCTAATTTTTTGTATTTTTAGTAGAGATGGGATTTCATCATGTTGGCCAGGCTGGTCTCGAACTCCTGACCTTGTGATTCGCCCGCCTCTGCCTCCCAAAGTGCTGGGATTATAGGCATGAGCCACCATGCCTGACCAAAAAATATTTTATGTTTATTTACACAATGTAGCAGAATGGAAGCATGGCTTTATATAAATATTAAGGAAATGAACAAAGTTAAAATTTAGGAAGTAGGGAAGGTTTACTTAGCGATAAGATTCTGTAGACTAACTGGTACAAATCAATCTGAAGTTGTTATTCTGGCCTGTCAAAATAAAGAGATAATTAAAAATCATCGTAAGAATTTTATGTGACTAACGTAAGTATATATTTTCATTGAAATAAGAAACCGTATGTTTGAGGAATAAACTCAATCTGACATTCAAAGAACAGTGGATTTCAAGCCTCAGGCTTTTTTGTGAGTAATAGTCCGCTCCACCTGTAAGAGAGTGTTAATCAGGGGAATGAAAGCAGCCAAAGAGAGAGAACATTTACAAGCACAATTTCATACATTAGGAAGTTTCCTCTTGGCCCTTTTAAACATATGGATGTAAAAAGGGATGATACAATTTTAGTTATTCAACTAATCTTAGATATAAGATAGTATCTCAACAACACATTTGCTTTACCATCAAGCTTTTCCTAAATTTATTTTGCTCAGTGTAGAAAAATGTCTAGACTTTTTCCCAATAGTATCAAATGATGCTCTCTAAATGTCCAAACAAGGAGAAACTGGCTAAACAATTTATGCGACATTCAAAAACTAGAAAATTACTATTGATATAGGTTTAGAAACTAGTTACATGAACACATGCTAACTTTAAAATATTTAAAATAAACATTACAAAATTATATATATATAATATTTATAATACATAATATATATTATGTACTGAAGATATATACTTGAGGCTTACATATTTTTAACTGCTCACAATTATCTGAAAGATCATGTATTGTCTTAAGGCAAGAGAATAAAACTCAATTTTATTAAAGAGGTAAGTTTCTAACCAAGTTAAAACATAGGAATTAATTTTATACTATGATGGTCTAAGCTTGTTTAACACATGAAAAATATATACAAGTTTTAAATAGATTGCTTCTCTTAACATTGGGACTCTTATAACTGTTATTACAAATGAAGTGTTTTGATTTTAAATTATTTTCACCATATCTAAGTAAACCAAACTTTAAGCGCAGTCTTTTGAACAATTTCTTTAAGCAAATCTTGTGAGGAATTATTAGCCAGAACTTCATATATGAGTTTATATTCCTTATAATACAAAACAATCAGTAAAATCTTAGTGAATTAAAGTAAGCTAATTTATATAGAATTATTTTACAGAATTCCATTTTAATTTTTAGATTTAAGCATACTAAACCTCAAATGAAAGGACTGCTAGTTTGTAAAATACTATAAAATGACACCATTATTGCAAACACTATTTTCTGTAGACATTATTTGCCGCTCAGAAATTTTTTTAAACAGTAGCTTAAAGTTTACAGTGCCCAAAGCACAAATATATATGTTCATAGGCAAATATTTTTTCAAGATGCGTAGCTTTTGTTATGAAAAAGTTTACGTTAGTTCTATATTTTTCAGCCTCTAAATTTTATTGAATTTCCTCAAATACCTGAACCATGATTTTAGACTTCAGCTAGCCTACTGTGGGAGCTAGAAAAATTACTTAACTTTGATACAAATCAGTTTCCTCCCTCTAACATGGGAGTAAGAAACTGATATGCAAAAGGCATATGGGGATTAAATTAGTTGAATACATGCGAAAAGTGTTTATCAGATTAGTCAGAAGATTGTTAGGATCCAGAAAGTAAATTGGCTGTTGATAATGTCATTATCATGATCATCATTATTATTTAGGAGACGCTACAATTACTCAATCTAATTCTCATCTGTAAATATGAGTTTTGAGTAAGGTATACTTGGTATCTTTTCCTATAATAAGCTGTCTACAATTTAATGTTAATTACATTTTCTGCAATAGAAAACATTTTCTAAACATTAAAGGAAAAGAGTGTGTATTCAATCACACTCAAAACAGTGGAATGTGGGCAGCTATTTTCAGAGGCTGAGCAGGCTTTATTCCTAAGCTCTGAATCTAAAAGAGAATAAAAATATCTTTTTCTTTGTAAATGAATATTTCTCCAGTCTTTGATAAAGAAAAGTACAATTAAGCCTTATTTAAAAGTTAATTTTCATGATGGAAAAAATGAAAGTTAAAGACTCTCACCTCATTACTGTTGAAAAGAAGAAACTCATAAACATAACATTTAATTCAGTGTAATAAAATCGGAAGGGATCTTTTCAAGACTGAGAAAAGTCACCATTATCTACCGAAAAGATGGAGTACTTCCATTAAATCTATTTGTTTCAATAAGAGGAGATTATACAGTGACCTTTTCTGTAGCTGCCTTGGTTTCTCCATTTTTAATCATTATGCAAGATTCGGTAGAAATTCTTGCTGACACTTTGCTCCTCAGGGGGCAATTAAGAGAATAGTGAATTCACTGGAAACTGAAAATCATTTCACTTTACTACCGAAAATGACAGAAGAGAGGCCCACATACTCGGACTGTCAAAGCACTCTTCCAATGTGAAATAACACAAGAATCCATAAAGTTGTTCTTAAGGAAAATTGCATATTGCAAAGAAAGTACTAAAAACACATCACAAAGAGAATGACTGTTAATAGTTATAATTAATGCTATATTATATTATACAAAATATAAAGCCATAGTCCTACATTTATTATTTTGTATATTTGTATAAATTTGTTCTGGAAGATCTACTATATTGGTTTTTGTCTACCTTGCTCTTTCTGTTTTTTACTTCAAATACAGTTTTTCTAAGGATTTCATTATTCATAGCTGAAAAACCAGTAACTGCACTAATATGTTTAACCAAAGCAAATTAATATAAACAAAACTGTTACAGTGATTATTTATGGAGTATTTGTATATGTTTACAAAAAATATTTCAGAGTAAGATGTAATCTTAAATGCTTTATTTATTTTTTTTACTTGGCCAGTTTTTTATTGGACGTTATTATACTTTTTGTGCTGTAAGAATATTTATAACAATCTGAGGTGAATGACTTTGAGCTAAAACCTTAGATACATATCTGATTTTATCCTTTACCAAAAATTTCTAAAAATATGTAACTGATCAAAGGGCAAGGACACTTTTGCAAGGTTTTCAGCAATACTGCCATATTGTTAGCACCAGTTTGCACCACCATGAACATTATGCAGCCATGCCTTTATTATTTTTGAATCACATATATTTAATGTGTACAACATGAAGTTTTGATACACATATACATAGTGAAATTTTAAATCATGCAATAGAAAAATCCATCAGCTCACATAAACTGTGTGTGTGTGTATGTGGGGTGTGAAAGTGAATGTGTGTGGTAAGAGCACCTAAAATCTTCTCTTAGCAAATCTCAGGTGTACAATATTTTAAACTGTAGTCTTTATTTATAGATTAAATCTTCAGATTTATCCAACCCACATCACTTGAACTTTTACCTTGTGACTTACATCTCTACATTCCTAATTCCCTTCCCTCCCTGCCCCTGTTAACCATTGTTTCATTCTCTGTCTCGATGTATTAAACCTTTTTGTTTGTTTTAGATTCCACATATAAATGGCATCATGCAGTATTTTTCTTTCTATTTCTGGCTTGTTTAACTTAGCATAATGTCCTTCAGTTTCATCCATGATTTTGTAAATGGCAGAATTGTTTTCTTTTTTGAGTCTGAATAGTATTCAGTGTTTGTGTGTGTATATGTGTGTGTATATATATGTGGGTGTATATATATATATATCTCCACCACATTTTCTTTATCCATTTATCTGCCTAGAGATATTCAGGTTGTTTTCATATCCCAGAAATTTTGAATAATGCTGCAATGAATATGAAAGTGACGTTTTCTCTTAAAAATATTGATTTAATATCTTTTGAATATATACCCAGTAATAGAATTGCTGGATCAGTGACGTTTTTTTTTTTAATTTTTGGAGGAATTTTTATACTGTTTTCCACAATGGCTATTACAAGGTACATTTCCATAACAGTGTAGGAGTTCCCTTTCCTCCTCATTCTCACCAATACTTGTTATCACTTGCTTCTTCATATAAAATGCTACTTATTCCGAGTGTGTACCACCAGAGGCTGTAAGAAACAACCACCTCCACTCTGAAATCTTCGCAGCTGAACACAGCAAAGATTGCTGTTTATCTTATATTGATGTCCAATGAAGGATGACAAATAGGATTCTTTCCATCCTGTGGTTTCTTTGTCCATTAAGTCCCCAGATTTTCCCACTAGCTCTTCTGCATCAGAGAGGGGAAATGGGGTGAGAAAAGAGGACTGTGAAATGAGCAGTTTAGAGACTGGCCATGCCTTTCTCCTTGCATCCAGAAATCAGATCTCTAGCTCCACTTAGTAATCATCAGTGAAATACATGGGATAGACATTTTCCCAGAAAGAAGATAACAAACACAGTTGTTAGTGAATATTAGTGTGATATGGCTTGGCTGTGTCCTCACCCAACTCATCTTGAATTGTACTTCCCATAATCCCCATGTGTCATTGGAGGGACTGGTGGAAGATAATCATGGGGGTGGTTCTCCCATGCTATTCTCGAGATAGTGAGTAAGTTCTCATGAGATCTGATGGCTTTATAAGGGGCATCTAGACCTTTCCTCTGAACTCCCAAATTTTATATACAATTTCCTATTGATGTAGTCACTTTCATGTCCATTCTTTTGGAAGCTTGACACTATGCCTTCCTTAATATCCTACTCCTACAAGCACACTTGGTAAATACAGGCAGAAAAGAATTCCTGCCTGTGACATATATCATCAATCAGTGTGCATTGCCTTCAAATAAAACCAGCATTTGACTCTTCTCATTGATTAAATCAGCAGGGAATAAGCCAGCTAGGACTCATGTTAGAAGTAAAGAATGAACTTCCAAAATTTATTGAAATAATGATGTGAAATTAAAAGGATATAATTAAATTTTTCTCAAAACATTTTTGAATTACTTTGTAGAGGCAGGATATTTAAAATATTTTGAATAACTGAAGGAATATTAAACAAATGTATATAACATGACTCACTTCGGCAGTGTGAATTGGGAAAATTTTCTAAAAGTAATACAAATGACTGAGGAGTGATAGCAAATTACTTAATCATTAAAAGGAAGGTGCTACAATAAACCCAATAAAAATGAAAGAAATGCCAAAAAGGTATGCAAGTAGAAAATTAAAGATAACTAATTAATTAATTTATTAATTTAATTAATTAATTCAATTGTAAAAATAGATTAAGTACTGGAGGTAATTTTTCTTACTGTGGAATTTTTTAGGCAGCAGACTGAGCTCTTCAGGGAATGGCTGTAGATTTTTGAACTCTGAATCATTTAATGAGTAAACTGAACACTTAACACCCTAAAAGGAACATTCCTTTATTAGGAACAGCACTGAGTAGATAAACTAATATAACTTCCATTCCTAATGTTTCTTATGTTATCAATCTTTGGCTAGAAAAACTATGTAGATCTAATAGTCTCCTGATTGCTACATGGGTACCTGAAATACATTAACTTGAAAAATTGGTGGTGTCAACCAAAACAGATAAAATATTTGTCAAAAAACATAGATAAAATATTATATTAAATATTAAATCTCATATTGTAGTAAAATATAATCTCTAGGTTGTGGCAGAAATAAATTTATATGAGTGATAGGGTTTTATTTTTCTTGAGTGACAAATATTTAATTAAATTTTTGTGATTTAATTTGATTAATAACAACTAGCAAAATTAAAATCAGAAGAAAAGCTAATTTACAAATTAAAAACAATAGAAAAATTGTTTTTACACTATATCGTAGTTTTTTATGGGTTCTGTCACTCAGCATATATTTTCATAATTAATACATATTGCTGTGCTTGTTCCTTTGTATTGCTGTGTACTTTTACTCAGTGTAAGTATTTACTCAGGCTATTCTCTAAATATACAACTCTTTATAAGTATAGTGTTTCTGTGTAGTGTAAGACAGTAGTACAAATTTATTTTGCTCTATATGGCCATCCAGTTGTTCTAATATCATTTGCCAAAAAATGACTATATTTTCTTCTATTGAATTACTTTAGTACCATTGTCAAGAATCTACTGACCACATCTGGGTTTCTCTTTGCTTACTCCAATACCATATTGTGGAAATCAGTGAAACTGCATGTAAAGACTTAAAAGCAGGTAGTATATGTTCTTCAAATTTTATCATCCTTTTCAAAATTATTTTGGCTAATCTAGGATCTTTGCAATTCCATACATATTTTAGAATTAGCTTATCATTTTCTACAAAAAAATCCTTTTTCACTTTGATTGGGACTAATTTAAAAAAAAACTGGGGAACAATAGGCACCTAAAAATGTTTAGTCTTCAAATCTAACAACAAAATATGTCCTGTGATTCTTTAAGGTCTTACATTTATAAATTTATGTTGTGTGCTTTTCAGTGTATTTTACAAATCTGTATTTAATTTACATGAAAATATTATATGGTTTAATGTTATTAATTGTACTTTTATTTGAATTTTCTATGTTTGCAGCTAGTATATAATAAATGTGTGTCTTTTTTTCCTTCTTTTTTATTATTGTACTTTAAGTTTTAGGGTACATGTGCACAATGTGCAGGTTTGTTACATATGTACCCATGTGCCATGTTGGTGTGCTGCACCTATTAACTCGTCATTTAGCATTAGGTGTATCTCCTAATGCTTAAATTTAGTTAAAAATTCTATGCATTAGTTGGTGATCGTTTGGGATTTTCTACGTACATGTCATGTGCACATAGAGAGAGTTTTCCCTTCCATTTAAGTTTTTATGCCAATTATTTCATTTTTTCTGCTGTACAGCACTGGCTACGGATTTTAATGCAATATTGAAGAAAAACGTGAGTGCAGGAAACCTTTTCTGTCGCCAGTCCAATTGGGGAGAACAGGAAAGCATTCAGTCTTTAACAATTAATGATGTTAACTATAGTTTCTGATAGTCAACAATCATTTATAGCTGTCAAAATTTGCTAAATACTTTCTGTGCATTTATTGTGAAATTACATAATATTCTCAGTTATTCTGGCAATTTTTTATGGCTACATTGTATTCCATGGGGTATATGTACCACATTTTCTATATCTAATCCACCATTGATAGCCACATCAGTTGATTCTGTGTCTTTGCTATCATGAACAGTGTTGTGATGAACAAATGAGTGCATGTGTTGTTTTGGTAGAATAATTTATCTTCTTTTGGATACATATACAGGAATGGGATTGCTGGGTCAAATGATAGTTCTTTGAGAAATCTCCAAATTGCTTTCCTAATTTGGAGAATAGGAAATTCAGTTCCAACAGAAGCTGAACTAATTTATATTCCCACTAACAGTGTTGAAGGGTTTCCTTTTCTTCACAGCCTCATCAGCATTTGTTATTTTTTTTTTTTTTTTACTTTTTAATAATAGTTATTCTGACTGGTATGCAAAGATATCTCTTTGTGGTCTTCATTTGCATTTTTCTGATTATTAGTGATGTTGGCCATTTTCTCTTATGTTTGTTGGCCACTTGTTTGCCTTCATTTGTGAAGTGTTTATTGATGTCTTTTGCAGACCTTTTAATGGGGTTGTTTGCTTTTTTGCTTATTGAATTGTTTAAATTCTTTGTAGATTCCGGATATGAGACACTTGTCAGATGCATAGCTTGTGAATATATTCTCCTATTTTAGGTTGCCTGTTTACTCTGTTGACAGTTTCTTGTGCTGTGCAGAAGTTTAATTAGGTCCCACTTGCAAACTTTTATTTTTGTTGCAAATGATTTTGAGGACTTAGTCATAAACTATTTCCAAAGCCAATGTCCAGAAGAGTGTATCTTATGTTTTCTTCTAGGATTCTGTTTGATGTTTTAAATTTAAATCTTTAATCCATCTTGTGTTAATTTTTATATATGGCAAAAAGTAGGTACTGAGTTTTATTATTCTGCATATGGCTAGCCAGCTATCCCAGCATCATTTATTCAATAAGGAATCATTTCTCTCTTGCTTTTTTTTGTTGACTGTCAAAGATCAGATGGGTGTAGGTATGTGGCTTTGTTTCTGAATTCTCTATTCTGTTCCACTGTTCTATGTATTTGTTCTTGTGACAGTACCATGCTCTTTTGGTTACCGTAGCCATATAGTAGAAGGTGGGTAATGTGATGCCTCCATCTTTGTGGTTTTTGCTTAGGATTGCTTTGGCTATTGGGGTCCTTTTTGGCTTTATATGAATTTTAGAATAGCTTTTTTCTATTCTAAAATGTGAAAAATGATATTGATAGTTTGAATAGCATTGAATCTGTAGATGCAAAGGCAGTATGGCCATTTTAACAATATTATTTCTTCCAATAAATAAGCATGGAATATGTTTCTATTTGTTTGTGTCACCTATAATTTCTTTCATCAGTGTTTTGTAGTTCTTCTTGTGAAGATGTTTTACCTGCTTGGTTAGCTATGTTCCTAGGTAATTTATTTTATTTTATTTTTGTCACTATTGTAAATGAGATTCTATTCTTGATTTGGTTCTCAGCATGAAGATTACTGATGTATAGAAATGCTACTGATTTTTGTACTTTGATATTGTTTCTTGAAACTTAACTAGCGTCATTTATTGGTCCCAGAAGCCTTCTGGCAGAGTCCTTAGGCTTTTTTACGTATAGAAGCATATCATAAGTTAATAGAAATAATTTGACATCTTCTTTTCCTATTCAGATGACTTTTATTTCTTTCTCTTTCCAGATTGCTCTAAGACCTCCAGTATTATGTTGAAACAGAGTGGTGAGAGTAGGCATCCTTGTCTTTTTCCAGTTGTCAATGGTAATGCTACCAGCTTTTGCACACACAGTTTGCTGTTGGTTGTGTATTTGCCATAGATGGCTTTCATTATTTTGGAGTATGTTCCATTGATGCCCAGTTTCTTGAGGGTTTTTTTCATGAAGGGATGCTGGATTTTATTGAAGACTTTTCCTGTGTCTATTGAGATGATGATTTAATTTTTGTTTTTAAGTCTGTTTATGTGGTAAGTGGCATTTATTAACTTTTGTATGTTGAACCAACCCTGCATCACAGAAATAAAGCCAACTTAATTGTGGTGAATTAACTTTTTGACTTGCTGCTGGATTCAGTTTGCTAGTATTTTGTTGATAATTTTTCATCTATGTTCATTAGGGATATCAGCCTTTAGTTTTCTTTTTCATTGTGTGTTGGCCAGATTTTGGTATAAGGGTGATGCTGGCTTTATGGAATTAGTTAAGGAGGAGACCCTCTTGCTCAGTTTTTTGAAATAGTTTCAATAGAACTGGTACCAGCTCTTCTTTGCCCATTTGGTAGAATTTGGCTGTAAATCCATCTGGTACAGTGCTTTATATGGTTGGTAGTTTTTTGTTTTTTTTTAACTGATTCCATTTTAGAACTTGATATTGATCTGTTCAGGGTTTCAATTTTTTCCGGATTCAATCTTGGGAGACTGTATTTCCAGGAACCTATCCATATTTTCTTAATTTTTAGTTTATGTGCATAGTGGTATTCATAATAGTCTCTGAGGATATTTTGTATTTCTGCGTTATCAGTTACAATTTCACCTTTGTCGTTTCTGAATGTCCATATTTTGATCCTCTCTCTTGTTTTCTTTGATAATCTAGCTCAGAGGTCCCCAACCAGTTAAGAATCAGGCAGCACAGCTGGGGGTGAGTTGGGGGGTGAGTGGGGGGGCAAGTGAGCATCAACCACCTGAGCTCTTCCTCCTGTCAGATCAGCAGCAGCATTAGATTCTCATAGGATCGCGAACCCTACTGTGAACTGCGCAAGTGAGAGATCTAGGTTGCGCAGTCCTTATGAGAATCTAACCAATGCCTGATGATCTGATGTGGAACAGTTTCATCCCAAACCCCACCCACTTTCTCTCCAATCCTTGGAAAAACTGTCTTTCACAAAACCCATCCTTTGTGCCAAAAACGTAGAGGACCACTGATCTAGCTAGTACTCTATCAATCTGTTTGTTTATCCTTTCAATTAACAAGCTTGTGGTTTCACTGTTTCTTTGCATGGATTTTTGGGTCATGATTTTATTGGGTACAGCTCTGATTTTAGTTGTATCTTTTCCTCTGTTAACTTTAGGGTTAGTTTGTTCCTGTTTCTCTAGTTCAACCGGGTGTAATGTTAGATTGTTAGTTTGAGATCTTTCTAACTGTTTTAAGTAGGTGTTTAGCACAATAAGCTTTCCTATTAGCACTGATTTTGCTACATCTCAGATATTTTGGTATGTTGTGTCTCTGCGTTCATTCATTTCAAGGAATGTTTTGGTTTCTACCTTAATATCTTTGCTTCCTTTGCAAAGTCATTCATGAGAAAGTTGCTTAATTTTCATGTAATCAGCTGGTTCTCAGAGATATTTTTAATATTGAATTCTATTTTTATAACACTGTGGTCTGAGTCTATGAGTGGTATGATTTTGATTTTTTAAAAATTTATCAAGATTTGCTTTATGGCTGAGCCTGTGGTCTATCTTATGGTATGTTCTGTGTCCAGATGGGAAGAATGTATATTCTGTGGTTGGTGGGTGGAGTATTCCGCATATGTTTATTAGGTCCACCTGGTCAAGTGTTGAATTTAAGTCCTGAATTTCTTTTTTAGTTTTATGTAGGCTCTTTTTTTGAAAGACATTTATACCTATGTTCAAGAGGCCTATTGTCTGTCATTTCTTAGTGGCTTTTGTCATTTCTTAGTGTTTCTTTTTTTTGCAGTTTTGGTATTAATATCTTAGTTTATAAAGTAAGTTGAAAAGAATTTGCTCTTATTTTCCCTAAAATTTCTGTAAGATTGTTATTATATCTTTATTACATGTTAAATAGGATTCATCAATAAAACCATCTGGTGCTGGAGGTTTTATTGGGAATTGAAGAGGAAGGTTTTATTTATAAACGTAATTACTTTAATAAAAGAAAGCTGTTTATATTTGCAATATGTTCTTCAGTCTAATTTGTTAAGTTACATCTTTCAAAGAATTTGTCCACCTCACTAATATCGTCAAATTCAACGATATGAAGTTAGTCATATTTTGTCATCATTTTATGAGTGCTTACAAATCAATGTTAAAAAGTTATTTTATTACTGATAATGGTATTTTTTTCTTTTTCCCTTCAACATTTTACATATATCTTTTTCAATTTTAATATTCTCAGAGGACCGTTGTTGGGTGTTATTAATTTCTGTAATTTTTTCAAATTTTATTTTAGATTCTGGGGGTATAATTGCAGGTTTGTTACAAAGGTATACTGCATGATGCTGAGGTTTGGAGTATGTTTAAACCCATCACTGATGGAGTGGTGTATTTTTCTGTTTAATGCTTTTTGTTATCTTTATTATTTCTTGGCTTCATCTAACTAGATTCAGTTGGCTGTTCTCTATAATCGTAAGATAAAGTCTCAGATAATTGACTTTAAGGATCTCTTTCATTTGAAGATAAGTCTTGCAAGTCTTAAATTTGTCTAAGAGCACTGCATTACCTGCATTCCATGAATTTTGATAGACTGAATTTGAAAAAAATCATTAAATAAAAATATTTTCTAAAATTTTTTGGTTATTTATTTGGACACATGTGTTACTTAAAATTGTATCGTCTCATTTCCATATACATTCTATGTGTACTTTGGACATTTGTTTTTTCTCTGGACAGCTATCCTCTAGTATTGGTGGTGTCTATGTTTCCTTTCTGCTTAATCAGTTGAAACTAGCTCTCCTTCTTTGCCAGAATATTGAACTATATTATCTTACTCGTGTGGCAACATGAATTACATTAGAAAGGAGAAACCCTTTCCTCAAATGTCTTTGTTTTTACTTCATTTAAAGCTGTTTTGACTAGAATGCATTTCAGTATCTTGAAGAAATATAAAAAATTAGAAACACCAACTAACAAAGCCCCAACTGATCTGCGAATCAAAATTATAGTCTAAAGTCTATAAGTGTATGTAATCCTTAAATAAGTCCTAGTAATACCAATTCTATACATTTGTAGTCACTAAAACAGACTGAAGGTATTGGTAAGGTTTATGTTGTGCTCACTGATGAAAGTTTTTGTGTTTGTGCTACCTTGTTTGATTTTCACAATAATATTGCAAAGTTTTTATTAATATTATGCTCACATTGCATACTTTTATTTCGGAGTCACAGAAACAAAAAAGTCTTTAGTGCTTAGACAAGTTCAGAAATAAATTTTGAATTCAGTTTTGTATCCTATATTTTTTACGTCAGTTTGTAATCATTCACTACAGAGTTTTTCTCCTAAAATATATTGCCCATTTTACATGACAGACTTGGGATAAAAGTAAGCTCTTCTACACTAAATTTGGTAAAAAATACTTCAGACTTATCTATGTAGGTTCATAAAATTTGTACCTTTTCAGAATGACTGTTCTTGACTTACCATCGGAGAGGTTAAATAATGAATAGCGAATTATTTTCCCTAACTCTAAATATAATCTGAGCATAATGAAAATTTCAATTTGCTATTCACCAATAACCTGATATAATATAAAACTTCTTCCAAAGAGCCCTGTTAACTGAGTTTGGCAATAAATGTGATATTAATCACAGGTTTCAAACATGTCATGCTTTTAATTTCCCGATAATCTTCAACATGCTTGTACTCCATTTTAATGTTTCAAAGGGAGAATTTAATGACAATTAGTTTTCAATGACAGCCGGTAACTCTGCATGAAGGCATGAAGGTGTGTACTGCCTCTCTTTTTTTAAAGAAAGCATCCATTGATCTCATATGTTTTGATTCTGCCAGGAACATTTCTCTTATGGCTGTCCTAAAAATAGAGAAAATCTGACCCAACACTAGTGTCCCATTCTATTTTCAGTGAGTGACTTTGGTTTGTTTTCTTGATTGATTTGACTGGGGCACGAAATGTAAGCCTATTTACACTTGTTACGAAGAAAGAGGATGAAGGGTATCACAAACCCACAAGGGGACAGCACTGGTGATTGTGAAAAGGTATACAAAGAGGAATACGATGGCTTTCCTCTTTCCATCTGTGTATCAGTGTAGAGAGGTACGCTCTTAAACGGCTGCTGCTGCTCAAATTGTAATGGAGCGTTGTGGAGTAGCACTCCTTAGTCGTTATGAGAACACAGTTCTGAAAGAATAAGAGTTTTGGATCATGGGGCTTGTTGTTTGTTTTTTTGTTTTGTTGTTTTGTTTCTTGACTGTGAATTTTTTTCCAATATGATAAAGAGAAAATACAAGAAAAACTTTTTTTTCTCTTACTTTTACTTGGGAGTCATAGGTTACTTATTCCTCAACCTGGCAAAAATCATTTAAGAGCTATTTGTTTGTTATTAGGTGTTCATATCATCAAATCCATTTTACAGTAATTTATCATTAAAATACCTAAACCACAAAACAGACTTGATGCCATAAACATCTAATAATAACATATTTTTGGTTAGCTTATTTTATCCCCAACACAGTCCACTCAGGAAGCAGATATAAACAATCGTAATCATCACCCCAACTCCAGAATGTTTAGGAAAGCCTTCCTCCCAAACACATTATTCTATGTAAGACAAAGTCCACGAATAAAGTTCTCTTTAACTTGTACACTATATGGAAATAGCTGGCAAAATGATCTGAAAAATATGTTTATGTCAATAAAGTTTTATAGTGTGTGACTTAGTGAAGACTTTTCAATATATTACAAATAAAATATATATCATATTTTATTAATAATTTTTCCACTTGAATGAAAATAACAAGAAGTTACCTAGGATTTCTGTAAATCATCTAAAATTAAAATCAATGTGTAGCAAACACATGCATACTATTTAATTAATCAGATTATGTAGTCGAAATGATAATTGTTCTAGGGTCTTTTAAGATAAATAACCCTATAAACTCTTCAATAAAAGTTTTATTATTATTTGTAAATTAAATATAGGGTTGAAAGAGATGATGTAAGACCACGTAAAATTAAATTTCCAATGCATGATTTTTGAAAATGATAAGTAAAATATAGTTTAATTTCTGGCTGATAATTAATTTTTAAGGGCATAGGCATAGCTCACTCCTGTAAGAAGTGCCATGTATGTGATTTGTTCCCCAGAAATGAAAATGCAAGGAAAAAAGAAGGGAAGGAGAGTAAGTTGGAGGAGGGAGGAATGCAGGGAAGAAGGGAAGACGAAAAGAAAAATACCTTCTCACTCCCACTTCTGCAAAATCCACTCCAAACAATGGTAGTAGAGTAACAACTCAGCTGAAAAGTAGTAGAAAGCAAGACTAAAATTGTAACATATACAGCAATAACACTGACATCTGGCTGTCTCATCCCAAGTATGAAATTACAGAACGTAGCAGACATGTTTAAATCTTACGTTCTTACATGCTTCTTCTAGAAATTAAAAGGATAATATCGTTTGTGTTAGCTTACATGGGATACACATAAAATTAGATATTAGGTTTATTAGTGACAATTAATTGAATTGTTTAAAATAAAGAAACTTCTGATCCATAAATATTCCTATTAGATTGCTGAATTTTGATGTCTACCTTTTATGAAGTAAATGTATATATTACCCACTTCCTGCAGGTGCTCTATCATAATTACTTGCAAAATCAGTTTCTATTCATCGAATTTTTAGTTCCAAGTCTTCAAAAATGTTGCAAAGATAACTCAATTATTGAGACATTTATTCCATGGAATCAAACAACTCAGAATCTTCATTTTGAGTGCTTAAAATCTGAATGGATACAGACAACTGTACATATAAATTGATATCTAGTAGAGCGTGTTAGAAAGAATAAATAACAAATATATATAACTAGAAGTAGTTTTTATATAAGGGGATACTGTTCAAATTCATAGAGCTTGGGTGAAAAGTAAATAGCAAGACAGACATTACTGATTGCGTAGCTTGAGCTAAGTCACAGAGACTATAAAACATCAGTCATATTTTAAGAAATGCAAATAGTTAATATACATTTATGTATATGATATGGAAAGAATGATATAAAATATGTGAATAAGACAAAGAATGGAGCCAAGTAAGAAAGTCGTGGAGGTTTAAATAACAGGCTTTTGGCCGGG
This sequence comes from Hylobates moloch, assembly GCF_009828535.3. NCBI lineage: Eukaryota > Metazoa > Chordata > Mammalia > Primates > Hylobatidae > Hylobates > Hylobates moloch. The sequence goes on along the minus strand of NW_026652280.1, from coordinate 8,070,202 downwards.
CGCGGTGGCTCATGCCTGTAACCCCCGCACTTTTGGAGGTCGAGGCTGGTGGATCACCTGAGGTCAGGAGTTCGAGATCAGCTTGGCTAGTACAGTGAAACCCTGTCTCTACTAAAAATACAAAAATTAGCTGGGCATGGCAGCACAGGTCTGTAATCTTAGCTACTTTGCAGTCTGGCAGGAGAATCGCTTGAACCCAGGCGGTAGAGGTTGCAGTGAGTCGAGGTCGCACCACTGCACTCCAGCCTGGGTGACAGAGCAAAACTCTGTCTCAAAATAAATATATAAATAAAAATTAAAAAATAAAATAGCATGCTTTAAAATCAGGGCATTTTCTACCCCAAATCAGACTCTAGAGATAAGACAGCAGACCAGGGTTGTTTGTAAGACTTTTCAGAGGTACAAATAAAAACTTAGAATAATTTTCAAGCTTAGAGGGAAACTTTTATAAACATACATGTGCATACACCCATATATTTAAAAAATTTGCACACAGTAGATAAGTGAATACAAATAAACCTGTAGAATCCAACATCAAGATACCTTCCACTAGAAATGGGTTGAATTGTGTCTTTCCTCATGCCATTTTTTTTTCTTTCCCTTCATTTTTTCCAGCCAGTCCTGACCTTGAATCTCATCTAATCTTTTGGACTGATCATTACGTACCCTGGTTTCTGCTTTCTTTCTTACTGATGAGCAAAATGATTGTATTTTCCACCTTTAGCTTTGAAGACTGACACTTTTTCTTAAGTATTGGCTCTCGACCAAAACCTGGTTTTATTTGGTATTTTTAAAATAATTACTGTATGATAATAATTATTGTAATGATTTCTGAGCTATTAATAAAGAAATATTCCCTGCAGTTTTATGATACAGTTGCAAGACCATGAGCTACAAAATTTCTAAGTACTAGTTCTAAATTATAGTTCTGCCATTAACTACTAGCAACTTTATTTACAAAATGCTTGTAATAAAGCAACCTATTAGGGTTCTATGGTAATTATGTCATATATTATACAATTTTCACCACAGTTTTTTTGCCATTAAAAACACACACACAGATTATACAAACACAGCCTAGTTGTTTAAGTGAATAGTCCACATGCTTTGCTCCACCCATAACAACTCCTCCTCCTCTTACTGGTCTCACGGTCTTTCTTCTCCCGTGTTGAAACATGCCCTTATCTATGGCTCTGAAATTCACACCAATTTCATTAATTAAAACATGGCATTTCCTTATTTGCATGTTTTGTAACAATTTAAATTAACAACTTTTAGACATAAATAAAAATATGAGAGATACATTTTGAGGCATAAACCTAACAGTTTTTCCCTGATACTACAGTAACAAGTATTTACCTTCCATATATTGATGTAAAGCATTAAATGTATCATTCCTTTATCTGGAGAAGGTTCATCCTACATTTAAAATACACTCATTTTGAAACAATCCCCTATTACACATTCTTAATAAAAACTGTCCATGTTTGCTTGGTTTATAACTTCGTGTTCCCTCTCTCATACAACTTTTGGAAGCACTGTTACAACCAATATTCAATATCTCTCACGGCTGTTCCCATCCCTCCAAAACACAGCCATTTCTCCTTTGTTTTTTTGTGGATTTTTTTTGTCTGTTTTTTTTGTTGTTGTTGTTGTTGTTGTTGTTGTTGTTGCTTAGTTTTAGCAGCAGAAATTTAGCCTTTCTCTCACCCTCACAGTCTCACAGTTTCTGGGACCACTTATGTGAATGCTTTGGCAAAATTGTGCTCACAGCACCAATTTCTGTTCCACCTAGTATGGTCATGTAAGTCATCATTGAATGACAACCATAGGAATACATGTTTTCCAAGGAAAGATTTTCTCAGTTCCACTTGAGCCTTATTTCCTGTCAACTCCATCAATCAGTGTAGAGAGACTAGTCCCCCATTCACAACAGCATAGTCAGTTAATAATAACCCTGTTAATGACTCAAGACAAACACAGCTCCACCCTTTGCGGTTGAGCTTGTTACTTACTTAATTCAAGCATTTTCTCATAAATAAAATAATCCCAGTACAAGTGGGCATCATGAGGGAAAAAACGTGCTGGAAGTATTCTAGTATCTGAAAATAGATTGTAGATATTTAATCTTATTACCATTATCAGAGTCACAATAGGTAGAAGGGCAATTGCAGATGCAGTTTTGCACAGAAAGTGCTTTTCCTTCCCTCCCTCCCTCCCTCCCTTCCTTCTTTCCTTCCTTCTTTCATTTCCTCCTCCCTCCCTCCTTCCCTTCCTTCCCTTCCTTTCCCTTCCCTTCCATTTTCCTTCCTTCCTTTTTTTTTCTTTTTCTAAGCATTTTTCTTCAGTAAACCCTGATTAAAACATAGGGTAGTGTAAATCGTATTATGCTTTCACTTGATCAGGAATACATTGTCTGTCTTTGGAGATTCTGTTCATAAACGAGTACTTCTAACTTGTAAGTGAAAGTGCAATCAAAGGTCTACAGATTTCCTTACATATCAATTTTGAGCCTAAGCAAGTCATAAATTGGAGCTGTCTATATCCCTGTGAGAAAAATAGGGACTACAGTTACTTTCTTCATTTATTGAGGAAGTGATTGTCATAAACAGGGTCTTCACTTTTTTTATTCACATACTTTATGCATTATTTTGATGTAAGCATTTGAATTTCCTGCCCCGGAGAAAACATTTTAGTGCTTTATATCAAAATACCGAAGGGAAATATTTACTCTGCTATGCATTTTTGTTTTATGTATCCCTTGGCACACAAAAAATACTTTTTACGATGTTTTTCCATTAATGTGTTTGTTTTAGGAAAGATGAAGTTCAGCAACCATTTTTCTTTCTGCTTTGATTCATACATTCTCTAAGGTTCTTGCTTCTTAATGCAAGGTGTATTGATATACTGATTTAATATAGCAACATCCTTTATTGAGATATATCTCTGTAATGCCATTGGGAGCAATGAACCAGCTAAGACACTTGCAATATTAAAATCAATTAAAATTAAAAAAAATGTTAAATTGCATTGTTATGATGGAATCAATTTGAATAAATGGCTATTGAGCAATTAAGGAAGAAAAAATACACTGGGATTTCATGTTTCTCTTGCCTTTTTAGCCCAGAATATGGTATTTGTACAAGCACTACCAATGTCTTCTATTAAAGGCTGAAGTAAACTTTTCTCCAAAAGTGATGGCTTAACCTTCCATACCTATGTTTAATTATACTTTTAAAGGCTTTCAAATTTTAAATTGTCTAAGCCCCTGTTGCTAATTTTATATCTTAGAGAGGCACATTGACATCTGAGGGCACTAGGGTACAATGTAATGCATTAGTATAAGAGGAAAGGACAAATGCTACGCTCTAAATTATTGATAAAGATTTTAAAGGTGAAGGAGACGCGTCATAATGAGAAGAACTCCTATTTCCTTCTCTTTTCCTTCAGAAACTTCAGGTATTTTAAAATGTTAACATTTCTCCATAATAACTCCAAGTCATTATTAGTGTGAGTAGTAGATATGTACTAATTATATAATGGGATTTAAATAAATTATCTATGGGTGACTAGTATTACACTGAAGGTGAAGGTGGGTGAATTTTTCTTAATGCTACTTAAAAACAGAGTACTTAAAAACACATGGAAAAGCAAGAGTACCTGAGAATATTTACAAGCATAAAAGTGTGTGGGGTGGAGGCCTATATAAACTGTAAAACGGGAATTGAGTGTCTGTGTGCTGGGCTGTCAGCAAAGTCATTGAAAGGAGTTTACACCTCACCTAGAATTTCAGTCTTGTGTATGATTTAAATAATGAGAGGACAACATAGATATAGAATGGTCCTCAATGCTCTGCCATTATTAAAACATAGAATATGGTTTGCCTGTAAATTGTTCAAATTAAATGGAGGATGCACCATTTAAGAGAAGAGTTCTTAGTCAGTAAATTCCAGACACAGTCACGAGGATCCCCCACATGCTCAGTATAGTTGAATTTTTTTTTTCTTCTCATTGTTGCAACTATAATCTGACGATGGGTCCCTTCTCTTGAGGTTAGAGTTAAGCATCAAGATGGCACTGGACCTTAAAATCTTCCGTCTACTTTATAAAAACACATATGGAGGACGGAGAGTGCTACTTATTCTATGTTTACTGTAACTAAATTGGGAAAGATAATTTGAAGCAGTGCATGATGCACAGATAGGAATATGCCGGTGCAGTGATTTCACCAGCAGTCTAGAAACTTTTCACTAGGACGACAGAAGTGTGGGAAAAAAATGGAAAATAGAGATCTAGTAGAAAAAAATTGGCTCTAAGTAATTATTGATAGATCAATGGAAGGGAGAGGAAAAAGCATGTGATGAAGTATCTAGGAATTTCAGATACGTAAAGGATAAAGGACAATGTCAATGATGGTTATAAGACAGTTCATAAGTATTGATTGCTGTGATGTGGACACTTAGGAGTTCAGTACCAAGACGTACAACTGATAACAAGATAAATATTAGCAGATGTCCTGAAGAGCATTTAAAAACATAGAGGTACATCTACAAACACACAAAATGAGGAGGAGCAGTGTATTCACTGATTTGAAGTTTATAGTCAAAAAGTAAAATGTGTCCAATTGATTCAGGATAAATGAATAGCCAAATAGTTAAGCCCTATATTTGGAGAATTAAAAACAATCAGATATTGGGAAAATTTAGAAGTATTACCAAAGAAGAATTAATATGGATTATCCGAGAACAATAGAATGTGTGAAAGAAATTATGAGAAAAGAAATTTTTAAAAGGCACATGGGGGAGAATAAACAAGTCAGGTCAAAAGCTGCAGTCTCATTGACAGTTTAGGTCCTGAAAAAACACTCATTCTTTCTTAAAAAATAGAGAAGATGGGGATGCTTTCCAAGATAATGAAAACTACTTATCTGTCGGCTGAATTCTTGAATACTTAATTTAGATTAGGGGATGCAGTTATTTTTGTTTGTTTTCTATTTCTAATTTTCCCCTCTCCTTACGAATGCAAATATAGCTCTAAGTCTACAAAATGCAAAAGGCTTCAGAAAATGAACTGAAACCTGATTGTGTAAAACCAGCATTAAAATTTAACATGCAAAAATTTATAAGGGTATTTAAAAGTCAATCTGTTTCATGAGGATACAGATTAATGACATCAATATCCCTTACTTTCGCACAGATAAGCTATTATATACTTTTATCTTTAGACTAATTATTTTTGATTGTGATCTTAGTACAGTTTTCTTCACATGCCTTTTCATATTTACTTCATCCTGTCTTTTGCTAAGTGAATTCACTTTTATATTATGTAAATTATAGTGGGACCGTGTGTTGTTTCCTATTCTGGGACAATGAAATTTCTTTTTTTTCTCATTTTGAGTTTATTTCAGTTTTGTACTAACACCTTGTTTTGTACCAATTTTCATACACTTGTCATATATTCTAGGATCTTTGAAGAGCAACACAAATAATTGTAAATATTTGAAGGAGTAGAGACAATATACATCATTTTCCACATAGTTTTGTTGAGCAAACTTTTAGATCAAATGTGGTTTCTCCTGAAAATCTTAAGTCACAAATATTATTTCACCTATTAGTCATTCCTACAGTAGTATAATATTTGAAATGAGCTTTAAAAATACTCTAAGTACTAATAAAATTAAAACAATGTTGAAATCACTTTGTGTGAACAAATTTACTAAATCAATATGAAATGTTTGTTCCCAAGTGAGAAGAAAATTTGTAAACTTGAGAGAGAAAAATCTCTTATTCCAGCCTCACATACAAAAAAATTGTTCTTTATCTTCTTTACTCTTATATAAAATCTCCTGTCTATAGCTACAACTACAACTTTCCATGTATACAGATGTGGTAATGGATACCTAAATAGAGAAATATACATAGATATATACATGAATATATATATGCCTACATATATCTATTTATTAAAAATTGGTACTTTTATTAAATAATTTTATTATACAAAACTAGTGAATATAGGCAAATATGTTCTTTTCTGTTTCCTCCTTGAAATATAACAAAATAAGTCCATATTGTGACATTTTATAACAGGTATATGATAATATAAAAATATATAAAATTTTTAAAAAAGAAAAGCAGTCTCTGGTATGACTGAAATAATATTGTCGGTATAATATGGGGTATTCTTATTGACTTAGTGACTAAGAACTAATGACGATCATGCAAAATTTTCGTGAAAAAGAATAGGTCACAAACAGAGCTCAAAATATGTATTAGACATATCTAATTTATACTATGTAAGTGAGCTGTATTTTTGCACTCACAGAGATGTCTAACATATAAGTAGAAAGGTTCCCTGAATCTGTCCTGCACGTGTCTGAATCTTCAAATAAAATTATTTATTTAAAGATGTTCTTTCTTTGTCCTCTGTGTTTTTAAAAAATCTATTATTAACAAATATGTTTTCAGGCTAAATCAAAAGGCATTGTGTTTAAATTTTGGTCAAGATTGAAAGATTTTTCTAAATTGGTTTTAGAAGAATTTGTTTCCTTAAATATTGAGTCTTTTAGTACAAAAACTTTAAGTTTCTCTCGATTTATCTCCCTTATTGTATTTCTTATTACTTAGTAAAGCTTTGTAGAGTACTTCAGCTAGCACTTGTACATTTGTGACAAAGAGTAAATAGTTTCACGTTACTATTCAGATATGCAAAGAAAATAAAGAAAATATAGCATGCTTATGTTTTAGTGACTAAGTTAACCTTGCCCATAACCTCCTGCACCCTAAACTGAGATAGGTCTTAAATTGTCCACTGTATTTCTCTTTAAAATGATCATTTTTGATGATGAACATATCATATTGTCAATTATGCTTCATTTAAATGAAATATCTATCTATACGTATCTGATTTTGCGCACTTCCATCGTTCCAGTGTAAAATGTCCAGTCTTCTGTATTGTTTTGTCCTCTTCCTCCTCTGCTCTGTGATGGCATCAGGATGTGGGTTATGGTATGACACTAACCAAACAATGAGGTTACCAGGGAGCAGAGGCACAAAGCTGCTTGTTGTTTCCTAGACTCTTGTTGGTTTCCACTGTGTGCATCATGTTCTGGTTTCTGGACTTTCACTGGGGTGCTGCTGTTCCCTTCTGGCCTCTTCAGCCATGTGGTTTTGCATCGTGGCTGAACATGGCATCCAGTCATTGTCCCTAGTTACCAATCTTCTGCTGGCTTGTGCTCTTCTTAGAGACAGTAGGATTTGTCCTACTTATCATGCCTGCCAGCAACTCTGCTTCCTCTCACAGAGTTCAGCGACCCCCCACATCTGATGAAACATGGTAAACTACATATCTAAGTAGCTTAACCAACTCCAAGTAGGATAAAGAGATCCACGTCCAGATACATCATAGTACAAATGTTTACAGCCAGAGACAAGGAGAAAATATGAAGACAGCTAAAAGATAAATAACAGGCCATGTAAATGGGAACCCCAGTAAGAATAATAGATAATTTTATATCAGAAATAAAGGTGGACAAAAGGCAATGATATCCAGCAAAATTATCTTTCAAAAATGAAGACAAAATAAAGACATTCCAAGATAAACAAAACTAGGAAAAATTATTGCAGCAGACCTGCCTTAAAGAAAACTTCAGGCCAAAAGCCAGGAAACTAAACAATAATTCACATACACATGGAAAACAAACCAGGACAATGAACCCCATAAAAGTAATTACGTGATGATAAAAGCATAAAATGCACATGTCTTCTCCTTCATTCTCTTAACTTATTTTAAAAAGCAAATGCATAAAATAACATATAAACTTACACTATTGGGCCTATAACATAGAAATGTGTCTTAATCTGATCTATACCATGCTAAAATTCATAGATTGAGTAGCTTATAAACAACAGAGATTTATTTCCTACAGGTATGGGGACCATAAAGTCCACAATCAAATAACTGGCCGATTTGGTGCCTGGTGAGTGCCTGATCCCCAGTATATAGACTATTATTTTTGCTATGTGCACATATGGTCAAAGAGGTCAAAAAGCTCCTATGGGTCTCTGTTTTATAAATGTATTAACCTCATTTATGAGGGCAGAACCCTCATGACCTAATCAATCTACCAAAGGTTTCATCTCCAAATTCCCTCACACTGGGGTTTAGGTTTCAACATACGTATTTTGAAACGACACAAACATTCAGCTTATAGAATAATGTAGTATATTTGACAATAACAGCACAAAGTGAAAGGCAAAGGGGTATTGAAATACTAAATAAAGCTACATGGTACATTGAATCAACAGAACTAAAGAAGGGAACTAAGAATGGCAAAAATTATCGAGATATAGTATTATTTGGCCACCATTATTAAAGTTGAAAAACATTTGAATCTTCCATCAGTTTTCTTAATGATTAATGAAATATAGATAGGGCTTCTTATCATGGAGACTTCAGTTGATTAAATTCAATTTTATGAGTAGTTGAAAAGGAAGAAAGACAGGTAGATGACAAATAGATAAATACAAAATAGATGGATAGTAAGAAAAATGTTTTTCCTAATTTTCAAATCTAGCATTTTTTTTTTGAGACAGGGTCTCATTCTGTTGCCCAGGCTGGAGTGCAGCAGCATGATCATATCAAACTTAGCATTTTAAAAATCCAGATATTGATTTTGTCCTAAGTAGTTTGTTGCCCTGTTGATAATACAGTTGTTTTTGTTTGCTTTTCTAAAAAGGCAAATATTGAACAACTACTCTGTTCATGGCCATAGGCACGGTTTTGGAGATTAGAAGTGAATAGGATATTGACACACAACATAGAACTGAATTTTATCGCTGGTCTGAAGGTAGACTTTGGTAATAGTAATAAAGGCGTAAGTAGTGCTAAATTTACTCAGAACTCATTTTGATTCTGCTTTGAAGAATGAATTATAAAAATGATTCCCACTTTTGATATTTAATTGTCCCTGTGAAATCTGAGCAACTGAAAAACACAAGAGTCTCTCAAAAAGTAAACATTGGCCACTAAAAATGGGGATATTTTTTAGGAACAGAGCTTATAAAAGAATAATCTTTCTTTACCCATTCATGAATCTTTCAGTCAAACAAATAAAAGTCCAAGCTAAAAAAATCCCCAAAGCTTTACTATGCGAGCACCATGCAAGAGTGTCAATTCTAAGTCTCCATTCCACAGTTCTCTGGCTCTATCACAAGGGGAGCAAAGTCTACATTATATCTTTATTTTTTATTTTATTTTACATTTTTTGGAACCAAGACTCGCCCTGTGTCACCCAAACTGGAAGTGCAGTGGCACGATCTCAGCGCACTGCAACCTCCTCCTCCCAGGTTCAAGAGATTCTTGTGTCTCAGCCTCCTGAGTTGCTGGGATTACAGGCGCACACCATCATGCCTGCCTAATTTTTGTACTTTTATTAGAGATGGGGTCTCAACATGTTGGCCAGGCTGGTCTTGAACTCCTGACCTCAGGTTATCCTGCCCGACACAGCCTCCCAAAGTGCTGGGATTACAGGCGTGAGCCACCGTGCCTGGCCTATATCTTTCCTTCTTTATCTGCTACGTCTGTTTACTTATAAAATCTGTTTGTACAGGTGCAATGTCCTATTTATCTTTCTCATCTAACTGTATTACAGATATGACTTAGTGTATGCATTTACTTCAATGCCTGTTCAACAGAGAAAGGACAGAAGGTTAGGGGAGATGATAGAAAAGTGGCTGAAATATGCATACGTCAGCTCCTTATATATTGTGCCCTCATTCTTGAAGCCCAAGGAAAAGAATAATCTATTATGCATAAATTTCGTTAATTACAACCTTATCACTCCACATAAAAGTCATTGCACTTTTACTCAACATAAAAGTAACATAAATGTTTTACTTTTACTTAATATTAAGTAACTTCACTTCTAAAAGAGAGAATGGATGCTTTTCACCAAGTTCAACAAAATTTACTAAGAGAATGAAAAAAATGAATGGAGACAAGGCTGGATGAATTAACAAACGTTAGCCTGAGTAAGCTTGTAACTTAACTTCCAAACAAGAACATTGTAGATAATGAAATGGAAATATCATTTAATCATTTCACTATGTCAAAAGGCATAAAATTGGGACTGCCTTGGGCTAACCCGATGGCCCTCAGAAAACTAGTAAATAGGACAACTTCACTTGTCAGTTCTAGAAACTTTGAACTCTTGATGTGAAGAGTCCATTTTTACACCATTCATAAAACATTAAATTCAACTTTAAGCATTTGATAAAAGTAGACTATTTTTTAAAGGGCTGAGTCACATATATTCAAAGATAGATTTTTTTTGAAATCTGAATTAATACAGAAACCAATTCAAGACATGTAAACCTATCCGGGTTATCAGTTAAGGCATGGAACATAAGAGATTAAACAAACTAGGTGTCATGCATATACACTGTTACTCTATTTAGTTAAAACATAGTACTTGTTCCTAAGCTTTTTTGTCAGATTATTTAACAGTTCCAACAGCATCATGTGGTATTAAATTCATACTTCTAAAAGGAATGCAGAGTTAATTTCACTGATACCATAACCTGAGAAGGAAAATTGTTTTAAAATAATTGAAAATTATTGAACACTGTCAATAAATGACAGTAGGCAATTTAATGCCAAGATACTCAGACATCAAAGAGAAGAACAAAAGGAAAAAAAAGAAAAGAAACCCAGAGACGTTTATAACAATAGATGCTGAATTGGCAGCATCTGTTTCTGCCAGTTGCTCATCACTGACCAACGTACAAGACAAAATTGGAAACACAATTGATATTGATAGGTGCTAGTCGCTGAAGGGGAATTGTGCTGCTTGAAGTAAATGATAAAGACATTAAGGGAATAGCCCTAAAAGTACTACCTCCTCACCTCCTGTAGTGCTACATACAATTTTACAGAAGAGTTGTCCTTTGACTTAGAGTGGCTGAGTACCTTTCACATATGACTGAATGGAAATAATAGATTTTTCATGTTCAATTTACAAGTATCGGGATGGCATACACTTCAAAGAAAAAATATTCAGAAATATCACTCAACAGATAGGCTACTTATAAGTTAAAAGAGATGGTAATTATGACAAGAAAAATGTAGTCTGATTGAAAGATATAGGAGTGGTGTGAAGATGTCCCCCTGGAAGCATCTAAAACCAGAGGGATAAACTTGCCCACAATGGTAATCAGTTGTCGCAGGAATCAAGAGCCAGGTGCTGTTTGGGCACTGAGAAGACACGAAATGGTGAAAAGACAAAACAGACAAATAACTTCTGTGTTCAAATAGAATAATAAAATAAGTAAATAATTAAAATAAAGAATGTGTCCTGCACACAAACAAGGGGTGAGGCAGTAAACATTTTTAAAAGAGCAGTCAGGAATAGGCTCAGTACAAAGCAGATATATGAACAAAATTCTCACCTAAAGAGATAACGAAAACAACCAGGCCGAGAGTTGAGGCTTTCTAGGCAAAGGGAACAAGAAGTAACAAATCCATGTGACAGATACAATCAAATACTAGGTGAAATCAAGAAGTAAGCTGCCAGCCTGGGTGCAGAGAAGTGAAGGAGAATGTGTGCATTCTTTTTCACACTGCTATGAATATACTACCTGAAACTGGTAATTTATAAAGGAAAGAGGTTTAATTGACTCACGGTTCTGCATGGCTGGGGAGGCCTCAGGAAACTTACAATCATGGTGGGAGGGGAATCAGGCATGTCTTACATGGCAGCTGGTGAGAGAGTGTGAGCGTGCAGGAAAAAATACCACTTATAAAACTGTCAGATCTCATGAGAATTCACTAACTATCATGAGAAGAGCATGGGGGAAACTGCCCCATAATCCAGTCACTCCCCTCCCTCGACACATGGAGATTACAATTGGAGATGAGATTTGAGTGGGGACACAGAACCAAACCACATCAGAGAGAAAGGAAGTACTTGGTGAGGTCTTCAAGAAATTTCAGAAACTGGATTTGGCACTACATTGGAGTATTCTAACCAGAGTCCTGACAAAAGGTTATGTGCTTTAATTCAAAATATTCCTCAGTGCTGTGTTAAAAATTAAACATAGAATGTATGTTTTAAATAAGAAAAAACCAGAAACCACCAGAAAGTTTTTGGATCATCCAGGAAAAGTGGAAATTTGCCTTACTAGATGATCTTGTTATACCAACCTTATTCTATGTGGTGATTTTTATACATTGCTGTTTCCTCCTTGTTAACATTCTCTCTCAGAATGGTTGGATCTCTGGTCATTAATGAGATAGTATAATATTTATAGTTTCCTGTACTGCTTTCTTCTGGTTTTTCTATTATTATACAAGACATATAAAACTAGTTTCAGATTTTTTCTTTTTTTATCTTCTGAAATAATTTATTAAAAATTGGAGTTACTTTCTCAAGTCTTTTTGATAAAAGTCACTTCTGAAATCATCTGAATTTTTTATCTTCTTTGTGGAAATATTTGAAAGGCTTGAAAACAATTTTCTATTTCATCCTGAGCCAGTTTTAGTAGGTTACAGTTTATAACATTTTAAGCATTTTATCTTATTTTAAATTTATTCACCCATTTTTATAGCATTCTTTCCATATATTTGATCTGTTTTACTTATAATCTTCCCTCTTTCCTACCTAATATTTTCTATTTATGTAAACATTTCTGTCTTATCAAAATTTTATCTTGCCTATTTTATCCATTTTCAAGCTTTTATTCTGTTGACCATTTTTTTACATATTTTCATATATAAATACATGTTTTATCTTAGTTTATCATTTTAATTTATGGTTTAATGTTGCTATTTTCTTTTTTCAAAATTATGTTAGATGTTTAGCTTACTAATATTTGGCCATGTTATTAAATAATCAAAAAAAATTTACTTCTATTTCCATATTCACTGCATCCCACAGATTCAGATAATGCAATTATAATTTCTACTGATTTCTAGTATGACTCATTAAATATTTGAAATTAAGAAGTAACCTGTAGACTGTATGTGATGGTTCACACTTGTAATTCTAGCACTTTGAGAGGCTGAGGCGGGTGGATTGCTTGAATCCAGGCATTTGAGACAGACCCCATCTCTATCAATAAATAAATAAATAAGTAAATAAATAAATAATAACCTGGTTTGTCTTATCCTAACATATTCCAAATTAACATATAGGTTAATACAAGCAAAAATTACAAAATCTACAATGAGATACAACTATACATCTATACAAATGGCTTTTTAAAAAGAAAGAGACTATTGACATTATCAAGTTTTGGTGGGAATCCAAGAAAGTGGAAGTTCATACATCCTCGTGAATAATAATAACTTTACAGTAACTTCAGAAAGAAGTTTGGCAGTTTATAACATGATCATACATGTTCCCTGTGATCCAGCCATTCTACTCCTAGATAGTAGTTATGTATTAATTGGATATAATTATAGAAATAAAAGCATATGTTCACACTAAAATATTCAGTGGATTTTTTGTTTGTTTTTGTTTTTTGAGATGTAGTCTCACTCTGTCACCCAGGCTGGAGTGCAATGGCGCGATCTCAGCTCACTACAACCTCCACCTCCTGAGTTCAAGCAATTCTCCTGCCTCAGCCTCCCCAGTGGCTGGGGATACAGGCACCCACCACCATGCCAGGCTAATTTTTGTACTTTAGTAGAGATAGGGTTTACTATATTGGTCAGGCTGGTCTCCAACTCCTGACCTCAAGTGATCAGCCCGCCTTGACCTCCTAAAGTGCTGGGATTACAGGCGTGAGCCACTGTGCCCTGCCTTCTAGTGAATTTTATAGCAGCATCATTCATCACCAGAAATTAGAAACAACAAAGACCTTTTGAAGGTGAATGGATAAGCAATCTGCAGTTTATGACACAATAAAATATGACTCAGCAATAAAATGCGATTAAACTGAGTATTCAGACAACAAAATGACAAACAATTTTGCTTTTGCTGGTAAAGTAGCAAATTCAAAAGTCTAGACACTAAATAATTTTATTTATATGTCACTCTGGAAAGTCAAAATTACGGAAACAAACTGTCCATGCAAACTGTGAGACAGTATTGTTGGAGTGCATGCTTCAGTTTGTTTTAGTTTTACAGTAATGTATTAGTCAGGGTTCTCCAGAGGGACAGAACTAATAGAACATACTCATATATGAAAGGAATTTTATTAAGGAGGCAAAGTCCCTTGTTTGGTCATCTGCAAGCTATTACCTATCACAGGACACAGAAAGAAGCCTGAAAAGGAGGGAAGCCAACACTGCAGCCCTCAGTCTGTGGCCGAAGGCACAAGAGCCTATGGCAATCCACTGACATAAGTCCAAGTGTCCAAAGGCTGAAGAATCTGGAATCTGATGTTTAAGGGCAGGAGGAGCAGAAGGAAGCATTCAGCATGGGAGGAAGATGAAATCCAGAAGACTCAGCAAGCCAGCTTCTTCCACCATCTTCTACCTGCTTTGTTCTAGCCACGCTGGCAGCCAATGGTGCCCATCCACATTGAGGGTGGGCCTTCCTCTCCCTGTCCACTGACTCAAATGTCAATCTCCTCTGGCAACGCCCTCACAGACACCCAGAAATAATTCTTCGCCAGCTATCTAGGCATCCTTCGATCCAATCAAGTTGACACCTAATAGTAACCATCCCAAGTAACGAATTACCTCTTTTTACATGGTACCTCTACTATCCATGATAATTATTTTCCCTAAACATTGATTTGGTCTGGTACTGGAAATATTACATCAGCTATCTTTTGGTTCGTGTAAGCACCACATGGATCTAATATGTATCTAATATATCCACCAGTGTACTGTTGAGGTCACATGATCCAAGGTGAAGACAAAAGAAACAAGACTTTCTTAAAGGATTCAGGGGATTGAAACCCAACACTCACATATAAATTAGTATCTGCTCACTTTCGCTAGACTGGAAACAATAAACAGTCCTGGTGCATTGGGTGGAAGACTACTCACTAAGTTCCTCCCTCAGTGGTGGAGTACTACACTAAGTACTGCTGAAGAGATTAAGTTAATCATTTGGATTTAGAATGAATCTACTCTGTTTCTAAAGTTTAAATTCATAGCACTATGGAAATTCTCAAATTCAAAGAATACTACAGCTAGAATCCCTTCTCTAAATTACATTCACTTAGAAGGCGTTGGGGGAACGGACCACCTTGAGATGTACAGAAGATTCTTTTTTTTCTTTTGGAGACAGATTCTTTCTCTGTAGCTCAGGCTGGAGTGCAGTGGCACCATCTCAGCTCACTGCAACATTCGACTCCCTGA
The DNA here is from genome assembly GCF_009828535.3 of Hylobates moloch. Taxonomy (NCBI): domain Eukaryota; kingdom Metazoa; phylum Chordata; class Mammalia; order Primates; family Hylobatidae; genus Hylobates; species Hylobates moloch. The sequence goes on along the minus strand of NW_026652280.1, from coordinate 8,054,890 downwards.
TTCAAATAATTCTTGTGCCTCAGCCTTCTGAGTAGCTGGGACCACAGGCGTGTGCCAGCACACCCAGCTAATTTTTTGTATTTTTGTTATAGACGGGGTTTTGGCGTGTTGCTTAGGCTTGTCTGGAACTCCTGAGCTTAGGCAATTCTCCCGAGTCACCTCCCAAAGTGCTGGGATTACAGGCATGAGCCACTGCACCCGGCCGAGATGTACAAGAGACATCTTGAGTGACTCTCACAAGCAAGTGAGTTGCAGCCCCCACAGCAGCCACCGAGTTCTTGTAATTTAAACATGTCCCAGAACAGGTAACAGAATCTCATTGAATGCGGCATTTTGGTTATTACTTATTTGTCAAAGCTTTCTTAGTAAATCCAGAAATTTAAAATTCTCAAAAACTGTCTTTTCGTATCTCATATTATCCCCAAATGCTTTCAAGTTGTATGTGGTGGAGTGTAAGAATTGAGGGGGAATCAATATATAGCCTTTTTTTTTCAGGAATTTTATGTGTATTGTATAGTCTTCCATGCTGTACATATAAATATTACTTTTATCTCATCATTAAAATGACTATTTGTTGGTTATAATTCACTAGGTGAAAGTGATTCTCCTCAAACCTGTAAATGTTATTTAGTTTTACCCTGTTTTTTGTTGCTCGAAACATACATTATTGGTGAACCTATTAAAAACAACAGATCAAAAGAGAATGAATATAGGCAGGACAGTAAACAATGAATATAGGCAGGACAGTAAACAACGTCAGAAGGGATTTTTTTTTAATATTATATGATCAAAAAGTAGATGACAAGATACTTAAATGTTTAATGTAAAAACTCTCTTAGGCAGTAGAATCCCATGAGCATTCACATGACAACAGAGTAAACAGAAAAGTTTGACTAGGAGAAAAAAGCAAGTTTCCTAAAAAAACTTTAAAAAATACAAAAAAAATTGAAAAAAATACTACTAATTTATTATCACTGTGAGAATCTGTATTTTGGCTAACTTCTGAGTTTATGATATTCCTCTTGACTTGGTTTTGTAATATAATGGTGAATATGTAATATTATATCAAAGTGTAAAAAAAGTTTTTAAATCATTTACGTCATAATGGGAGAACGCTGATGGTTTCTGGCAATCAGACTACATCTCCCTAGCACATTTATTTACCTATATAAAGTAGAAGTAGAGATCGATTCCGCGGAGGGTAAGCACTGTGTTGCATCAGATGAGGCCTCTGAAAAATCACAAAGAAAGCTATACTTGAGCAAGCAGAACTGAATCATTTGTTCAAGCACAGAAGTTTTCAAGGGACTTGGGGAGAATAAGATTTTTAAAGTGCATTTAATCACAACTCAGCATTCCACCTTTTTTCTATTAGGTCCATCATCTTTAGATGGGGAATTACTGAGGATGTGAATCCAGATTAATTCTTCAACATTTGCAGTGGTCTCAAATCTGATCCTCAGTATGGTCAGCCCTTAATTGAAGGAGATGAGAGTATCTGTAAGGTTTTCAGATTTTTCATGCTTTGTTACAAAATGGTAATTAGCCAGTCTTTTTTCTTTCAATTTATCGCGGGTGTGTAGGAATAACATAATTGATGTCAATAGTCCTTATAACTACAAAGAATATTGCTATAACTTCTAAGTCTTCTGTGCCTATCAAATGACAAGGTTAACACAGAGCCACTTCATCCTCCTCCACCTGGTTTCTATTCTTATTCACCGCAGCTTTTGCTCTATCCCACCAGGATCTTGAAGCATAAGCTACAAACATTTTTCTTCCATCTAGGAAAATGGGTTGGTGATTTAGAATCCCACAATAGTTATTCACTGGCGATTGGCAAACCCCTGGATGATATAAACTTTTAGGCAGTTCAGCTTTTTTGCTTCTGTGGGTGAATCTGCTTGAAAAGACAGTATTGTAAAGAAAGTTGCAAGTGGAAGAAAGATGCAGAGACTGAGGGATTGATATGGAAGCTTGCGAAAGGTATCCAAAGGGACCTAGCTGCAATCCTAACACTGCTAGGCTGCAGAGTCATCGTATCACATCGTATCACAGGTGTCGCTATGAAATGATTTATTGTTGAATATTCTTAACATATTTTTCCACAATTGGAGAGAAAAAGGAAGAACAAACACTCAATTAAGCTTCCTATTGGAATTGGCATATATTTTTCTTTAACTTTCACAAATCAAAGCAAATTGCATGTTATTAGCTAATACTAAACAGCTAAGAGAAACAACATCTATACATAAAGAGGGTAAATTGATAAAATCATTATGCCATAAAATCGGTGGAAAAGTCATAAGATCTAATAGATGTTACAAACTTCACATGCTTTTTAAAACATTTATTGAGATATAATTGATATACAACAAACTGCACATATTTAAAGGGTACAGTTTCATAAGTTTTGACACATGTATAAATCCATAATGCATCACGAAGGTAATAAATGTGTACACCAGTCCTCCAATTTTTTGTCTTTTTTATAATTCAAGGCTATAAAGTGCTTCCACTCATCCACCACTTCCACTATGCCCCCAGAAAACCCAGGTCTGATATATATATCAGATATCTATATCTACATCTATATCTATCATCTATATATATAGATATACATATACACACACATAGGTAGATAGATAGCTACAAGATTCTAGATTTTTATAAAAAAAGAATTATACAGTATAAACTCTTTTTGAGAGTGAGAGGAACTTGTCTCTTCACACAGTATAATTACTTTAGAATTCGTTAATATTTCACTATTTTTAACTGTGTGTTCTTATAATTTCTGAGTAGTGTTCCACTGTGTGGATGTGGTACAGAGTGATGAGTAATCAACCAACTGACCAACATATGGATGTTTCCAGTTTTTTTGGCTGCTACAAATAAATTAGTAGCAAACATTTAAGTTTAAGGTTTTTTATAGACATATGTTATCTTTTCCTTTGGTAAATAAGGAGAGTTGAAATGGCCAGATCACAGGTAATACATGTGCTTAATTTTTAAGCAATTGCCAAATTGCTTTCCAAAGAGGCATATAATTTAATTCTCCATGAGGAAGTGATTTCAGTCCCTCTACTTCTTTCTCAAAACTTGATACAATTTTTATTTTTACTTTCAGCCATTTCAGTATGTTTGAAGTATTACTGTATTGTGGTTATAACTTTTATTTCTTTTATGACTAATGATTTTAATTATCAACTCATGCTTACCTATCATCCATTTGTTCATTTGTTTTCTTTGTTGAAGCAACTGTTCAAATTTTTGGTTCATATTTAATTTGATTTTTACTGTGTTACTGATTTTCACACATATGTATATTCAAGGTACATGTTCTTTATATCTTTTTGTGCTCATAGTGTATTTCAAGAAGCAGAATTTTTTCATTTTGAAACCATCCAGTGTATCAATTTGTATTTACTGTTGTATCAAAAGTATTTGACTCTAAATCTGTAATCTATTTCAAGTGAATTTTTGTATATGAGCCGAGATATAAAATGAAGGTCCTTTTATGTGAACATGGATACTCAATTATCCCAGAAGAATTTGTTAAAAAGATAAATTTTCTCCACTGCATTTATTTTTACACTTGATCTTAGCCAAAAGGCCGAGAAGCGATCCACTGCATTTATTTTTTAAATGAATTATCCATTTAAGTGTTAGTCTATTTTTGAAATACAATTTCAACATTTATTTTAAAGGGTACATGTGCAGATGTGTGACATAGGTATATTGCATGACATGAGGTTTGGGCTACAAATGATCCCTTCATCCAGGCAGTAAGCATAGTATCCAATGGGAGGTTTTCAGTTCATGGCCCTCTCCCTCCTGTACAGTAGTCCCGAATGTTTATTGTTCCCATCTTTATATATATGTGTATTCAGTGTTCAGCTCTCACTTATGAGTGAGAAGATTCAGTATTTGATTTTCTGTTCTTGCATTAATTCACTTAAGGTAATGACCTCCAGCTGCATCCACAGTACTGCAAAGGTCATGATCTCCTTGTTTTAAATGGCTGCATAGTATTCCATGGTGTACATGTACCACATTTTCTTTATCCAATCGACTGTTAACGGGCACCTAGGTGGCTTCCATGTCTTTGCTATTGTGAATAGCGCTGTGATGAACATACTAGCACATGTGTCTTTTTGACAGAACAATTTGTTTTCTTATGAAAATATTCCCAGTAGTGGGATTGCTGGGTTGAATGGCAGTTCTGTTTTGAGTTCTTCCAGAAATCTACAAACCGCTTACACAGTGGTCAAACTAGTTTCATTCCCACCAACACTGTATAAATGTTTCCATTTCTCCATGGTCTTCCCAACACCTGTTATTGTTTGACTTTTTAATAATAGCCATTCTGCATGAACCCGGGAGGTGGAGCTTGCAGTGAGCTGAGATCGCGCCACTGCACTCCAGCCTGGGCGACAGAGTGAGACTCTGTCTCAAAAAAGTAATAATAATATTAATAATAATAATAGCCATTCTGACTAGTATGAGATGGAATCTCATTGTGGTTTCGATTTGCATTTCCATGATATTAGTGATGCTGAGCATTTTTTCATGTTTGTTGACCGATTGTTTGTCTTCTTTTGAGATATGTCTCTTCATGTCCTTTTTGCTTTTTAAATTGGTTTATTTATTTATTGCATATTGATTTATTTAAGTTCCTTGTAAATTCTGGATATTAGACCTTTGTCAGACACTTAGTTTTCAAATATCTTCTTCCATTCTGTGGGTTTTCTGGTTGCTCTGTTGATAGTTTCCTTTGATGTGCCCCAGCTCTTTAGTTAGGTCTCACTTGTCAGTTTTTGTTTTCATTGCAATTGTTTTGGGGACTTAGTCATAAATTCCTTGCCAAGGCCAATATCAGAAAGCTTTTCCTTGGTTTTCTTCTAGGATTCTTATAGTTTGAGGTATTATATTTAAATATTTAATTCCTAGTGAGTTAACATGTACATAATATGAGAGGTAGGGGTTCAGTTTCATTCCTCTGCATATGGCTAGCCAGCTAACCCAGTACCAGTCATTAAATAGAGGGTCTTTTCTCCATTGCTTAATTTTGTTGACTTTGTCAAAGATCACATGGATATGTGTGTATAGGTTTATTTCTGCGTTCTTTATTTTCCACTGGTCTGTCTCTCTGTTTTTGTATGAGTACCATGATGCTTTGGTTACCGTAGCATAGTTCAAAGTCAGATAACGTGAAGTCTCCACATTTTCAAAGAACAATAATGTTTTCTTTCTGCTTAAGTTTGCTTTGGCTATTTGGGCTCTTTTTTAGTTCCATATGATTTTTAGAATAGATTTGTCTAATTCTGTGAAAAATGACATGGTGTTTTTATAGGAATAGTGTTGACTCTGTAAATTGCTTTGGGCAGTATGGACATTTAAACAGTATTGATTCTACGAATCCATGAATATAGACTATTTTTCCATTTATGTATGACATCTGTAATTTATTTCAGCAGTGTTTTGTGATTCCTCTTGTAGATACCTTTTCCCATCTTGTTTAGCCATAGTCCTAGGTATTCCATTTTTTTGTGGCTACTGCAGCTAGGATTGTGTTCTTGATTTGTTTCTCGGCTAGAATGTTGTTGGTGTATAGAAATGCTACTGATTTATTTTGTGTCCTGAAACGTGATTGAATTTGTTTATAAATTCCAGGAGCTTTTTGACGAGTATTTAAGGTTTTCTATAAATGGAATTATATCATCAGCAAAGACAGATAGTTGTGTTCTTCTGCTCCTATTTGGATGCTTTTTATTCTCTTTTCTGATTGCTTTGACTAGGACATTCAATATGTTCTTAAATAGGAGAGGTGAGAGTAGGCATCCTTGTCTTGTTCCAGCTCTCAAGAAAAATGCCTCCAGCTATTGCCCATTCAGTGTGATGTTGGCTGTGACTTTGGCATAGATGGATTTTATAATGTTTAGGTATTTTCCTTTGGTGCCTAGTCTGTAGATGATTTTTACCTTGAATAGACTTTGCATTTTATTGAAGGCTTTTTCTGTGTCTATTGAGATGCTCATGTCATTCTGGCTTTTTATTTTGTTTATATGGTGAATCACATATGTTTATTTTTGTATGTTGAACTCACCTTCCGTACCAGGAATAAAGCCTTCTTGATGGTGAATTAATTTATTGATGTACTGCTGGATTTGGTTCACTGTATTTTGTTGAGAATTTTTGCATCTATATTCATCAGGAATATTCCCCTAAAGTTTTTGTTTCTTTATGTTGTCTCTGCCAAATTTTGGTATCAGGATGATGCTGGCTTTGTCAAACAAGGTGGGTAGCAACCTCTTCTGGTTGATTTCATGGAATAGTTTCAGTAGGGGTGCTATCAGTTCTTCTTCATACATTTGGTAAAATTCAGCTATGAATCTATCTAATTTAAAGCTCTTTTTAGTTGGTGGGTTTTCCATTACTGATTCAATTTCAGAACTTGTTACTGGTCCGTTCAAAATTTGGTAGAGACAACAAAAACCAAAACTTCAGGCGAATATTCCTGGTGAATATAGGTGCAAAACTTCTCAACAAAATCCAGCAGTACATTGATAAGTTAATTCACCACGATCAAGAAGGTTCTATTTCTAGGATGCAAGGTTGGTTCAACATACAAAACTGAATATATGTGATTCACCACATAAACAGAATCAAAAACCAAAACCACTTGATTATCTCAATAGACACAGAAAAAGCCTTTGATAAAATGCAAAGTCTATTCGTGATAAAAATTGTTTCCTTAGATTTTCACTTTCTTCCTGGTTCAATCTTGGAGGATTGTCTGTTTCCAGGAATTTCTCCATATCCTGTAGATTTTCTGATTTTTGTATGTAGTGGTGTTTGTAATAGTCTCCCAGGAGCTCTGTATTTCTGTGGGATTGTTTTTAACGTCATCTTTTTTATTTCTGATTCTGCTTATTTGCATATTTTTTCTCTTTGTTAATCTAACTAACAGTCTATCAATCTTACTTATTCTTTTGAATAACCAATTCTTGGTTTTATTGATCTTTTGTATGAACTTTTGGGTATAAATTTCATTCAGTTCTCTGATTTTAGGTATTCATTTTTTTTCTACCAGTTTGGGGGTTGGATTGTTCTTTTTCATTTTCTAGTTCCTATAGGTGTGATGTTAGTTTGTTAATTTGAAATCTTCCTAAATTATTGAAGGCGTTTAACACTGTAAACTTTCCTCTTAACACAGCTTTTGTGGCATCCCAGATATTTTGGTAAATTGTGTCTCTATTTTTTTATTTCAAATAAATTTTTGATTACTGCCTTTACTTTATTGTTCACCCAAGAGTTGTTTAGAGGCAAGTTGTTTAGTTTCATGTTTTTGTGTAGTTTCAAGAGATTTTGTTGGTATTAATTTCTATTTTTATTGTACTGTGATCTGAGAATGTGCCTGATATTGTTTCAATTTTAAAAATTTATTGAGATGCGTTTTGTTGCTGAGTCTGTAGTCAGTCTTAGAATTAGAATGTGCTCCATGTGCAGAGGAGAAGAATGCATATTCTCTGGCTGTTGGGTGGAGTATTCTGTTGATGTCTGTTAGGTCCAAATGGTCAAGTGTTGAGTTTAAGTCCATAATATTTTGTTCATTTTCTACCTCGCCAATCTGTCTAAGGCTGTCAGTAAGGTGTTGAAGTCCCCCATAATTATCGTGTGGCTCAGTCTTTTTGTAGGTTAAAAAGATTTTATGAATTTAGGTGCTCTAGTGTTTAGTGAATATACATATTTTTCTTCTTGTTGAATTGAACCCTCCATCATTATGTAATGCCCTTCTTTTGATCTGTCATGGTGTTGTTGGCTATTTGTTTTGTAGACTCGACTATGTAATTGCTTTATCTTGTCTGTGGGTTATGTGCTTGAGTTCATTTTTGTGGTAGCAGGCTTTGATTTTTTTTTTTTCATGTTTAGCACCCCCTTAAGGACCTTGTAAATCTGATCTGGCAGTAACAAATTCCCTTAGTATTTGTATGTCTAAATAGGATTTTATATCTCCTTTGCTTATGAATCTTAGTTTGAAGGGTTTATTACTCTGTTCTCACACTGCTAATAATGACATACCTGAGACTGGGCAATTTATAAAGAAAAAGATGTTTAATGGACTAATAGTTCCACATGGCTGGGGAGGCCTCACAATTATGTCAGAAGGCAAAGGAGGAGCAAAGTCATGTCTTACATGGTGGCAGGCAAGATAGAGCATGCAGGGGAACTCCCCTTTATGAAACCATCAGATCTCGTGAGATGTATTCACTATCACAGAAACAGCATGGGAAAGACCTGCCCCCATGATTCCATTGGCTCCCATTGGGTCCCTCCCACAGCATGTGGGAATTACGAGACCTACAATCCCATGTGTCGAAGGAAGGAGGGAGATGCTTGGATTGTGGGGACAGTTTTCCCCATGCTCTTTTTGTGATAGTGAGTGAGTTCTCATGAGATCTGATGGTTTTATAAGCATCTGGCATTACCCCTGCTTGCACTTCTGTCTCCTACAACCTTGTGAAGAAGGTGCCTGCTTCCCCTTCTGCCATGATTGCAAGTCTCCAGAGGCCTCCACAGCCATGTGGAACTGTAAGTCAATTAATCCTCTTTTCTTTATAAATTACCCAGTCTCAGGTAGTACATTTACAGCAGAGTGAAAACAGACTAATACAGCTTCCCTTGTAGGTTACGTATTCTTTCTCTGTAGCTGCCTTCAAGATTTTGTCTTTTGCACTGATGTTGGTTAATTCGTTGACTATGTGCCTTAGGGCTGATCATCTTGTATAGCATTCTGCAGGGGGTGTATGTATTTCTTAAATTTGAATGATTTTCTTTCTAACAAGTTTAAGGAAATTTTCATGAACTATATTGTCAAATATACTTCCCAAGTTGCTTACTCTCTCCTTCTCTTTCAGGAATGCCAATGAGTCCTAGATTTGGTTTCTTCACATAATCTCATATTTCACGGAGGTTTTGCTCACTTTTAAAAATTCTTTTTTCTTTTTTGTCTGACTCTGTTGATTCAAAGAGCCAGTCTTCAAGCTCTTAGCTACTTTCCTAAGTTTGGCCTATTCCGCTGTTAATGGTTTTGATTGCATTACGAAGTCCTTAAATCGTGCTGTCATAATTTGGGCTGTGTTCCAGAAGGTGGTACTTGAGAAGGTGTGGCTGGCAGATAAGTTCTTACTTAGCCACATGGCTCTTTTGTGTTTTGTTGTCTTGGTGGTATTACTGTGGTGGGCAAGGAGAGATATAACCCCCTCAGCTGGTTTATCCTTGGCTTGGAGGAGCCCTCTCCCATCTCTGGTTCCATGCTCACATTTCCACTGTTAGGTGTTCTGGGCCATGGGGCTTTCTCAGGTAGGGTCGTGGTTGTGAAACAAGAAAGGTTCCCTTGTCCCCTCCAAAGGGCGTGCGATAAGAGTGTGGCTCACTCATTCAGTGCCCCGCTGCTCACACCTCTACGAGAGCATACAGACAAGAAGGCTGTGGGGCTCCGACCCCACGGCAGTGTCCAGGGTTTCATGTTTGTAGCTGAAGCCCCAGTGGGCGTGTGTTACAGGGTGCTCTTTTAGTTTAGCCGTCTATAGGCGGCTTGTGTTAGTCAGCTCAATTAGAACTCTGCCTAGGACAAAATCGCAAGGACAAAGGGCTTTTTGTATCCCGGGGTTCTTGCCCTGGTGTACCAGAAAATTTGGATCACACATAGGCTTGGAGAATGACTGCAAAGTTGTATCGAGTGGAAGTAGCTCTCAGCAGATGGGGGAACCAAAAGGGAGATGGTTTTCACCTGGAGCCAAGCCACTCTGCAACCTGGGCTCTCCTTCAGCTGCCCCAACCAAACTCCGTGTCGTTCTGCTGGTCAGTGGCCTGCCAGTATGCTGGTGCCTGTCCATACGTTCCTCTTGACGTCCAGGGGCCTGTGTGTGTGCCTGCTAGGGTCTCAGAGTTTTTATAAACACAAGAAGGGGGCATGGCAGGCTAGGGTGGTCTTGGGAAATGCAACGTGTGGGCAGGAAAACAAAAATGCCTGTCCTCACATAGGTCCATGGGCACAGGCCCCAGGGGTGGAGCTCTAGCCAGGGACCACACCCCTTCCTCCCTTTTGTATCATTTAAAGGGACCACGCCCTTTCCTTCTCAGCACTTCCCTTCCATATCTGTTGGCAGACAGGCCGTACTCTGTTTTCTTCCCAGACCAGTCCTGCTGATGGAGACACACCCCACTTCCCTGCAGGTCCTTGAACCCATGTGTCTACCCCTCTCAGTGTTCTGCGAGTGAGAGCTTCCCCCACTGCTTGGGTACTGCTCAAGCTGGTGAATCCTGCCCGTTTAGGTGCGGCAGCAATGGGTATAACTGCCCAATCTGCAATCTGGGTATCTCCGAGGGGTTCGGGGTTATACCTGCCCACAGAGTGCAGGCAGAAATGGGGCGTTGTGCTGGATACCCAAGCAGGCGTTTTCTGCCTGGCTATGAGCAGTGGGAGTGGGGTAGAGTCACCAGCTCCACTGTTTAGGTGCTTCCTGAAGGAACAGAGAGCTGTGTCCACTGGTTGAATTCAGGCTGAAGCAGGGCTGCTCTGCTGGAAGCTGGGTCTGAGCTTTGTCTGGTGTAGGAGTGTAGGACAATCTTACTAATCCCAGGCACCGCATGGACAGCCTCTGTGGGCGTTATGGTAGATGGCATCAGACTGCTCTGGGGTCCACGGCCTGTGGACCTGAATGTTGCTTCTGTCATAACTCCAGGTGGCTTTTGGTATCAGCCTGAGGGCTTCGGGGGATTCTCTTACTTCCAGGATTGCACAGATCCCTTTAGGAGGTGTGGGTCCCCTATGGTCTCTTACTCACTCACCCCTTCTCAGCTGAGAAGCTTCCCTGGCTCCATGCCCAGCCGAAATGGGCTGTTTTCTGTGTCTTGCCGCTCCCTTTATGGAGCCTGACACAGTTTTTAGGTGACAGGCTTGCAGAGTCAGTGTTTACTTACCACTCTATTTCCTCACATTGACACTGCACAGGTGACCTGGCTCTAGTTCACTATCTTGACCCCCTCCCCTGTGGTAGTCTATTTCTTTATTCTGTTCCTTTGATCTATTCATCTGTTTCAACACCCACATCTTACTGTCTTGATTACTGTAGAATTATAAGTATTGGAATCAAGTAGTGCCATCTCTAATTATTTTCTTGTTTTTCAAACTTCTTTTAATTAATTTAGGTTTCTGCGTTTCCATTTAGATTCTGAAACAGATAATCAATATATCTATTTTTTTAAAAAAAGAGCCTGCTGGATTTTTTTATTGCATTGAAACTATAGATCATTGTGGGAAGAATTGAGGCGTATCAGTCCACTTATTAGTTGTTCTTTAACTTCTCTAAATAATCATATATGGCTCCCAAATAATTAGTGAGATGTATCTTTATATTCATATTTTTAATATGCTGCTGCATGGTAATTTTGTATTTCAATTGTTGGTTGCCTGTTGCTAATATACATTAATACAATTATTGTCATATATTGACAGCAATCTTGCTAGATTTTCTTCTTACTTATAGTAGCCTTATTGTAGAAGCCATCATACTTTCTATATAAACAGACAGTGAATAAAAACTTTCTTTTTCTAGATCTAGATATTTTTAACATTATTATTTTTGTGCTTTTGTTCAGACAGTATTCAAAATAAATAAGTGTGGGCACTCATTTTTTTTTTTTATCTTAGGTGAAAAGCACCCAGTCCTTTGTATAATGCACCTATAGAAATTTTGAAAATGTCCTTTATCGATTGAGGAAAATGCTTCTAATCCTAGATTGCTGAGTTTTTATTAAGAATTCCTATTAGATTTATTCAGTTTTTTTTCATCTATGTTGACATTTTAATGGCATGCAGGTCCGTTTTAAAACAGTGAGATTTTAAAGTTGTATTATGTCATCATAATCTAGATTATTTTGACTAGGTATATCAGATTTTTGCTTATTTGTTTCAAAAATATTGCTCATAAAGAAGATGTTTTGCTGTAAGAGGGCAAGAATATATCCTCTGTCTTGCCCTACAGATTAAAATTTAATTCATATCTAGCTGTGTATGCCATTCATTTAAGAGCAGTAGCTTCCTTTAACCATTTTTTTCTAAGTATATTTCTTCTACTGTGCTATTATACTTAACAGGAAGTCATGCTGATAGAAACTATTTGTTCTTCTTGGAATTACAAAACTTTTGCCTTTCAAAAATGTTGAAAAAGCTGAGAAATATATCAAAATAATAATGATATTAGCAATAATTACACTAATAGCACTTATGACTATATTTGTTACTATAAATGATGCACCTGAAATGTGTTAAGTCAAAACATATTGTCTATGTACTTGGGATAGCTCTGCTAATAAATAACTCTTACAGAACACATAAGAACATATGGCTAAGTTTTGCTCTACAAATAAGTGTTAACCTTTATAGGATTATTCTATGGACTTTAAAGAAAACCTTAAAAGTTAAATTTAAATGTGCAACGTACAATATATTTGTCTAAATCACCAAATATATTGATGATTTAAGGTTGTTACAATTAATTGTATTGAATCCATCAGCTTTTAATATTGTTAATTATGCATCCTCAGAAAGAAAGGAATACTTAAAAAGACACTTTTGTTTCCATAAGAAAATAGAAACCTTTTCTTTTTTTAAATGTTCTACTGGTGCCAACCTAAGGATTCTACTTCTCCGTTAAAAAAAAAAAGGTATGAAAAGATTGTTAGTCATAGACCTCCTAAAAATCGCAGATAAGGGTTAGGGTGTTCATTGTATCATCAAATCAAATCCATCTTATATATGTGCAGATTAGGTGAATAGACTACATGCTTTTCCACTATATTTCTTCTGTATCTTCCCTTTTGTGACAACCAAACAGAGCTGGAGAAAAGCACCAATCACCTCTTAGTTATTTATGAACAACCAATCACATCTTGTTAACATAATGTAAAGTATGTGGTCCTCTAGTCAGAAGTGACGCTATTTTAATAGTATCACAATTTGCCCCAGATACCTTGGACTTTTGGTAATAAGACATGGTAAAATATGCTAGTGAGTTACTGCTCTGTCTTTGGGAAATTAAGTGAAAAGCAGTTCACAGCTGCACTTCTCTACATAAAGACTCAGAAGGCAAAAGAGTTCAAATATAACCTAATTAAATAAGACGGCAAGTCTAAGTAGCATACAAAGCTATTAAACAAACCAGATTGGTCCATAATAATAAGAAACATATTTCACATCTGTTGCACAGTACAGAGCTTTTAACAAGTAATAGGCATAACGTGCTGGAAAATTAGTTGCTATTCCCCATCAGTATATCATTGTCAATGGTAGTGCTGTCTCAAAAGAAGCACTTATCTCATACACTTTATTGCTTGATAGCTTGCTGATTGCTTTTACAAAGCAATAAATTGATGGCCTGATTCAGCACTGACATTAGGTTATGTTCATTTTCAGTGATTGATGCCTTGAATTAGAACTCTTGTATTCTCTGCTTTGGAATATGAAATTCTAAACAGGCCTGTCTGATGTCACAGATAAGGCAATATAACTGATGCCAAATGAGCTATATTTATTCATTTAAATAACTAACTGGCTCTTCACTTTAATAAAGTTTTCATAATTTATGTCTTAATGTCTCCATTTCAAATTAAATTGTCTAGCCAAATTAAAAAAACCTTGTAAAAATAAGGTATATATTTTAAATTGCAATTCCAAAGCAGATGCAGGGTAACATGCAAAGTCAGAGTATATAAATTATTAATAAATAAATTAGATAAATAATTTACTTCAAATCTAAAAGATGAAATCTATTTATTATTTTCCATTAACAGAAATAATTGCTTGATTTTGTAATTTTAAAATAGTAATGAAACTAAAAAGGTAAAAATAGATAAGAAAGAAAGAAAATCAGACACCAAATATATTTTAAACTCCATATTTCAAATCCCAAGTACTGTGATGTATAATTAAAAAATCTCTAAAGACTAGTGGCTCTCAGCTGGGCACACTTTTACACCCAGGGAACATTTAGCAATGTCTGGAGACTTTTTTTTTTTTTTTTTTTTTGAGACAGAGCCTTGCTCTCCCAGGCTGGAGTGCAGTGGCCTGATCTTGGTTCACTGCAACCTCTGCCTCCCAGGTTCAAGTGATTCTCCTGCCTCAGCCTCCCAAGTAGCTGGGATTAGAGGCATGCACCACCACACCTGGCTAATTTTTTGTATTTTAGTAGAGAAAGGGTTTCACCATGTTGGCCAGGCTAGTCTGGAACTCCTGACCTCAAGTGATCCTACCACCTCGGCCTCCCAAAGTGCTGGGATTACAGGCATGAACCACTGCACCTGGCCTCTGGACACATTTTTGGTTGTCACAATTGGAGCATTGCAGTCAGTGGGTGGCAGCCAGGGGTGATGCTAAACATCTAATATGAACAATTGTGAGACCCCAAAAGTTAATAGCGCTGAGGTTGAGATAACTTTCTCTAAATACTTCAGTAAGCTATATAATGAGGCTCCCAGTTGGTCAGTCCCCTTATTCTGTTAAAGTATCTTCTCAAGATACATCTATCCTTGCCATTTAGCTTTGCTCTGTCTCTCTGTCTGAGCTCCTTCTGTCATCAACAAATTAAAACTGTGTCGTACAATCATGGACATATAATAGGTAGATAAGATAGGGAATGGATTGAAAAGGATGATATAAGTCATGTTAAGTCTAGCAAATTGAGTATTACTGAAGAGCAAAATGGTATCAGATAAATTAAAAAATGGGTAGCTCGCAGTAGTAAATGATTTGCGCTGTGCTTATGACACTGCTCATTTGATGATTAAAGTTGGACTATGTGTATGAAAGAAAATAACATTTCAGACAAAGCTTTTACACCTATATTAAAATATGTGTTAATCTGCAGCTAGATGTGAGAGCACTTATAATAACACTCTCTTCTTGTTTTTTTTAATTGTCTCACATAGTATTTTACACTAGTATGAGAATAGAATAAGTCTGTGTGGTGTGTGTTTGTGTAAGTAAAAGACAGAGAAAGAGAAAGGAACATGTAGCATTAGGTATGTTATAGTTGACTTATTATTTATGGAAGTAGAAAGTAGAACAGAACTTAAATAGAACAAGCGATATTTCTAATATAGCACCATCAAATAATATTTTATTTTAAATAAAGACCAAAAACAGCAACTCAGTTGACTTGCAATTGATAAGAGGTCTTTATTTTTTCACGTCTGAGAATTTAGATTACATAATGAGATTCAGTAAAATCCTGAAATAATGCTCA
Source organism: Hylobates moloch (assembly GCF_009828535.3). NCBI lineage: Eukaryota > Metazoa > Chordata > Mammalia > Primates > Hylobatidae > Hylobates > Hylobates moloch. The sequence goes on along the minus strand of NW_026652280.1, from coordinate 8,039,582 downwards.
AACAAGGCAGATTTAATAGTCAAAGTTACATTTGAAACCTCATATTTTCTGTTTCTTGCTTTTACTTGCATAATTTCTAATTCCTACCTACATACTTCTTATTTGCATATGCAAACATTTAAAAATAGATTGTAAGAAATGGAGCTTCTGAGAAAAAAATAGTGTATTTAAATTGTTATGACCACTAAAATGCCTTAATAAAATTTATAGCAATTTTCATTCTCACTCATAAGATTGCAATTACATTGATAATGAACGTTCCAGGATATATGATGAGCTGATTAGTTAATCAAAAGTCACTGATTTTTGTTTTAGATTATTTTTTAAACTTGCTTATTTATGTTGTCTTGAACACTAGAGCATTCTAGATGTTTACCATTACTGTGCTCAACACTAGAGGTAAAAAGATAAAAATACACCAACTGTCATCAAACATCTCAACTGTAAACAAATTAGTGATTATAATGTTTAATAATGTAATTGTCATTTCGTGATGTCCTGATTTTTCTCTGTTGTTGTTTGCTGACCCATGATGCAATGTTCACAAAACTATCAAATCACTTTCTGAAGACACATGTGGAAATGAATGTATACTGAACCTTACATGATATTAATCTTTATGAAAAAGTGTAGTTATAAAATACTTGTTTATTCATCAGAAATATTTAACATTTATGCGATCGAGAAAAATTTAATTATGGATCCTTGATTAGATTGATGGATAATATTTTCTAGTGACTGGAAGTGGATTGGTATTTCAGTACTGCAACTTACCATGACTGAGCGAGTCAACAACATTTTATCATTAAACTTCCGTTGTCTACTTTATAAAATAAACCAAACATTTTTGCAGAAATTAAATGATGTGGGTTTGGTTTACTTGAGATAACACATGTTGAAGAAGTTAACAAATTTTCTGTCATTAAAATCTTAACAAATAGGTAAATTTCATGTTCTTAAATAGAATACTCAAATGATTAAAAGATATCCTTAGCTGTGGTGCGACTTCATGGGAAAAAATGTCTAAATACATGTCTCAAGCATCATTATAATGTTCCCAAGGCCTGTAAATATTGTGATGGCATTATAAATGCTGCACATTCATAACATTGTATTAATGCACATTGTATTAATGAAAGGATGTCATAGAACACTACTCATAGGAAATTATTTTGTGCCAAGAATTGGTGGATAATTTTTATAACTTTATAACAATAACAAAAAAAAGCACTCGCCTGCGGGATGCTTTATAGTCTGTTGTTACCCATAGTAACTGGTAGGACTGATGGCAGACTCCTGGGGACTTGATGGGCATGGATTACAGTAGCCTTCAGTAAATAGTTCTTTAAATATGTTACAAAACCCTAAACCCTCCAAGTGTGCCCCTGTCAGTGACCCAGCTGCAGAAGACTATGAAGAAGTAGTGAAGGCTTTAATATTTCCTCCTGCCCCCAGGAGTTTGTCATTATTCTGAACGCCACAGATTATGTATCCCTGAAGAGGAAGGGTAAGCTATCTTGCGTATCATATCTAACTCCCCCAACACATGGAAAAATTGGGTGTTCCATTAAAAATCTACTTGCAGATAAGAGCCAAAGAAGATTTGTCCTACTGTGAATGCTTTGTGATAGTGACTTATCTGAATAGATATTTCCTAGAATAAATAAAACCAGAGGGAGATTATGAGTGGCTTGACTTTCTAATTTTTGTGAATATGTTCTTTCCATTTCTAAGGTGACATATATAAATGTTCTTAACATTACTATCTTATACATCCAGAAATATAATATGTATAAGATATATCTTGAATTGTATATTTTGGGGGCCAAGTTTATCTTAAAATAAACTATAGCATGATGGATTAAATATCAAACTCACAGTTAGGCTTCCTTTGAACCTAGTAGTTAAACTTAGATATGTGGCAAAGTGTATTTTTAAATTAGCGCTTAGGCAACTTTCTTATCAATAATATCAAACTCACATCATTAGATATTTTCTCTTACATGCACAAAAAACAGATACGCTATTAACGTAAAGTACGCAAGTAAATGAGGAAAAATAAGCAAGTGGGATGCAAATAGAGAATGGACTTGTAGGCATATTCACTCCGACAGAAAAGAAAATAAAACAGAAGCAAGGCACAGATGGAATAGAAGATGCCTTGCTGCCTCTGCCAAGACCTTCTCATAGTCTAGGATGACACGCCTGCATAGCACAGTTGATGAATACTCTAAACAAACTCTAACATGGTCTCAAATATAGCTTTCTCTAAGAATGCCCAAGTTCGAGGCGACTGTTCATGCCTCCGAATTCTCTCACCACTTTCTACCTCCTTTGTGTCACATACCATAATCTACTGTATAATTACTTTTGTACATTTTTCTGTTATCTCACCTAGATTGCTATCACTAGGAGAGCAGCCTTTGAATTTTTCATCGTTTCATTCCCTCAGTCCTCAGGCAGAACACTTTGACCACACTGCACTGTTAAACAACGCTACTGAATAAGTGGATAATAATGATTGAATAGGTGGGAGGATTTATTCTGGAAACATTTTGAATATTTGTATAAGCTAGGAAGTTTGCTTCAAAGCCTTTAAAATTATTCGTGGTTTGACACACCTCCCCTATACTCTATCCTTCAACAGCGATCAAACACTTAATTCCCTATGTCAAGGAAATACAAATTGATTAGGTTCTGAACATTAAAACTATAGTATTAACAGCAAGGACATAATATATGTTGACCAGTGTGGAGGGCATATATTTAAATCCAGGATTTTATACACAGAGAAACACAATACATAGCAAGTTGGAAAAAGTTTAAAGGTAGGCTTCCAGCTTTTGGATCTATCCCTTTAGTAGATTAATTAGACTGTTAGCATTATCTGAATGCATTTTTAAAATATGTAATTGCTTTTCTCTTTTAGTAAATAGGCATAATGCACATCTAGTTAGGCTTTAAATAAAGACTCTAACAGCCAAGAACGTGTACTATAAAAATGGTTCCACAAGATATACGGAACATACCAGTTTGTGGAAGTTCAGTGTGTGTGTCACAAATGTATTGAGAATATGGTACAAAAATCTCACTGTTAAAAATAACAGTATCCAATATGCATGAGAGTGGATGTTAATCCACTGGAAATGATTGTACAAGTAGCATCAGAGTTGACCAACATAAGTGTTTGCCATGAAAATGTATTCTCTTTATGAAAACTATCTATCAGGAATCTTTAAATTTTAACTGGAACTTGCTTTACTTGGCAGATATTTGGCAAATATCACAAGCTGTTTTCTCTAACATATTTGTTTAAACTACTAAAAAAGAACTTGCAATATAAGTAAATGGACTTCCACTGTTTCCCTAAGAAATGACAATTATGTATTCAAATCAGACGTTTTATTTTATAATTCTTGAAATGATTTTTATATTAATAGCTCAAAGTTAATAAAAATTTTTTAAAAAGTTTCTTTTGCAATATAGAATATTGTAAAGGGTATTGTCTTTGTCTTTATTCCTCCCACATATGCAAATATGATGCAAATAACATTAGCAGTAGATTTTATGATGGTTAATTTTACCTGTTGACTTGATTGGGCTAAGGAATGCCCAGATAGCTAATAAAACATTGCTTCTGGGTATGTCTGTGAGGGTGTTTTCAGAAGAAATTAGCTTTAGAATCAATGCCTGAGTAAAGAAGATACACCCTCACCAATATGGGCATGCATCATTCAATTCCTTGAGTGCCTGAATAAAAATAAAGCCAAAGGTGGACTAAAGGTGAATTTGCCATCATTCCCTGAGCTGGGGCATCCACCTTCTTCTGCCCTCAGAAATGGAAGTTTCTGGTTCTTGGACCTTCAGACTCTGGGATTAATACCAGAAACCCTTAAATGCTCCCTGCCTCCAACCCTTTTCAGATCTTCAGCTTTAGACTGAAGTCACACCATCAACTCCCCTGGTTCTCAGGCCTTCAAACTTGGAGTGAATTAAAACACCAGCTTTCCCAGTTCTCCAGCTTGCGGATAGCATATAGTGGGATTTCTCTCTTTCTCCATAGCCATGTAAGCCAATTCCCGTAAGAAACCTCCCCTTATCTATCTACGTACACCCCTATATCCTATTAGTTGCATTTCTTAGTAGAACCATGATTAATACAATTCAAAAGATAGTTAATACAACTTAAATATAAAAATTAAATCAAAAAATAAATGCAAAAATGTAAATTTTTGCATATACAAATTATCAGAGAGTACATGCTTACAGAAAATGAAAATAGACACTATTTAGACATAACTCTCAGGGGATTCATATTTCCATGTCCTCAAAGAGAATATTTTACAAAGAAAGGGAAATCAAAGAAAATGTGACAAATGGAAATAGCCATGCATATTAGAGTGGTACTGTTTCTTCTTATATAACCCCAAATGAGAATGTGTTTCTAATGTTCAATAAATGCACTCAATATTCCATAAGTATTTGAATTCCTGTTGATTTTGTTACTTTTTTCTTTTCCCCCCACGTTTCTATTAATTTTTTGTGTGCAATCTTCTTTCCACAAATCTCATGTTCAATCCCTGTGAGTTTTAACCGATTAGTACACATCTGACCATTTAATTGTTCTCTTAGGAATAAAAGACAAGTTATTCTTGAGTTTCATCTTTACATGTGGTGTTTTTTTTTCTACATGTAGAAAAAATAAACTATTCCTTCACGTTTTTTGAACTGTAACTTTAACTAACTGCATATAAATTAATGCTTCCTTTTAACTGATTTGGGAGGAGAGTTGCTACAAGTCTACATGGCAATTTTGGCCTGATGATTTCCTAACCATTAAAATTTACTAGAAATATATCTACTCTATATGTTTGACTGTTTAATACAATTAATAAAAAATGAGTAATGAATTTTTGAATACTTTTCTTTCATAATTAGGAAGAATGCTAATCCTATTTTGCTATGCCTTTTATATTTCTTTGTCATAACCTCTACCTCTGTCTTTCTCTCTGTCTCACTGTCTGCTTGTCTCTGTCTCTCTCTCTCTCTCTCTACACACACACACACACACACACACACATATTTCATACAGAAATGAGTATTTAAGGGTTTAAATTAATAGTTGTTTATCACAAAGGGAAGGCTTAAAGTCAGAATCATGCCTTTATCTCTGAAGACACCATAATAAATCATTTTAGAAGTGGAAAAAGCAAAGACTTAGTGAAGACATTTTGGCTGGATTAGAAAATAAAAGCTGTATCTGTATTTTCCAAATTTGAAAAGTAATATTGCTTTTCTATGGGGCTTTGGATGGCAATAAGCAGTTGTATCTAACACCTTTGCTATTAATTAATTTTCTAAGATTTAATAAGACAAGAAAAGTAAATTGTGGTTTCATTTCCCCTTTTTTAGAATAAAATGTTGCCTCTCAGTTTACTGGGAAGTAATCTACAGAAGTCTAAAATTATTTCCAACATCACAATACAAAAACCTATTATTTTAGTATATATCATCAATGACATAAAAGGATACAGCATGTAGCATAAAAGTTTTCATTCAAAATATCACCAAAAATTGTTTTTTATTTTAATATTATAAGAATTTTCATTTGGTTTCATCAAAATATTAATATATTGTCTGTACACAATAGCTCTGAAACATGTATTTGTGAAAATAAAAAAGTATATAGCTTATATACAAGCAATTAAATTATTTTCCTACTAAAACTTAAGATAATCACATGTGCTCAGGTTCTTTATAAAAAAGAAGTATTGTATATCAAAATAAATTTCAAAATCAAGTGATTTTTGTCTTTATTTTTCTTTTTAATAAATCATGTCCAATCATTCTCTAAGACCCAGTGTATCTATCTTTACCTAGGTTCCAGCAAGTGCTTTGACTCTTAAGCCTCTAGTGTTTGAGTTGATTTTGGAAGCGTAGCAGTGGATGTCTACTGCAACCCAAGATGGGAATACAGCGTCATGGAAAGACAGGGCACCTTGCTCAACTTGCCCTTTTATGTTTACAGGCACTGCGTGGCTGCCAGCATAAGACAACCAGAAGCATGAGGAATTGATAATTTGTGTAGCTTTGTTGAATCTTCCAAATCACAGGCTTTTATTTTTCTATGTTCTTATTAAGGTTTGTGTTCACAATAATTGTTTTCATGTGGTAAAACTAGCAAAAAGGATGACGAGGAGTGAATACATTTTATAAATATGTATTTGTAAAAGTTTAATTTTCTAATTTTCTCTTTTGCTTTTGGATACTTGACAAAATAGCTCACATAAATGAACAAAATGATAAAGCGAGGTTATTTATATTAATTGCATTGCAATTAGAAAAAATGAAGCTCAAAGTTCACGTGCTCCTTCAAAAAGTAAAAAAAAAATGATAGTAATCAATGTCCCAAGACTTGAAAATGTCTCCAAGGCATACAATTTGTCCCACTTCTCCCAAATCTCCACTTTCTCCTCTGATCAGCACATAAAACAGTTACTCATCTCATAACTGACACAAACGTCCTGTTGCTGTTTACCCATGCTGAAATACCAGATGAAATGAGACTGCAGATGGAAACAACATGAACCACCGAGCAAATTCAATTCAATTATGCCTCTGCTCTCCATCTTTAAAAAACCACAAATCAGTAAATAAATAAAACACCCATCTCTGCCCTCTAAGAAAGTGTAAGGAAATAATAAGACTGTTAGTCTCCTTGAAGGCATTACCACTGTAAGGCCTACATATCGATCCATTCTGGGCCTTCTTTTTGGGATAGGGAGTTGTTTATAAAAATCCATTTAGATATTCCCTTCTATACATAATTCTTACAATTCTATCTCCCTTAACCCATCTGAATACATGCCCACCAACATATTTAATGAATTTGACTCTCAATAGGCATACAACTGAAGACTAACATAATCTGATATGCCTTCATGCAAAGGTTAAAAGAAAGCAGTTTCCTTCTGTTGTAAATGTTTTGCATTTTCTCAGTATGCATTTATCAAAATGCATGCATTTTAAAATACCACAGGAAATCTATTAAAAGATGATTGATGAATTGTTTTGCAGTTGCATAGCTCAAAGCATTTCCTTTTATCCAACTAAGGCGTTACCCATAGGGCACTAGGTTTAGCGAAATAAAAAACAACGCTTTGAGTCTCTTGCCAAATAGTGGCAAATAATGCCTTCCAAGCTTATGAGCTTTAGTGAAAAAGCTATAGTAACTGTCATTCACCCATAGATTCATTCTTCAATCTGAGTCTCCACACTCTCACCTGAAGGCTTATGATGAAAGGCTGCACTAAGTAAACCTGAAAATCCCCCTGTAAGCTGGCAAGAAACTCAAAGCAACGAAAAAATGATTCATTGTTCAGAACATCGTTTTTTATTTGCAAGAGAGTGGAGAGGCATGACTGAAACTAATGACTGTATGAGGAAGAGAACAAGAAAGAAAGGTAAGAAAGAAGACTATATAAAATAATAACGACTTCTTTTCTTCCTGATTTTCTTAATGGTAACTTTTCTGTTATATCTTGGTGTAATAAAAAGTCTGATTTCATTTTTTCTCAAATTTTCAACTGACTATGTTGAAAAATTTTAAGGCCCCTCCCCCCTCACTGTCATCCCCTTCCTCTTGTTCCTTACATCTGGGCAAGCTGGTAAGATGGCCCTGTGCTCTCTCCTTTGTCTTCAGTGGGAGGTTTAAACCATACAAGCCCGTTTCCACAAGAGGAGAGTCTCAGCCCAGTCCTACATCCCAACCGCAATACAAATTTCAAAGCAGTCCTCTTTTTATTCACCTTCTCTCTGTAGCCAGTTTCAGGCAGGCTTATGAGGTCTAGTGCTGCTGTCCTCAGAACTCTCATTATATGAATAAAAACAGTTTTTATACGACCTTGGTCCTTGTGTATCTGCATCCTTCCTGGCATTTGATCCAATATTTGAGCGGGGGCACAACCCCATTTCTTCAGTATATCTACAACATTTAGTCTGATAATTTAAAATTCACTGAATTATTTTTATCTAAATTGTGTAGAATACAAATTTAAGAATGTCATTCAAATTGTACACCAATAAAATCATTTTTGAAGCATTCTTCAGAACCTAAAACCTAAAACCAAATTCTAAAAAAATTGCAGAGAATGCTATATTAATTTTGTATATAAACTGAAGCAACATTCTTCCAAAAGAACAGATGTGGTATTATCATATGGAATCTACTCACAGTTACATATAAGTAGTGATTTTGAGCTAGATTGGGGATGGAGAAAATATATTTTTTATTATAAACTATTTAAAACTTATGTATATGTTATCTTTTGCAAATATTTTAAAGACAGAGTTTCAATTAAAAAACCTACCTTTACGACATTATAAAATAGGAGGAAAAGATAGTAGTTTTAATTAAGATACAATTATACAACTACTAACAAAAGAAATAAAGGATGTCTTTACTTGTGATCTCCAGGATATTGATGAAAACAATAATAAAACATATAGGTGAATATTAAATATAAAATTTGGCAGTAAAAGTAAAAAGAAACTAATAAGAATATGTGGGCAAATAGTATTTTGGAATCTTAATTACAAATATATTAGTATTAACATAAAATAAGTGACTACGATTTTTAAACTGGATGAACAATACACAAATGTGATGCGTAAGAGCATAAAGAAAAAAGAACTACTTCGGCCCAGCACAGTGGCTCACACCTGTAATCCTCGCACTTTGTGAGGCCAAGATGGGTGGATCACTTGAGGTCAGGAGTTTGAGACCAGCCTGGCCACATGGCAAAAACCCGTCTCTACTAAAAATACAAAAATTGGCTGGGCATGGTGGCTCATACCTGTAGCCCCAGCTACTCAGGAGGCTGAGGCAGAAGAATAACTTGAACCCAGGAGGTGGAGGTTGCAGTGAGCTGAGATTGCGCCAATGTACTCCAGCCTGGGAGACAGGGTGAGATGCTGTCTCAAAAACAAAACAAAACAAAACAACACAAAAGAATGCCTTAGAATGAGGATATAGGAAGACTTAAAGTTCTCTGTCTTTGTCTCTCTCTCTCAGTCTGTGTGTGTGTGTGTGTGTGTGTGTGCGCGCGCGCGCACGCGTGCGTGAAATTTAGCTCCAGGATTGGCAGGTGCAACTGTGTCAAGTCCATAATTTGTAGGGCAGTCCAGCAGGCTGGAAACTGCAGTCTTGATAGAATATTTTCATCCTCAGGGAAACCTGTTTTGCTCTTAAAGCCTTTCAGTTGATTAGCTGAGGCCTGTCCAGATTGTCAAGATAATCTCATTTATTTAAAGTCAATTGATTACAGATGTTAACCAAATCTGTAAAATACCTTCACAGTAACTAGATTACTGTTTAATGGAAGAACTGGATACCAGAGCTATGATAGTTTATTTTAGGTGTCAACTTACCTGGATTAAAAAATGCCTAGAAATTGGTAAAGTATTATTGTTGGGTGTGTCTGTGAGGTCGTTTCCAGAGATTAGCATGTGAGTGATGGGTGTAGTTGAGAAAGACCTCTCCTTATTGTGGGCAGGTACCATTCTATAGGGCAGGGGCCCAGAGAGCAAAAACAGAGAATAGGCAAGTGTGGGGATCCATCGTTCAGAGCTGGGATACACTCTTCCTCTTCTCTCTTTGGACAACAACTCCAGGCTCCCTGCCCTTTAGACTCCAGGATTTTCATCACTGGCTTCCCTGGTTCTTAGGCCTCCTAACTAACTGAGGCCACACTACCAGTACCCCAGCATCTCCAGCTTGCATGTAGCCTCCGTAACAACGTTAACAACCCTCCTAATAAATTTATCTATCTATCATCTATCTATCTATCTATCTATCCATCCATCCATCCCCATCTCTATTCATATTCTATTGATTCTGTCTGTGGAGACCCCTAATTAATATAATAGCCTAGCTAAGTTGATATATAAAACTCATCATCACAATCGACCTGTTGTCAATTTGACATCCATACACATCTACTTAAACCATAACTAATCCTCAAATAAAGATAATAACAAAGTCAAATTTCCACCTAATATAATACAGCTGTGTTAAGAACAACGAAAAACATGCCAGTGCTTCCCACAGAAGAGAATGCAACGCTTTGGATGATGCTTACTCCTTGACACTTCCTTAAATTAAATACGATGTATGGTTAAGAATCATTAATATATTTTTGCAAGGTTAGTTGATAAGAGAGAGAAGTACACCAAAATATCATATTTTTGTTTGTGTATACACACACACACACACACACACAGAGGAATATTTATATAACCTGATAAGGAAGAAATAGTCGCACAACCAATGCTTCAAAAGTTGAACAAAATGGGCTATGAAATTTTGCCTTATTTGCCATATTCACCTGACCTCTCACCAACTGACTATCACTTCTTCAAGCATCTCAACAACTTTTTGCAGGGAAAGCACTTCCACAACCAGTAGGATGCAGAAAATGCTTTCCAAGAGTTCATCGAATCCTGAATCATGGATTTTTATGCTACATAAATAAACAAACTTATTTCTCATTGGCCAAAATGTATTGATTGTAATGGTTTCTATTTTGATTAATAAAATGTGTTTGAGCTTAGTTAAATAATTTAAAATTCATGGTCCAAAACCACCGTTAATTTTGCACCAACCTAATATTTGTTATATAATATGTAAGGTATGTAAGATCTTATATAAAATAATACTTTATTTTGCTTCTGTAATTCATTTAAGCCTATGTTATACTTTTTGATGTTTTTCCACAACTTATGGATGTTTCCTTCTGTTTTCTTTTTGGTTTGTATTTTTTTTCTATTTTTTCCCCTTTCTGTTTCAGTTTGGTTTCTAAAGGTCTACATTTCATTTCATCGATTCTTTCCTTGGCTATGTGAAGTACACTGAAAATTCATTAAAGAAATTATTTTCTGTTACTATATTGTGTTTTTAATATTTTATTGTAATACAACACACATAAAACAAAATTTACCATTGTAACCATCTTTAAGTGTGAAATTCAATGATATTATATACTTTAATGATATTGTGCAACCCTTATTTTAACCTGATCTCCATAATTATTTTCATCTTGTAAAACTGAAACTCCATATCCATTAAACAATAATTTCTCATTCTCCCCTATACCAAGCAGGTGGAAACCATCATTCTACTTTTGGGCTCTATGATATCGACTACTCTAAGTAGCTATATAGGTGGAATGATACAGTATTTGTCATTTTGTAATGAGCTTATTTCACTTAACATAATGTACTCAATATTCATCCATTTTGTAGCATATGTCAGAATTTCTTTTTATTGTAGGGCTTAATAATATTCTAAGTATATACACATTTTGCTTATCCATTATTGGTCATTTGCGTGGCTTCCACATATTTTCTATTTTAAGTAATACTACTCTATGATCATGGGTATACAAATATTTCTTTGAGACCCTTATTTCAATTCTTCTGGGTATGTTCCCAGAAGTAGAATTGCTGGATCGTATGGTAATTGTATCTTTAATAATTTGAGGAGCCACCAAACTGACTTTCAGAGACCGTACCATTTTACATTCCCATCAACAGTGCCTAGGATTTCAATTTTTCCATTTCCATGCCCAAAATTATTTTGTTTTTTTTAATATTAGGCATCCTAATGGGTGAGAGGTGGCATTTCACTGTAATTTTGATTTGCATTTCTATAATGATTAGAGATACTGAGCATCTTTTTCTGTAGTTTTTGGCTATTTGTTTATTTTCTTTGAAAAAATATCCATTCAAGTAATTTGCTCATTTTTGAATCAGTTTTGTTGTTTTGTTGTTGAGGTTTTGGAGTTCTCGATATAATCTGCATATCAATCCTTATCTAAGATACGATTCGCAAATATTTTCTTCCATTTTGTAGGTTGCTATTTTATTCTGTTGATAGGATCTTTTGATACATTTTCAAATTTTTTCATTCTTTTCTTTATTTTATTTTCTTTATTATTATTATTATTATACTTTAGGTTTTAGGGTACATGTGCACAATGTGCAGGTTTGTTACATATGTATCCATGTGCCATGTTGGTGTGCTGCACCCATTAACTCGTCATTTAGCATTAGGTATATCTCCTAATGCTGTCCCTCCCCCCTCCCCCCACCCCACAACAGTCCCCAGAGTGTGATGTTCCCCTTCCTGTGTCCATGTGTTCTCATTGTTCAATTCCCATCTATGAGTGAGAACATGCGGTGTTTGGTTTTTTGTCCTTGCGATAGTTTACTGAGAATGATGGTTTCCAGTTTCATCCATGTCCCTACAAAGGACATGAAGTCATCCTGTTTTATGGCTGCATAGTATTCCATGGTGTATATGTGCCACATTTTCTTAATCCAGTCTATCGTTGTTGGACATTTGGGTTGGTTCCAAGTCTTTGCTATTGTGAATAGTGCCGCAATAAACATACACGTGCATGTGTCTTTATAGCAGCATGATTTATAGTCCTTTGGGTATATACCCAGTAATGGGATGGCTGGGTCAAATGGTATTTCTAGTTCTAGATCCCTGAGGAATCGCCACACTGACTTCCACAATGGTTGAACGAGTTTACAGTCCCACCAACAGTGTAAAAGTGTTCCTATTTCTCCACATCCTCTCTAGCACCTGTTGTTTCCTGACTTTAATGATTGCCATTCTAACATGCAATTTGATATGCATTTCTCTGATGGCCAGTGATGATGAGCATTTTTTCATGTGTCTTTTGGCTGCATAAATGTCTTAATATTTTATATACTCTTTCCCGAATCTATCCTGAAAAATGTCTCATGTGCACTTAGGAAGAATGGATCTTGTGTTCTTGTTACGTAGAGTGGTCAGTATGTGTACATTAGATCTCCCTGTTTTATTGTGTAAAGTACTCTAGTTTTCTACTTATCTTCTGTCTAGTTTTTCCATTTATTCTTGAGAATGAAGTATTGAAGTATCCAAGTACTATTGTACAACTGTTGATTTCTCCCTTCATTTCTGTCAGTCTTTACTTCATATATTCTGATGTTTTTGAATAAGGTGTGTAAATATTTCTAATTGTCATATCTTCTTGCTGTATTAAAGCTTTTATTAATATGCAATGTTTTTGTCTCATATACTTTTTGATTTAAAGGATATTTTGTCTGATATTATTATAGATACTCCTGCTCTCATTGGCCACTGTTTCCTTGGACTATGTTTTCTCATCCTTTCACTTTTAATCTGTTTGATTTTTCAGATCCAAAGTGAGCCTCTTGTGGACAGCAGATAGTGGAGTTTTTAAAAACTCATTATGCTAATATCTGTATTTTGATTGGAGACTTTACATTTATAGTAATTACTGGCAATGAGAGATTTACCTGTCATTTTGTTATTTGTTTTCATTAAGCCTTATAGCTTTTTTTTTGTCACTCATGTTCTGCATTACTGACTTCTTTTGTATTTTGTTAAGTTTTGCAGCGAACAGTTTAAATCTGTCTCATTTTATTTTGTATATATTTTATAGCTATTTTCTTTGTGGTTAGCATTGAAATTCCACTTAGGACACAGATACCTGGTGTTTGGAGTATAGGGCCTTTCTCGTTCACTCTTTCTCTCACAGCTGTATTCAGGTTGCTCCAGGAACATGTGGACAGCATCCTGACACGGGTCTGGTGCTCATGGGCTGATAGCTGCAACTTTGTTGAGAGCTGAAAATGATGGAAATTAACCACAATGTATGTCCAAGTTTGCCCTTGGAAGTTGTAAGTCTTCAATAAACTCCAGAATTCCAAAATAATTGAGTTGTGGTTTTCTTCTTCAAGCTAACCTTGTCTTTTCCCCCAGTTTCCAGGGATTCCTCTTGGTTTTAGCATGCTACAGACTCTCCTTTTACTCTTTCTCTTTCTTTTCTTTCTTTCTCTTTTTTTCTTCCTTCCTTCCCTTCCTTTCTTTCTCTTTCTTTCTTTTCTTTTCCTTCCTTCCTTCCTTCCTTCCTTCCTTCCTTCCTTCCTTCCTTCCTTCCTTCCTCTCTTTCTTTCTCTTTTTCTTTTCTTTCTTTTGTTCATTCTTTTTTCTTTCTCCTTCTTTCTTCTTTCTTTCGTTTTTTCTTTCTCTCTCTCTTTTCCTTTCCTCTTTTTTCCTCCTTTTCTTATAAGACCCTTTTCTTTACCATTCCCTTCTCTTCACTTTCCATTCTTCTTTCCTTGCCCGCTTCCCTCCGCTCTCTTCTCCTCCCCTCTCCCCCACTCTCTTCTCCTTTTCTCTCCTTTTCTTTTGGCATAGGTTTTCTTGGTTCAGTATTTTTCCACTCCTAGGTCTGGGGCAGGTATGGAAAATGACTCCATTTTAATCTGAATTCAGTATGCTCTATGTTCTTTTCTACCTGTTTAATTTCCAGACCTCTTTTCAAGATTCACAGTAAGTATGTATTTTGAAATCTGTAATTCATTTCTAATCATGTTCCTGTTGCAGTCCTTGTTTCTCTCTATTAAGTGTAGTTATCAATTTGTAATATAACTATTATTGCCAGTTTGATTCTTCTTCTAGGCTTTAAGCTTCAGATTCAGTGAATGTAGATTATTTTCTTTTCTAAAGCCCAGTCTCAAATACAAAATTGTTACTAATAAATATCTTTTGACCTTTTAATACAAAATAGGATTTTGCCAAAGAAACTGTAACAATTAATATTTATTCAGCTAAAAGATTAAAGTAAAATAATTGCTATCCATATGATATTTCTGTAATTTAAATATTCATTCCTTACACTCAGTAGAATATTTTAATTATAAATTAAATAGTGGTGGGTAAATACAAATTAAATTATTTGGTCTGAAACTAATGTAGATAAATACCTAAAATCCTTTAATATTATAGAACTTCCAGGGAAGGCTATTTCAGATTGTGATTTAGGTTTATTCTTATAAGTAAAGAAAAACTAAAACTTTACCAATCTCTCTCTTCCCAACGGGACAGTAAAAGAGCAGTATATTCAGAAATAGTGATAGGAAATATTTTCTTTATATGGATGCTGTGTAGAGAACAATGGTAATTACCAGTCTGGAGGTGAGTGAAGAAATCACTGACTATAATAAGATACAATTGAACTCTACCTTTGGGAGAGACATTTCTCTAGGCAGAAATAAACAAGTCACAGATACTGGGTTGGAATGTTACACTTTCAGAATAATGACCCATGTGTTGAACATACACTAAAGGAGTATACTATTTTCTTGCTATGTTTTGTTTGTTTTTTCCTATTAAAGCATTTTATTAATCTACACTTTTAGGAATTTAATAGACTGATATTTATTTTAGCTCTAAATCACATTAGAGTATCAAATCTGTCTTTCAATAAATTATAAAACCAAAACAAAAGGTTAGCAAAAATGGAAAAGCTAGGCTTAAACCCACATCTCATCTCTTCCAGCCTAGCCCAGCCTTTTCTGCATGATCATTTTTAAAGATAATCATTACCATCGTTATCTTCACCCTGTTATATTTTTTCTGTTTACGTTGAAAAAATTAATATGTTTAAAGGATTGACAGTCAACCAATACTGGTACAAATAAATCAAATACTGCTTTTTGAGAGACTGAAGAAATAGAAAAGACTCCAGAATATGCCCCCCAAAATCAGATGTACCTCTTCCATGAAGACAGAAATGGCAGGGTGAATTTTTGGCCCCAAAGAGGAAGAAGTTGTGGTACTGTTAAATATGGCAGAGGGTGCGTGCAGCACTACCAAAAGGACTCATGACAAATACTAAGAGGGTTGGATCATTGTTGAATAGGAAAATATTATAAAAATAATTAAGAGAAGGACAGATGCAAAGAAAAGAAATAATAAATCTCAAGTAAGATTACACCAGACAGCAGAAACTCGCACCAACAATTTTTTATTGTATTTTCATTTGTTGTGCAAGAATTTCACTTAATTTTTACCACTTGCAAGTAGTTTATAGAAATTTTATGTCTTTAAAAGTCTAAAACATAGACTGCATGTTTAAAACTACACTGAAATAAAGTAAAAAGTTTATATGTACCAAAAATAAATAAATAAATAAATACATTATTTTACAATATCTTACTACATGAAACTAATAAATACTAGAGTCAGTATTATCTACTACCTCCTGTCATCTGTAAAGAAAACATGGTCATATATGAATATGTAATATCTAGTTACTTATTGTCCTATAAATAACCTCAATAAAATATACACATATCACATACACATATTGTACTAGTAATGACTTTTATTTACATTGCTCTGAACCTAAGAGGATAGTATTAGAAATAAATGGATACCTCTACTTAGAAGCATTTCATTAAGGTAAGCAGAAAACTGAATTATCACCTTAGGTACTGAATTGTATTGGTCTCAAAAATTTTTCAGCACAGTGAAGCAAAAATCCATTGAGAATTAAAGGAAAGTTGAAATCTAGATCACTTCTGTGGAGTGTGGCCTGAATCTAGAACAGGAGAGTGCTCCACGTTTGCCAGAAAACACCAGGAGGGCACAGAGACAGCAGTGAGAAGGAACCAAGGACCAATTCCCGTAAGTGGCCAGTGATTGTGCTACTTCTCATTACTCCACTCTACCAGAAGATAGGCCACTAGCTAGTTAACACAGATTAATATCTTCTAGTCATGATTAAGTTACGTGAAACTAATAAAGTGTAGTGTACTATATCAGCAACACACTGCATTTTAATCTATTTCATATGAAGACCTTATAATTAAATAAAACATATAAAGATCCATTAATAAGAATAATTTAATTATCAAGACTTAAAAACGAAAAGCATTCTGGACTAGCAACTAATATTCCCAAAACCGTGAGTCCGCTATAAATTTATTTTTTTCTAAAAGCTGTGAGAAAAATAGGAGAGTTACTTTAAGAGAGCTCAACATTTCTACATAAAAATATCATAAAGTAACTTCAAGTAAGTTCAAATGTTTGAATATAGAACTTACTTGGTACTTACTTCTATGGCACAGACCAAGCCCCACATTTTTTGAAAATGTCATTGACATATCTGACTGTTTAATTATTTAGAAAAATCTCACAAATTTTGTCCACCATTACCTTTAGTGTGTCATAAAATTAACAATAACTCACAATTCAAAATATGTGTTAAAAGCTGTCTTGTGTACTTATAAATTATGCTCCCAAAATTTTACCCTGTTTTAAAAAGTCTAGTTTGCTTTACAGAAAAAAAAATTATTAATTTTATACTGTATGAATAGCGTGTCAGACATACTTGCCAGACACCACTTACTATGCGAATATTATTTATTTAACCATAAGTAGTATCTGGTAAAGTGTAACTCATTTGTAAAATTTCCATCCCCACAGATACAATGGTTTTGAACTATGAGTGTGTTCCTTCCTGTCATTCTATGTCCTATTTTCCAATAAATGTAATGATCTAATTCCATAGACCCCAATGTTTTGTACTGATTAGATTAGTTAGATGCCAACTCTCACTTAGGATCTAAGGGTTGAAGGAATTTCTATCAAGCTATTGATAAAAAATCTGACTTAAAAGATTAAGACTGCAAATCACTACCTTACTTTACTTAACACGGTAACTACTTCTTACAATAAAAAGGCTGAAAAGCTTACATTAGTTTGATAATATGCCTATTGATAAACAAAACACTGTATCTGTAAATCCTATAAGTGTTGGTAAGACAAATTTCTTTATCCTATTTTTAAAAGTCTTTTAAAATTACAGGATGTAAGCCATTTCTTAAAACCCATTTGTTGGAACAAATATTCGAACAATTACTATGTTTATCATCAGAATTGAGTCCTGCAATCTTCATGTAGTAGGTATTCCTTAGATTATAGGAATGCCACTCCCTTAATAATTAAATCGATTTTCATAAACTATTCATTGAATAGTGAAGTGCTCAATACAGGAAAAAAAATGTTTTCACATGTTTTGCCTTCTGCCCTCAGACAAGTGGCCTTTAAAATACATATAAATTATTTCTCTCAAAATTCACTTTTGCCTGATAACCCAGATAACACATGAACTTCTTATTAAAAACTTATCATAATTTATAAGACAATTTTAAATCTTCAATTTGATGTTTGCAAATGTGTATATATGTGACTACATGGGTGTCTGTATGATATATTTTCTATAGCTTTTTTCCAAGATTACAATCCTTTAGAATATCAATGACTTAATATTTTCTTAATTCAAGCAAACTTGTCAATAAAAATTGGATTTTTTTTACATTAACCTAAATCTATCTATTTATCTATCTATCTATCATCTATCTATCATTGTTATGTTTATCAGCAGTTGTAAATTGCAGGCCTATAAACAACTTTCTTAACATAAAATGAATGATACAGTCTAAATCTCTATTTAAATTAAAATTGACTTAAAACTTAATTTTGTAATTGAGGGACTCCATAAACATTGAACTATGCTTTATAAGAATTGAGTTAGGTATGAAGAAAGTTATATTCAGAAAAATGACCATGTTTTATAATAATGAAAGATAAAGTATGCAGTTAAGCTTGGAAATTGAATTCCGTTTTTGGAAATGAGTCATTTTCAAAACATTGAACATACTTTGCTTATATGTCGTAGGCATGTTTAAAAAAAGTTAGGCGTTGGCTGGGTGCAGTGGCTCACACCTCTAATTCTAGCATTTTGGGAGCTGAGGCAAATTTAAAAGTCTCACAGAAACTGTAAATACCTATATCCAACTGTACTCCATAAATCATTTTAATTTAAAGAGGTATCAGAAACTTGAAATATTAAAAATAAAACAATATGAAGGCTCTGGTTCCCTGCAAAAGAGTTCTTCCCATTCTTTTTTTTTCTTTCTTTTTCCCACTCTTAATAAAAGATAACATATACACACATTTCCTCAATCCAAAATCTGTTTTACCTGGTATATTCTTTCTTCTTCCACAGATTAATACATCAGTGTCTTCAGAGTCAGAGAGTATTTCATCCCTTCATAATTACTCTTAATCAATCTAACTCTTGCTAACTTTGCTCCCATTTACTCTATGAACTTGTATAAAATCTTAAAAATAAAGAAAAAGAAAACAAACATTAGCTAAAGGAAAAAAAACTTACCTATTTTCTGGATGCAAAATATCAAATCCAGTTGCCAAATAATTTTTTTCTTACTATTTTGTCACTTTTTTTCAGTCAATGTCTTCCCTAACATTTGCTGTCCATAGCATTTCAATGTTTTACATTATGTTTTACTTTTTATTCAAAGATATGTGCCGTGGAGGATTACACCTCCTATATTTTGTAAGGGGTTTGTTTAAAGAGTACTAAGTTTGATGAGCAAGTTCTGGGGATCTAATGTACAGAATGGTGACACTAGTTAATAGCATATTATATACTTGAAATTTGCTAGGAGAGTAGCTCTTAAATGTTCTCACCACAGAGATACACACACAAAGATAACTGTGTGAGGTGATGGATCTGTTAATTAGATTTACTGTGGTAATCATTTCACAATGCACATAAATTAAAATATTATATACACTGTAAGTATATGCACTTTTAAGTTGTCAATTGTACCTCAATAAAACTAGAAAAATAAAATAAATATTTAGATGATAAAAATAATAGTATGAGAAACAGACCTCAACATCTCTGGGTTAATCTATGCAGTGATTTTAATAATGATTCTTATTGTATTTTTTCATGTACCTTTATAATCTCTCCGGGAATATTGTCAGCATCATTTGTTTTACCTTTCATTAAAAGAGGAAACCATGTGTATTGAACATCACCACTGATACAATTACTGGTATGTTATTTCAATGTAAACTAAAAATAAATTTTTTTTGTAACATTATTTGTTTCATCAAGAATAGGAATTCAAATTTCCTTACCGTTAACCGACACTGGTCTACATGGTTGCCTGCATAGCTTTCTTTGACTGTTAAAAACAAATTAAAAATCACTGCCAAAAATAATTATCTTACTAATGATGGCAGATAAATCATTAAAGAGCTTTAAAATAATCAGTGTATTTGTTAGAATGTCTGTTTTTATAATATAATGAGTTCTGAAAAATTATCATTTCCGATTGCTTCATAAGATTATTATTTTTAAATATGAATTTTATTTATTTTTTTATTTTTTTGTATTTTCTTTTTTATTATTATTATACTTTAAGTTTTAGGGTACATGTACACAATGTGCAGGTTTGTTACATATGTATACATGTGCCATGTTGGTGTGCTGCACCCAGTAACTCGTCATTTAGCATTAGGTATATCTCCTAATGCTATCCCTCCCCCCTCCCCCCACCTCACAACAGTCCCCGGTGTGTGATGTTCCCCTTCCTGTGTCCATGTGTTCTCATTGTTCAATTCCCACCAGGAATGAGAACATGCGGCATTTGGTTTTTTGTCCTTGCGATAGTTTACTGAGAATGATAGTTTCCAGCTTCATCCATGTCCCTACAAAGGACATGAACTCATCCTTTTTTATGGCTGCATAGTATTCCATGGTGCATATGTGCCACATTTTCTTAATCCAGTCAATCATTGTTGGACATTTGGCTTAGTTCCAAGTCTTTGCTATTGTGAATAGTGCCGCAATAAACATATGTGTGCATGTGTCTTTATAGCAGCATGATTTATAATCCTTTGGGTATATACCCAGTAATGGGATGGCTGGGTCAAATGGTATTTCTAGTTCTAGATCCCTGAGGAATTGCCACACCGACTTCCACAATGGTTGAACTAGTTTACACTCCCACCAACAGTGTAAAAGTGTTCCTATTTCTCCACATCCTCTCCAGCACCTGTTGTTTCCTGACTTTTTAATGAACAAAAGCCAAAATTGACAAATGGGATCTAATTAAAATAAAGAGCTTCTTCACAGCAAAAGAAACCACCATCAGAGTGAACAGGCAACCTACAGAATGGGAGAAAATTTTTGCAACCTACTCATCTGAGAAAGGGCTAATATTCAGAATCCACAATGAACTCAAATTTACAAGAAAAAAACAAACAACCCCATCAAAAAGTGGGCGAAGGATATGAACAGACACTTCTCAAAAGAAGACATTTATGCAGCCAAAAAACACATGAAAAAATGCTCATCATCACTAGCCATCAGAGAAATGCAAATCAAAACCACAATGAGATACCATCTCATACCAGTTAGAATGGCGATCATTAAGATTATTTTTAAGACATTTACAACGTCTTAAATTTATGGACACTTGGCCATAAAGTGCTAGTCATGATTATTTTTTCAGAAACACTGCAAACATATTGTCAAAGAACTTGCTTTTTTAGTTAGAATTCATCGATTCAAATCTCAGTTCTTACACTTAAAATAATTTTAAGCCAATTATTTAACCATCTCTACCAGTTTTCTTGTTAGTAAAATGTGAGTGACTAAAATATTTCCCAGGTCATAAGGTTGTTATAAGGCTAAATAGTGTAATTTATGTATAAATTATGCTTACAGAGTGCTTGAAATTAGCACTTATTGAAATAATTATTATTACAATAATAATTCTAACTAGTTATTAGTTTTGGCAACCTGCAATTACTTTTACACCAACCTAATAGTATTATAAATAACTAGTTTTACTGGTTGTTAATATAGAAATCTACTTAAAACTATCACATTTTAACAATTTCTAAAACAGAATTTCAATATTTTAATAAAATATATGTTGTAAAAATAATGCCATTTAAATACAATGCATAAAATATACTTTATATTAGAAAACGAAAAAGCTATAAATAAAATTGCATAGCTTTGCTAAAATTTAGATTTAATTCATCCTATTATTTTTCTAGCCTTCTATTGGAATACTTTACTCAAAATTAGATAAAATTCTAGAAAAATGTATCCAGGACAGGGGCTTATTTAGTCAAATCTAAAAAAAAAATGTAGTATCTGCAGTTCTCACTGAATATTTTATCAGAAGAATTTCTGCTGTGAACTTTAAAACAGGCTCATTGTTTGATGTGGTGAAAGAAATGATCAAGATTGTGAAATAAATTTTATTCCTTATCATGGTATAAACCATTTTAAGCTTATGGCTTATTTGGAAGAAGGTGTAGTAGAGTATAAGGATGCCATTTACTTTAATTCAATCTGAAAGTTATGTAATGAAATATTCTTGAAGATATTTACTGAAATGAGTCTTAAATTCAAGTAGCCTCCCATTCCGGAGTTAAAGATCTTAAAGGCCTGTATTTATCTGTTACCTCCATACTTTTTCCTAGACATACCTTCCAATCTCAGAATACACTATCTCTTAGCCCTTGGTAGATTACAACATTAATCTTTATTAATGTGGAAGACACATTTTAAACTTTAACTGCAAAGAAAAATATCAACTTGTAAATTTTAAGACAAAAATATAATTCATTGAATTTAGAGATTGTGCCATTAGAAAATGACGACTCAAGGTATTTTCTATTGGTGAACTTCTCTAAGATTAGCTGAGATAGATATAGAACAATCGGCCAATTATTCTGTTGTTTTAAATATGAATCTGTTTAGGAACTTTATGTGTTGCATTGAGAGGGCAAACCTAAAGTCTGACTAAATCATCCAGTTTCTGCTCTACCAGTATATACCATATTCAGAATGAAACATTGAGCAGAAGCTTCATATTCAAAGCTGTGCTGTTTACTTGTTTAATTTTATTTTTAAAAAATTATTTTGAAACTGGTTAACTCAATCACAAATTAAGGAATAACTTGAAATATTTTTAAATATACTCAGAAATGTTAGCTAATATTCTCAACAATTTACTAATATAAATCCAGTTGACAATACAAATGGAATTAATTTTTAAAATTAACTTTGAGTATTAACTATATATAATAAAATTGATTGAAGTGTAATTTACACATACTAAAATTCACACAGCAATTAACTAAATTTATCTTGACAGTTTCATGAGATTTTTAAAAATATATTCAGTCGTATAAAACATCAAAATCATATTTCATAATTTTCTCATCTCCAAAGCTCCCACATGGCTCTGAATGTTCTGATCCCTTCCCTGACCTTGACCCTTGGAAGCAATTAACCTATTTTCTGTAATATTATGTTTGTATTTTTGAAAGTGTATGCAAATGGAATGATATTTTAGGTATTCCTTGGTATCTCATTCTCTTGCCTAACATAGTGCTGTCAAAATGCATACATGTTGTTGTGTGCTATTCATCACATCATTTTTATTACTAAGTATTCCACTTTATATGTTACATTTACAAAAGTTTGAAATATTGCAAATAAAATTTTTATGGGAATTTGTACAAGTTTTTGTGTAACCATGTTTTCATTTATCTTATGCAGTTACCAAATAGTGAAACCTATACAGTAAGTGCATGTTTAGCTTTATAAGAAACCATCCAGCTTTTTTTAAAAAAAATTGATTGTATCATTTTACATTCTATCAAAGTAAGAGATTTCCTTTTGCTCCACATCTACACCACAATCTTTTAAGGTCAATCTTTTTTATTCTAGCCATTCTAGTAGTTGTGTAAAGGTACTGAATTGTTTTTATTTACATATACTAAGTTTGAGCATCTTTCTTTTCTAGTGCTTGTTGGCATTTATGAAATACTCTGCAAATATTTTCCCACTTATTTATTAATGGATCATATTTTTTTCTCTTCATGTCCATAGCTTTTTAAAAAATGTATTCTGAGGCCACAAAATATATCTTATTTTTTTTGTATAAGTTGTATAAATCTTATGTGATATATTTTAAGTAACATAGAAGGTGTACAAACAGGTTGGAAATACATTTTTTTTGCCTACATATATCATTTTCCCCAGTATCATTTATTGAGAAGATTATTCTTCTGTCTAAATGCAGAGCTCATTCCTTAACCATTAGCCCTCACCAGAATTCATTTGATTCTTTGTTAAATCTTTCCTGTCTTTTTAATCTCTTGACATTTTTCTTCTCTTTTGATTTTTCTTTTTAATTTAATTATTTAAAACGTACATTAAATAGCCTGTAACTCAATTATTTTACTACAGGTCTTGTACCTTCACTCTCCCTCTTTTGATAAGTTGTTTCTTCATGCATCTGGTAATTTGAGTCATGGGTTTGTCTCAGCCAGGCTTTATCCTCAGCAACCTCGTGCAGCCTGGCTGAGCATGTGCCCTCCAGAGCTGCAATATGGTAGCTGTAAGTGCTCAAGTAGTATTGATGATTCATTTTCCATTCTGGAACATATAGGTAATTTACATGTAAATTCTAGTGCATTCTGGAACATATAGGTAATGCAAATTAAGCCTTAAAATATTTTGAGTATAAGATTGCATTACAAATTCTCAGTGAACACATCATATTTGTATAAATCTTAAATGCAGTCCTTTTTGTTACCTCCATGTATCAGTAAACAGAAAGTTTTAATATTTCCTTTCACTGAAGATATAGCCATCGAATGATTTTTGAATTTTGCATGAATCTAAATTCCAACTTTCCATTTCTGAATGACCAAAACCTTCTTTTCTGCACCTAGAAGGCTGTGAAAATACAAACCACTTGAAAACCAAGGCCACTAAGCTAACCTCCTTCTGTCAATTTACACCAGCGTTCTGATTTTCAATTTGTTTTTTGTGTTCATTTTAAATTTTCCTTTCTTGTGAATTCTGTTAATATAAAATGACGCCTGTTTTATATTCAATAGAGATTCTAAGTCTTTAGTAGCATGAGAAATAGATTGCAGGTTATCTACAAAATCCAGAAAATAAAAGTCTAAAATTATCTTTTTATTTTATAGAATTTTCACAAAATTTTGGACTCTGTTTTATGTTTTCCACATCTGCTGCAAGTTTGCATTTATTTACTTGTGGATAGATTCTCTTAACACTAAACAATGTACTTTTTTGATGCTGTCATTTATTATAATAATATCAGGATATGTTGGAGAAGTCCATATCAGCTCTCAGTTGGCCAGTGTGAAACCTGATCCCTTTACTTCACATAGAGAAGACACATTCACCCAACTTTCAAAAGGGGACTTACTTAGATATTTGTGTCACAGGGATATTGTATTTGCTACTACTAGAAATGGCTTCATTTCCCAAATACTGTAATATGTTTGATTGCCTCTGTGGTGGTCATTTGCCTTAAGGCCAAAATCTGCTCTTCTGCACCTTGTGCGTTTTTAAAATAATGAGTCTTTGCAAATATGTCTTCTAGTCATCTTTGTCAGCTGTTATCTGGCTAGTTCCTTCCAATAGGAGGCACTAGCAGGTGATTACAGGTCAGAGGAACTTCTTCTGCCTTCTGGAGGCATCTCTCCATCAAGGCCTCTCAGTGCTCACAGCACAGAGCCTTGTTCTCAGTCCTCAGACCAACGTAACACCTAGGGCTTCCCAGCATCCCCGGCAGTCCAGGGAACCAGGTACTGTTCACACTGTGTTGATTCTTCCAGCCCCAGTGGGGAGATGCCCCAACCCTCACCGGGAAACACAGGCTCAGCTTATGACTCATGGGAGTTTCTCCATTTCTGACAAATAGCTTGCTCCTCCTCCTTTCCTCCCGAGGAACACTACCTCTCTTTTCATAACCAGCATATCTAACACCTTAACGAGAATTCCCTATATTAAATCTCCCTCTGTTCTTTATACTAAAATACACTCTGTTTTCTTGTGTAGACCCTTAGTGATACAATCCCCTAGATAATGCAGTGACAGTTACTTTTGAACATAATTCAGGCAATGTTTAAATCATTTATGGGTACGGCCTTCATAAGAGGAAAAAATCACAATTCCTAATAATCTGGCATAAAAACATTTATAAAGACTGCTTTGGTAAAATAAGTTAATAATCCAGTCTCAGAAAATTCATGACAAAGTCACACCTAAAAGGAAGTTGAAGTTTAAAAAAAACACACCATATATCTTATAATTTCATCTATAGGAAGTACAATATTGTCAGTAAAGTTTCAATATAAGAAAGTAATATTCACACATTCCTTGTAATCTTTTTTTATGCTTAGGCAACAAATCAGTCAATGAATAACTACTAGCATTAATACCACATCAATCACTGTTCTAGAAGACAAGTTTCTGGCCTCTGTAGCTTACATTCTAGCTGGGAAGCCAGGTAATAACATTAAGGCAATGGTAGAGTGATAATTTTAAATAGTGATGAATGTTATGAAGAAAATAAAATAAAATATAAATAAAATAGTAAATGAACTAGGATAATATGATTTTAAAAATGGCTCCTTTTGAAAAGGTTGACATTTTAGCTCAATCCAGAAGGTCAGGGTGAAGAGGGAGTGGTGGTTTCCATTGAAAGTGTGGCAAAGGAACTAAACTGGGAATGTTTGGAATATGTTTTGTAAGTAGTGAATACAGTCTATTATATCAAGGTGACGGTAACCGTCAATATGAGAATTTTGGCCTAAGCAACTCTATGAAAGAAGGTGTTATTTAATAATTTTTTGATTTCTAGATAATTTGGCAAATAATAAAGACTTGCATTATATGTTACAGAATAGAAATCTTACATGTGGATTCTAGGCTTCCATGATCTTTTGGAGAAAACTTTATGTAGAGAAAAGAAAGTAATAGGCTGAACACAGGGACGAAAAATAAATTTAAAACATTATATCAAATTTTATATTTTGGGGTTATACTTACTTCTGAATAGCCTAAGAAACAGGGATCGTCTTTCTTACAACTATACTCTCTCCTTTTTTCCAAGTCTGTAGTTAGCCTATCTATGTGTATCTTTCGCTGACACTGTCCATATACCACAAAACATCTTCTGAGGGACAATTTGCATGACATTTTTTGAGTCTTTACGATATAGAGAAAAACTCAACATTTTCCTCAAGTCTTTGGGGTGGAAAATAATTGTGATATATATACCCCTGTTCAAAACAAAGACTATGCAAATGTATAATAGTTGAAGGTATTTATTTTGTAGTGTTAGCTAATATAGGGAAAATAAAGTCCCTTTATAAGTATCTAAAATTTTCCATCTCTGAATTTCTATCTATGATGTATTATATTATATGTGTGTATATTATAAATAATCACTAATAACTGTTCTATTCTACTGTATACTAATCAATAGTCTTGATGCCACTTAGATATCAATATTTTATTCATGGAAATAACAGATCTATTTTTCTGCTAATAGTTGAACCTAACCTGAGAAATTAAATATGAAGCTAAGATATCAGCCTGACTCATGAATAATTTAGCATTCCTGTTTTACTAATTGTGAAATGAATATATTTAGGTCAAAGATTTACCTGACATTCCTGTGGAATTTTGCATCCTCTGGTCTTTTTATTCATTATTGCAGCTTTATGTTTTTCTGGAGATTTTGCCTAAATCAGCTCTTTGTGGAATTTGCTTGCAGTTCATTATGACATCTGGGTAACATAACAAAAAATAAAAGCAAAGTTTTGAAATAATAGCTTAGTTTGCATCTTGCATACATTCTTGATATCATGGGACCCTTTTGGACACATTAGAATCCCAAGATACTGAAAACTTATTTAAGAAATCAGTTGCTAATGGATAATTTATTAATTCCCTTTTTGTTCTTAAAAGCATGAGATTGTAAATTGTTCTACATGGGATCTTTTTAAGAGATTTCATTAATCATGTGGTTTAGATAAGCATTGCTATAAAATTTGTAATTTTCCCAAATGTAATTAAATCAGAGATCTTTGATTATTAATTTACATATTTTTACCCTGTACATATTAGATATCAACACTGGGGAATATCAGTGCTAAATTAAAAAAAAGTCACTATTATTATAGAGCCATATGGCTTAGGGAGAAAAGATACAGATAATAAACTAGTTAATTATGTCAAGTGATTTTTGAGCCATAAGTGCTATGGCAAAAGTGACATAGGGTAATGGGGTCTGTATGTTTGTGTCCCTCCAAAATTTATGTTTTAAAATCCTAACCTTCAAAGTAATGGTATTAGGAGGTGGAGTCTGGGGAAGTAATAAGCTCATGAGTGGGCAGCCCTCAAGAATGAGATTTGTGCCCTGGACAACTCCTGTGCACCACATGAGGACACAAAGAGAAGACACCATGTGAAAACCAGGATGCAAACCTTCCCAGACTCGGAGTCTGCTGGCTCCTTGATTTTGGACTTCCCAGCCTCCAGACCTGTGAGATGTAAATTTCTGGTGTTTGTAAGCCACTCATTTTTATGACATTTTGTTACGTAAGCCCAAAAAGAACTAAAACTTGGGACTTGGATTGGCACGATAGTAAATTTAGAGAGTCTGAAAAGAAAAATCTTTCCTGAGTAGATAGTATTTTAGGTGTGTAAAGGAACATTAAAACGTAGCAATGTGGCAATCTGGAGAAAGAATATTCTGGATGGTGAGAAAAGCAAGGAGAAAGGTCACCAGAAGACAATGAGCATTGTCTGCTTCAGAGAGAGATAGAAGCCTGGCATGGTGGGCACACAGGACATGAAGAGAAAAGGAGAAGCTGCCAAGATTTTGTAGGTCATGGTTACACTTTGCATTTTATTCAGGTTTAATAGAAAATGCATTGGTGTGTTTGAAGCAGTGTGGCTGTCAGATTCATTTCACATTTTACACTTATTACATTATGCATAACACATATGGAGAGGATGACTTGAGAAAAACAAGAGTAAAACCAGGAAAAATGGTTCAGAGATGATGGCAGTAGTTCAGATGATACTTAAGAGAAGTGAAATACAGTATTTAAGAAATGACATCTCCAGAAACTTAATGGTAGATATATAATAGGGTGTCTAAGCCACGTAAAATTATGATTATGGCCCCTCCATCTTTCTCTCTCTCATATCATGGTATGTTCTGATTAATACATATCTCCTTTATCACTTTTTTTTGCTTCAAATATTCCTCCTCTAAAAAGTTCTTGCCCTCACTAGGACCAACTACCTCATGTCTTTGTGATTAGATTGTTTTAAAATTTATCTGGCCTAATAATTGGTTAGTACATTCTAATTTAGTCTATGGGTGTTATAGTTCATCACTTGAGACAGAGCATAATTGGGTAGCAATAATTCAGACACTCACCCCAATCTAAAGGGTTCTAAAGAAGAAAAATCCCCATAGTCTAAATATTAAAACCTAAGACACACACTATACCAGGAGTAATCGAATTCTTCTCTATTAGAAGTTCCAGACCTTAGCAAATATCCCTAATGCAAATATTGCAGAGAAAATGACTGCCAAAGTTACTGATGAGGCATTTCCGATCATAGCTTTAGCTTTGAATATGTTAGTGTATTAGATATCTATTGGTACCGTAATAAATTGTCACTAATTTCATGGATTGAAACAACACCCCTTTGTTACCTTACCATTCTCTGTCAAAAGTCTAGCACAATATTGTTGGTTCACAAAATCAAGGTGTGGGCAGGGCTAAGAATCTTTCCTGGGATTCTGGGGATAAATCTACTTCTAAGCTCCTTCAAGTTGTTGTCAGAATTCATTTCCATGCTATAAACATGAAAGTGCCTAAGTTTCATTTATGCGAGATGGATAAGCAATAGAGACATGCTGCACAACATTGTGTCTATAGCTAATACTCTTACATTTGTACAAATGTACTTACATTTATTTTTAAGTACATTATAACTAATGCATTTACAAATTTGTTAGAAGACTATTTATCGTATTAAGTGCTTTTACTACAACTTTTGAAAGTTTGTTTCCTTCCTTCTTTCTTTTCTTCCCTCCTTGTCTCCCTTCTTTCCTTTTTTCTTCCTTCTTTTCCTCCCTCCTTCTTTACTTTATTCCTTCTTTTCCTCCCTCCTTCTTTACTTTCTTCCTTCATTCCCTACTTCTTTCCTTCCATTCTTCTCTCCCTCCTTCATTCCTTCCCTCTATCTTCTATTTCTTCCTTTCAGTTTGCTATCCCAAGCACAAAGAACAATTTAAGCTTACAAAATTGATTAATACACACGCTGAATAAATTTATGTCAAGTTCCTTCTTGTAATATAATCTTGTTTTTCTACAATTGAAAAATGAGTCTTGAAGGAAAGTAAACTAAAAGCTGGAAAAGCACAATTTCTATTTTTACTTTGAGGTATAAATTGCCTTTGTCATTTTAAAATATGCCAAATTAAATATTATGATAAATGCATAGGCTTTTCAGACACATATTTTAAAACATATTTAAGCACGTAAGTTTTCCCAACATGTTAAGTAGAACCAAATAGCAGCCAAATTCCAAGTACACGATTACAGCTGAATGTAGAAAGCTGTGAAGAATTTAGTAACGTATAGAAAACACGGTCCTCAGTTTAGCCAAATACTCTAATTTGGAAGTGCTAAATCTGATATAATTCCAAACCTTTGTTAAAAGAGACCAAGACATGACATGGGACAAAGCTATCTTTGGTCTTCTTCAGTTTATGCAAAGTCAAAAATTTTTTCTATCTGCAAATTTAATTTCCGCAGCTTGGTAAACTCATGTCTACCTTATATGTATTTTCATCAAGATAGTTACTTTGATTTAAGGTAATATATTTTACCTTAGGTTTATTTATTATTAAGCATTTAAAATTGTGTTTTAAAAATCTGTGGCACTAGTTTCACTAGAATTTTATTGATTCTGTTGTTCTGTTACTCAAGATGCATATATTTCAGTGATTGCCTCAATCTTATCTCTACTATTCGCCCTTTATTTTATCATGAAATTTTGCAGCAAAATAGATTGTCTAGCAACACCAATACTATGGCAGAAATATAAAATTCGTAAACCCTCTTAAATTAGAAAAGAAAAGGAGAAGAGGAAGGAAGAGGGGAAGGAAGAGGGGAAGAAAAAAAGGAGAAGAAGAAGAGGAAGGAGTAGAAAAAAATAACACATAGGCATGGATGGCATTTTGTGTACGATGTATATGAAAGGACTTGTTTCTTTGTGTCTGTGAAAGGACTTGCTTTCTAGCTCATACTACAACTGCAATGGTTTTTTGAGGAAAAAAATAACTAATAGAGTTACAGAAGTATAGCTTAAACATAGAGTGTACAATAGTGAGATGGAAAGATAACATTACAGACATACATATAATTATGGGGAAAATGCCAAATAGATAATATAGTATTTTCCACCTCTGAAATATATTTATATCTCTGAGATGGACACACATGTTCAGTTTTATGTAAAGGAAACACAGGATATTTAATAACAGTTTTGACATAACAAGAAAATGAGAATGAATGTCATTCCCCAGGTGTCATTCTGGCTGCCTCAAACTGTTCTCAGCCACACATCAGTCCTGGTTTTAGTGCAGATAATGTTGACATAGGCTTGTGGACAAACCATTGTATCACCTATGAGGGATCCAACAGAGTGTAATTGATAAAGTGTAGTCTCAAGACAATTATTATAAATTTAAGCTATGTACAGGACAAAAAAGGTAAATACTATATACAAGTGAGTGCAATTTAAAAATAAAATGTGTTTCAATGAGAAAAGCACAAATTAAAAATTTTAGGCAGAAGGAAAAATTTTGTCAATATTAAAATTTTTTCATTAACAGGAAAAGTAGCTTCACAAATAAACATTATTAATGAATGCAATATAGAATATACTTAAATATTTATGCCCTATTTGGAATGAAACAATCTTTAAAAATATTTTTAACTTGATTTCTGGTATTATTTTACACCGATTTGACCCCACATATTTAGAAATTGCCATATTCTATAGAGAACCAATTTTTGTTAATAATTCTATCATTGATATCTTAGCTCAAATGTTCATTTAAATCTATTATTTTATCACATTATTTGAAACATCTATTATCTGATACTGTATTAATGGATGTAATAATTATAATGAATAATATTAAGAGATAATATATAGATGATACTAAACCAGATATTATAAATTAGTTAATATTGATGATATTGTTTATATATTAATAATATTAATAGAGATTAATATTATTAATCTAGATAATATTTATCTGGATCCTATTAATAGAGAATATATAAGTAATATCTTTTATCATATGTAAAATAATTTTAAAAGAGTATAATTTCAGGGTAAAGGATCACCTACGGTTTGAGCCCTTGGAACATAATTGCAAGATCGTTTCATCAGCACAGAAAAGAATGTCAACCCTCTTCTCATTATTGGCTGAAAATTACATTTCCCTTTTATTTGAATAATGTTCTGTATTTTTCCCATCATAACTTCTCAGAACAGCAGTGAAAATCCATGTCACTGTGTTTGTTCCTTAAACCATTTAAGGAATTAGTTTGTTTTTGATTTAGAAAGTGATTTTTTACCAATTCTGATTATAATGATCGTGTTTTAAAATAAATGTTTTAAGAACTTAAAACATTAAACTACATTGAGCTAATATAACTTCAAAAATAACATGCTCTTTGTAGAACCAGAGACCTTCAGAGAGCAACTAATGCTGTTTACTTGATTTGGGTTATTGTCTATAATAAGTGAAGTGATGCCTAATCCCTTCCTATTTCTAAAGGAGGATATAAATATAAAAGACTCTTTGATTAGGAGGAATCGGACATGAGATTTTTTAGGAAACATAAAAATATCAGCTGATGTACAATCCTAGCATTTATTTTAGTGTTTCTTAATGTGTCTCTTTGTCCAATCCTCTCATGGCATCAGATCCTACAGCAGAAAGTGCTTATCAAACTGTCCGGGGCCAGTGCATCCCTGGGCTTATTACAATGCCAGTATCGGCATCATCTGATTTCCATCTCTGTATTTGCCATATTTAACAAGTTGACTGCCAGAGTACTGCTTAAATGAGTTTATTACATGCATTTTATTTTTGAAGCAGTATTCTATAGTTTTAGAGGTGACCCACTTTGTGTTTAAATTTCAACACATTTTTTTGCAAAGATTGGTTTTATAACTCAGAGAAGAATCACAAGCACTGTGGTAACACAGAACAGGATAATTTTTTTTCCAAGAGTCCAACATGAGAGAGTGTTTAAATGTACAAACAGATTTGCTGAATAAGTGGAATTGAAAAGCATTCCCATGGGATGACAGACAGAACAGGGAGAAGAAAATCTCCCAATAATGGAAACTGAGAAGGAAATGTATAAAACCAGAAAAACACTATGAGATAAAAGTCAAGAGCAAGGGAGCTCTGCGGAGACATCGTGGAAAGGGTCACTCCTCCAGCTACAGCTTTTTTCTTAAAGCCTGTTTAGTGCACTACTGATAGAGCCACTGTCCAGGGGCCACTGCATCCCCAGGCTTATTACAATGCCACTATCGGCATCATCTTATTTCCATCTCTGTATTTGCCATACTTAACAAGTTGACTGCCAGAGTAGTGCTTAAAAGAGTTTATTAAATGCATTTTATTTTTGAAGCATTATTCTATAGTTTTAGAGGTGACCCTCTGTTTAAATTTCAACAATTTTTTTTTTTTTTTGCAAAGATTGGTTTTATAACCCAGAGAAGAATCACAAGCGCTCTGGTAACATAAAACAGGATAATTTTTATTATCTCTCATGGCTGCTATTTACATGGCATATGTTTTTATAAATTTTTATCTTTGAATTTAAAGTGGCTGCTGCTTGTTTGTTTTAGGGATTTGGCTGCAGGAGTCCAGTGCGTCCCCAGACGCCCTTGCTCCAATTACACCCCTGGATTCGAACCATTTAGTGATCAGCCACTGATTGGGCTTAAGTCCCATGAGTCAGTGAGGTTTCCACCTTTAACACTGGATCTGGGCATGGCCCAGACACCACCCCACAGTTCAGGGGGTTCGTGAGTTTACTCATTATTTAGCCAGGAACTGGGGAATCACAGATTCTGGAGATCTGACTCTCTTTTCTCCCCAGATGGCACACATGGGGCAGGTGCACAGCCTGCATCACGACCAGGACGGATGACTGGGGTTTTTCGCTGCGCTCACTTTGAATGTATTTTCTCTGATTTCCCCATAAGCTTCTGAGTTGCCTGGCTCCACTGGCATCACACACAGCTATTATCCTCCAGTGACTGCCAGCCGAGTGGCCTATTGTTTTCCACAACACTCTGGCACGTGCATCGCTCCACAGTCTGATGCAAACAAAGTTCAGCCACTTGGCAAGGGCCCCGTGTTGGGTGCTGATGGTCTGTGAGGCTGACTCCAACTCTTGACTTTCCCTTGTTACATCTCTTGATTCACTTTTCCTCATTTCTGGGACTGTTTTTGTTTGTTTGGTCATTTGACTGTTTAGTAACTTGGCTGTGGAATGTTTTCCTTGAAGTTTGTATTCTCTGCTATTTGTGCTCAGATGTTTGCCTTTATTTTATCTTTTATTCTGGCTTCTTAAACATTGCTAATGAATCAACATAAGTCATGTATGGTTCAAGTTTTATGATTAGTCCCCCTTAGCTAGGTAGATTTTCACCCTTTTACATTGAAAGGATGTGCAGCTTAGAGACGGCTTCCACAGTTCAGAAAGGTTGCGGTTTTAACCTTCACTGAGCCAAGGACTGTGACCTCAGAGGTCCTTCTCTGGTCTTTTCTCCAAGGTAGTAGCTTGGACACATACACTGTTTTCCAAAAAAACAGGAATTAGTGTGATTTTATGTTAAATCTAGCTTTCCAGATGGTACACCTGGCTCAGGGTAGCTTATGGCTCAGCTGGTGTTTTAAAAGAAGTTGTGTGTAAGCACCTCAATACAGTAAGCATTCTAGATTTTTCTGATAGATCTGTGTGTAAACCGCAGAAT
Organism: Hylobates moloch; assembly: GCF_009828535.3. Classification (NCBI taxonomy): domain Eukaryota; kingdom Metazoa; phylum Chordata; class Mammalia; order Primates; family Hylobatidae; genus Hylobates; species Hylobates moloch. The sequence continues at coordinate 8,004,882 of NW_026652280.1, read as the reverse complement.
GAATTCAAGTCTGCCCTGTTTTTCATGGTGCATGGTCCTGAGAGGTATAGTATAGTGCATGTACACAGCCTTCTGGACCTCAGGAAAAAGTGGGGTCCAGGAGTATTCTTTTTGTGTTTTTTTCTATTAGTGTCTGTATTAAGCTTACAAGTCTGCCATTTCACATGCTGCAATTCATATGGAGAATTACCAATTTTCTCTTTATTGCCAGCTATGAAGATCCTCCATATAAACTTCTCCAGGCTTAGTACTACATAAAGTCAGTCCCCTTAGGCTATACTGTGAAGCTCTCCATCCTTACAGCCGACATTTTTACCCTTAGGAAGAACTTCTGCAGTAGACTGGGGTGGAGCAGTGTGGCCCCCTCCTGCCAGAGTGGGTCTCCTGGGCTATGTATGTGTGGGTGCTCAGAGAGAGGGATGGTCACCCCTGGTCTTCAGCTTGACCCTTCCTGTGAGTATGGGGGCGATAAGGGTCTGAGTGTCTGGGGTGTCCTATCTGAAGCAGAGCCTTGGCCTTATGAGTGGGAGGTGGGTTGGAGAAAACACAGCTAGTCCACTCAGTCATGCTTGCCCAGAACACTACTTCCATAAGACAGGCCTATGTTTGATAAAGTGTAGTCTCAGCATACAAACATAGGAAACGAAAACCAAATACCACATGTTCTCACTCATAAGTGGGAGTGGAACAATGAGAACACATGGATGGAGAGAGGGGAACATCACACACTGGGGCCTGTAGGGTAGTGAGGGGCTAGGGGACGGATAACATTAGGAGAAATATCTAATGTAGATGACAAGTTGATGAGTGCAGCAAACCAACATGGCCTGTGTAAACCTATGTAACAAACCTGCACGTTCTGCACGTGTATCCCAGAACTTAAAGTATAATAAATAAATAATTTTTTGTTTAAAAAAGCAAAGAACCTATCCTGACTGGAATTAAGAAGAGATGTGACATTGGAGGAACAGTCAGAGTGAGATCCCGTGAAAAAGTCTTGACCTGCCATTTCTGGTCTTCAAGATGGAGAAAAGGGGGCCATGACCAAGGGATGAAGGAAGTTTCCAGAAGCTGTAGAATAAACAGATTATCTTCTAGAGCTTCCAGGAAGAGAGAGAGCCTGACAACACCTTGTTTTGAGCCCAATGTAATTAGTTTCAGAGTTCTGATCCGTACAATTGTGAGATTATGAGTGTGTGCTAATTTAAGCCACTAAATTTGTGTTAATTTTTTATGGCCTCAATAGAAAACTAATACATGAGGCCAAACAAATCTGTGCTATTAGTGATCTGGTTTATTTTTGTGAATGTAAAGAGTAGTAATTGGGTATGCAGAATGTGACCTTTTATTGTCATAGGAAAGTTCTACTTATTCACTGGGTTAAGACTACACAGTTTTGACCATTTTACAATAATCATTGTAAAAACAAACAAATCTCCAAATAATTAAATCGCAATGTGGAAGACAGCCTTGAAATAATCAGAAGTATTCAAATCACAGGTCTTAAAAAATGAAGGAATATGACATAAAAGATGTAAGCATAAAATCTACTTTAAGAAAAATGGTGTCCCTAAAGAAAATAATTGAACCGAACAGGTGAGAATCTGAGGGATGATATAAAATAACAACAACAAAAACAAAACCATGGACCTAGACAATATTGAAAAATAATGCAGTGATGTTTTTACATTTAAGATTTAAGAACATTTCCAATAACTATTCATACAGTTATGAATAAATAAATTTTCTAATTCATAATAATGTAAAAGAAGTTATAATTTTAGTGGAAGAAAATTAAAAATGGCCTCAGATATTTCTATTTTGACAATATTAAAATATATTGAGAGAATATATACAGAGATTAAAATAAAGAAATAGGGGTACAAAATATCAATAATAATTTATGTTGTAACATACATGTGATATGTACATTGTTAGATATGTGAAACTTGGGAATGTACCCTAACTATTTGCCCATGCTGAGGAAAAAAATGCAAACAAACAGAAAAAAGAACACTTGAATATTTACTCTTGCTCTATAAAGGTTCGATATAAATTAATATAGTATTTAAATTTTTCCAGTGTATTATCACTAATTTTGAGCAATGGAAACTAAATGTCTAATGAAATTAATTTGGGTACACAAATTACAGCACATCTGCAAGATAATATAGTTTGTATCAATTTAAAATGCTTATGAAATAATAATATGCATGGTATATCAGGTATAAAGTATACTTCAAAACAGTACTGTGGTTTAATTCCAATTTAAAAGAGGAAAAAATAAATGTCTGGATTTTGTTTTCAAATTTAAATATTTATTTTCACATGGTCTTTAATGGATAGATACTAGTTTTGTTAAATGTAGAAATAAATATCTATTTAAAAGAAAATACTCAAAATTGTAAATCAACTGTACTGTGTTTAATACATTAGACTGAAGAAACTTTCAGAAAAGAAGCTAAACAAAACGCCTCAAAACAAGTTTTTATATTTTATTTAAAAATATTTAACGTACTTTGTAAGATGAAGATGTTTTCAGATTTACATATTTAATTTCCTGAGTGCTGCAATCCATCAACTTACTTGCCAAAATATACAGATGTCCTTACATTGCAGTATATTACTTTACATGTTATTTTCTCCAATTTGTATGGAGTCACAAATCAAAGAGTTTGCAACATAGTTTTGATTAATTAAGACCCAATAGAAGCTGTTTCGTGTTTTAGGTTTGACAGTAATTTAGCATAATATAAGTGGTATGGCATTAAACAACATTTCCCGAACAGAATTCACTTCCATTAACAAGCTCCATTAGAGAAACATAGCTGTCCACAAATCAACCATTTTGTGTCAGTTTTAGTAATTACGGTTTGGGGATAACTGGTGTAATATCATACCTTTTCTTACAGTGCTTGAATTGTTTGGCTCTGCAAGGCAAGGCATACTGTTGAATAAAGTATAAGCTAAATGGAATTTTAAATTATTTGTATCAGAGACTGCTACTCTGAGAAGAAAAAAGCCGATTGCTTTACGAAATTCATGACTGCTATTTTAACTCTGAATGAATAATATATTTATTAACAGACAATTTAAGGTAAATTTTAAAAAATGCATATAAATATTAACAAAAATGTTCCTTTCTTAAGACATGGTGATTTGCAATGTCATACTCCATTAAGAAGAACAGATGTTGTACCTGTGTTATCTATTGTAAGGGTATATTTTTACTCCACTAAATTAAAAAATGTATTTATATGCACACACATATATATATATATAATACATATATTATATATATATATATATCACACACACACACAAACACACACACACACACACACACACACACACCCCACAGGCAGAAATGGACTGTGTACCTGCTTCTAAAAGTGCGTCTAAGTTTAATACTGAGATTAACACATACAAACATTATGGAAACTCTGCATCACAGAGAGCAGTTATATGTTGTTTGCTCTATTATTTAATAAATAAGATTCTTCGGTGCATATAAAGTACTCTTCCTAAGCAATTTCCTCTCATAATTCAGCTGTGTGTTTGCCTTATTGATAAACTAATTATACCAAACAGAATTATGATTACTAATAAAACCACTGGAAGCTTGTGATTTATGATTAAATGTAAAAATATTATTTTATTACCTCATTTCTAAAAAGTGTAATTTTTGACTATCAATGCGCTGTCCAATTTCTCATTCATATTCTTTCCATTATAAATAAAACTGGCCATGGTATCAGCCATACTAGATGACTCTATTTGAGCTTGAAATGGAGATATAGTATAGTAAATAGCTTTGGCCAGATTATTATCCTGACTTAGTTGTCATTTACATATTAAAAATAAAATTCTGTCACAATTTAAAATTATAATGTATCCCTTTTTTCCTTTCATGTCGAGCTATCTGAGTAGCTATAATCGCATTCTTGCCAAAATAATTATGAATAGGCACATTCCAATTTTTCTTAGTTATTTTTAAATATTTAATAAATTATTGGTGACTATAGTCACACTGTTGTGCTATCAAATATTCGATCTTATTCATTCTAACTATATTTTTGCTCCCATGTCATTTAAAAAAACACTTAGTCCTTGTATCAGCAATTGACTGTAAAATTGAATTAATGCTATTATGCTAAATGTTAAATATCATCAAATAAAGCTGCCATCAATGAGAGACATAATTTTGTGTGCAAAGCAAGAGCAAAATAATGCCTCTAATTAAAACACGATGTATTAGTCAGAGTCCTCTGAAGAGACAAAAACAACAGCAATTATTTGAACAACTAATGATAAAATAGTTTATTCAAATTATTTGATAATCTATATCATAAAGTTATTACACAAATATACAAATATAACTTAAAATTATTATTGAAGATATTTATCATTTCAAAAATGGCTGAAAAACAATGTGAAGAAATTAGAATTATTAAAATTTAGAAATTTCAAAAAAGGGGCTCACAAGGCTGAGACTTACACCTCTGAGGAGAAGGCATATTTTGTTTCCTGCAAAATAAGGTTTTTCATCAGAAGAAATGTTCTAAGTAATACCATGACTGTAAATAAGACATTTCATACACAAGTAGATGACAGGTGCTGGCAGAAAATGTTACAGGAAGGGGAAGCAACGCCATATCCATAACATCTGTCTATTTCAGTGAAGACAAATCTCTGCCTCCCCCATAGTGAATGTGGCCCAGCATGATCATTAGCTACCTGTGTTTGCTGGCTCACCCCTGCTCCCCTACACCGCCATATGATGTTTTGTTGAGAGCACACTGTTGATCTCACCTGTGGCAAATTAGTCACTCAGCAGTACTAGCAAGACCCAGATAGTACTTGGGGACAGAAAGTGTTTGCTGTTGATGCCATGAATAGTCTTCATTCCCACAATCATGACCAGTTTGTATATAGCCTCTTTGAGCAAATAATGAGGTGGCTGATAATAGAGGTTCATGTATCTACAGAATATGCATCTTTTCCATTGACTGAGTCTCCTCTGTGATGGACGCCCTTTGGTGACATTCATATTGGATACAAACCACATCATGCCCTCTGCTGGGAGGGCTATCCACTTAACTCTGTCTCTGATCTCTCAATCACCAGTCAAGCAATGCTAATTATTTTCAGATTCCAGAACATTGAGCTTCACCATTAACAGTCTCACGAGAATCAATGTCAATCATTACTTCTGGCCATTTCTGTGTTTAGAAAAATCTGGACAACCAAATACACTACCTAAATTACCTTCGTCCTGGATAATTTACCTTCACTGAATTGCAGTATAGAGATCCAGTCATTCTTTTTCTTTTCTTTTTTTTTTTTTTGATTAATGAAATATATTTTGCTCAATCATCTCTGAACCAGACCCAAGCACTTTTTTTGTTGTGTTTTCTTCCTAGATCAACTGCCTGTAAGGAATACCCCCATGAGGCTAAGGCTGTGGATTTAACAAGAGAAGACAGTGCATCAAGAGTCTAAAGGTAGGACGCCTGGCCATGTCGCCTGGCCATGTAACTGACTCATTCCTCCAGGCATTCTTAAGCCAATTATATACTATTTCAGTTAATAATAATGCCCTTTATGTGTTTACCAAATATAATACATGGGCCAAATAAACACAGTTCATGATGGTAAGCTGAGCCACTGGTGCCTATCAATGTATATCTAAAGAAGGTATTGATCTTTGAAAGAGAGGCAATAGATTTGCTCCAAAACCCTAGTGAAATTTAAAGAGTTCCTCTGTGACACTCTGTTCATAAATCCTAATATGACCTCAGCAGCAAAGCAACAATGTGGTTTAAAAAATCTGAAGCTGAGCGTCGTAAAGCTGAGTACAGAAGGGCAGATTTGGAGCCAGGAGACAACTTAATAACTGGCACACAAATCATGTCATCCATTGTAAACCTGCCCTGATTTCAGATATGTTGAAATGTGACGCAAAATAAAGGTTTTTATGTGTTTCTTTATTCATTTACTTATTTTAACACTTTTGGCGAGTATAATTGACATACAACTAATTGCATGTAATTAAAGGGTACAATTTGAAAATGTTTTGACATGTTTATACACCTGCAATACCATTACAAAATCAAAACAATGAACATATCTATCACCCTCAAAAATATTCTATTTCTCCCTGGAACTCCAATCCCCAATCTGCTTCCTGTCTGAGAGAGTACATTATTTTACGTTTCCTAGAATTTCATTAAAAGTGCTTGATGGCATATGGAATCTATTTGCCTGGTTTCTTTCTGAAACCCTAATTATGTTCACTCATGTTGTAACCTGTATAAATACATCATTCTTTTTATTGTTGAATGTTATTCAATGTGTGGATGTATAGTATATACTCACATATTGGTGGACTTTGGTTTGCATCTATGTTTGACTAGTGCATGAGCTGCTTTTATCTTTTTGGGAAAATAACCAGAAATGTAATTCTTCAATGTTATAATTTATTTTCATTCAGGCAAAATATTCTGATAACATTGCTTTAAGCTTTCTCTTTTATCTATGGGTTATTTAAAAGTATATCATTTAATTTCCACATATTTGGGGCTTTTTAAGTTACCTTATTGCTATGGATTTTTAGGTAAATTCCATTATGCCTTGAAAACTTAACTTGCATGATTTCTGTTATTTTAAATTTACATTTCTTATGATTAAAAATTGTCTTCATTCAAAACAAAGTTTGGGCAGGTTTTGTGGCAGTCCTCTTCAACAGAATGGGGGTTCTCCTACTCAAGGTCCCTCTCCTTAACACAACCTGCTATGTGAGCACTTATTAAATAACGTTTGACACAATGCTCTGTGGGAATCAGGGCTTGAAGGATGTGCCTGTTCTCATGGCTACTGCTCTTGCTGTGTGTCATAAACTACATGAGTTATAAAGTGTCCTTTGTCTCTCACCAATGAGCCTCATGTCTTCTATCAGCATCCCTAAAACTGGCTGGCTAACTTACTAGTTTACAAATATGGTAAAATATCAAATGATTCAAAATTCTTGACTTTAAAAAATTCTATTATGTTTACATTTTTGAATCATTCATACTTAAGGCTTTTTACTGGTTAGCCTAGGATTCACAATATTATTTGAATTAAACTTGTGTTATCTTCAAGTATTATTATTTCATTTGACATACAGGAACCTTTGAAGAGTTTGTTCCTAAGATCTAAAGTGGATGGTTTACTCTTTTGTTTTCATATACAATAATCCCCCCTTATCCTTGTCAGATGCTTTCCAAGATCCCCAGTGGATGCCTGAAACCCTGGATGGTGCCAAGCCCTATATACACTGATTTTTAAATATTATTAGTAGGTAGATAGTGTATACAGCTAGATCAAGGGATAATTCAAGTACTGGGCTGGGTGGAGTGGGATGGCATGAAATTTTATAACAGTACTGAGAGCAATGTGTTTGTATTTGTTCTCACGGTGCTACAAAGAAATACTGAAGACTGGGTAATTCATAAAGGAATTGGCTCATAGTTCCTCATGGCTGGGGAGACCTCAGGAAACTTATAATCATGGTGGAAGTGGAAGGAAATACATCCTTCTTCACATGGTGGAAGGAAGGAGAAGTGCAGAGCAAAGCAGGGAAAAATCCCTTATAAAACCAGCAGATCTCATGAGAACTCAGTCACTATCATGAGAACAGCATAGGGGAACTGCCTCCATGATCTAAACGCCTCCCACAAAGTTCTACCCCAACAAGTGGGGATTATAATTTGGATTACAATTCAAAATGAGATTTTGAGTCAGGACATATCTAAAACATGTAAGTGTTATTTAAGACATTGTTTATTTCTGAAACTTTCCATTTAATAGTTTTGAATCATAGTTGACTGCAGGTAACTGAAACTGTGGAAAGTAAAACCATGGATCAGGAAGTACTATTGTATTTTATTTTTATGTATGTTATAAACTCAAAATACATGGTCACTACCATTCTTTAGTCACTTAACTTACAGCTAGTAACAAAAATAAAGGAAACATATTTTATTTAATCTTCATTTTCTCACGTTTCGCTAATCTTTATTTCTTGGTGTAGATTCAAATTTGATTGTTATGATATTTCTTCCATCTGGAAAAAAATCATTTAACACAGACTTTAGGATAGGTCAGCTAGCAATGAGTTGCCTTGTATTTGAGAAAATCAATTTCTCATTCATTTTTTAGGAATATAATCACTTGAAATAGATTTTGGTTTGACAAATTTTTCTTTTTACATTTTAAATTGGTCTTATTCTTCTTGTATGTGTATCTTCTTGCTTATATGTTTTTGATGAGAAGTCTTTAATACTTACCCTCATCTAGATGTAGATAACATGTCTCTTTTCTGTGGTTGTTTTCTTTGACTTTGGTGTTGATTTTCTCTGTTTTTAGTTTTGAACAGATTGAATTGCACATGGCTAGATGTGTATGTGTGTGTGTGTGTGTTTGTGTGTGTGTTTAAGAAATATGGAGTACTTTCAGAATTTTTGTAGTATATCAGATTTTTAGATTTGTGAGTTTGTTATCTGTTATTATTTTGGATATTTCTGCTCTGTCATTTTTCTTTGTACTTATTCTGGCCTATTTTATCTTTTTCCTTCTGAGATTCCAATATTGTGTACCAATCTGTTATTTTCCCAAAGGTCTTAGAAACTGTATATATATATATATATATATATATATATATATATACACACACACACACACATATATATATATATATATATATATACATATATATATATATATATAGTTTCTAATTCAGTTTGGGTAATTTCTTTTGACTGATCTTCCGGTTCACAGATTCTTTCCTCAACTGTATCTAGTCTCCTGATGACTTAATTGAAGATTTTCTTCATCTTTGTTTTTGTGTGTGCTTTCATTTATATTTGATTCTTTGTTTTAGTTTACATATCTTTGTGGAAATTGTCATACAGAATGTCTCTGCTTTCCACTAAAACTTTTAACACATAAGTGATAATTATTTAAATTTCCTATTGGATATTATCAACATCTGTGTCTTGTCTGCATGGTTCTGAGAACTGTTTTGTCTCTTTATAGTTTTTATTTTTTATTTTATTTTCATATACTCGTAATCTTTTGTTGAAAGGCAGATATCTTATGAAAGAGTAGACATAAAACTTATTTTACTACTACTAGATGTACATGTCCTTGTTTCACCCCTGTAAATCAGGAGTTTCCTTTGATCTAGATGATACTTGGACTGTGTGGGAGGTTTGTTGTGGTTTTGGCTAACATCAGTATACCACAGGCTTCACATTCCTCTGATGAGAATTTACATATAGGGCTATGTCTCCCCGACTTTAGAAACTATTATCAGTCCACACAGGCTTGGATATCACTTTTCATCCATCCTACATCTGACCCCAAAACCCCTCCTTAATCTGCTTGAGCCCTGGCATCCCATAATGAAGCATGCTCCTTTGACTGCTCCCAATGACCCGTTTTGTGTTCTGATGTCTTATGCCACACACTTGCATGTGTGCTCTGTACCCTGTAGGGTTCAAGGTCTGATGCTTAACACTAGGCAGCTCACCTGTGCATATTGTCTTCTCATTCTCATTGGTTCCCCACACCACAAACCAAATTATGTCTTCTAAACAGATGCCCTCCTCACCTTGCTTTAGGTGAGTAATAGCTCTCTCTCTCTTTTTCTGAGGTTAAAGAGAGATCCTAAGGCTACCATCCAGACCTCTGAGTAATGAGAACTATCCAGGTTTGCTGGTATCTCTGAGGAGATGTGGTGAGACCAGTTCTGGGAATGTCTGAAAATCAGCAAAATGGAAACCTGTTTCAACATCTTCTTTTTTAATGCACTCCCATTTTCAGGGAGTGGTATAAATTCTTAAAAGATAATAATAATAACAAAAATGAAGAAATTTTCTGGTTGATTATTTAGTAGACTAGACACAGCTGATGAAAAAGTAAGCATGGGGTCACATTAACAGTAAAGGAAGCAGACAAATATGAAATTAAAGCAAACAATTGCTAAGAACTACAAATCGTTCCTTGGTTATCTATAATGGAGGTTATACTGAACTTTCCTCCTATGTTGTTTTACATTAGTGCAATTAAACTTTTCTAGAAAAAAAAAAAAACAACTTATGTGTTGACTAGCTTCACTTTAAACTTATTGTCATAAAACTAAAATATTCCTGAAGATAGCATGGATTTCTTGAGGACCAATTTAAATCTAAGGAAATCTAGCAAAAATTAAATAGATCAAATTAGTGTTTGTACCAGAAAAAGCTGTGACTGAGAAAAATGATAAATAATTTCAGGGGCAGCAATTTTTATTCTCATGTGTAGCTTTAGGAGATGATATAAGTAAACTTGGAAACAGGCAACTTCCTAAGGACTGGGGAAAATGGTTAGGATCCTGAACTGTCTAAGCATATATTCAGTGATAGGTGAGATTTAGTCAGAAAATAGAAACAAGGGTAGGGCCTATAATGAGGTGGGAACTAAATCCATACATGACCCAATAATTAAATTAGCCTTCAGAGCTTGTTATACGGTATTAACCCTTGACTCCTTTTTAACTAGAAAATAAATCCCTCATATAATGACATTGATGTTCAGTGCTCTAATTATAGAATTAGTGTTTGGAAGTTGGAAGCAAGATCATGTTCGGATTACAGCCTTTAGGTAAAAGGCTAATTACCTTTACTTAATTAATTAATTCCATCAGTCATGCAATCAGTTATATATTTACTATATATTTATTGAATCTCCCTTACTTGTCTGGTGCTGGGCTTCCCTTTTGATTATTAGGGTAGGGAAAGATTTCTACCCCTAATCCTAAGGGGAAATGAAGCCCATAAACATAAATTTTCTATTTTAAACTTTGTAACAATACAGCCATCTACTTTACTAAAAGCTAATTTTGCATAAGAGTGACACAAAAGTGGATTTTAGTACACATGCCATTTATCAACCTATAAACAATGCCTTTAACATAAAACAAAAACCCTTTATTTGGATGCACACATTGCCAAAAATCTTACAGACTATTATAAGATTTATGATAGCTTTCACAGCATTCTTTTTTCTGGCATCCACTTGAGTGCATTAACTTTGAAAAGAAACTATTTGGCTTGAATTGTGAATATGACTTCAAACAATAAATGCAGAGGAATCTATAGTGCAGCTGCTTTCTTGTATATCAATACACGAGTGTATATAGTTTTATATATAGAACCATATCCCTGTGCTTTTAGGTAGCTGCAAGTTCATTTTATATTCATCTGAAACACAAGAAGGGTTGTCTGGCAAATTTAGGTGTTAGAAAGTTAAGAATTTGTTGACACAGTGACAAAAAAAAAACAGAATGAACTCACTATTATGTGTTTATTACACTGACAAAATAAATGTGAATTCTAAATCTGATAAAATGATTTTTCAGAACTCAAATTAAATTACAAAGCAAAAGCTGGGAAGCTTGGTATATGATTTTCAAGGAGATAATAGATATTCTAAAAATAATTAAAACATTATTGTGGTTTCATCAGAAAGAAATATTTGTGAAACAGAGCTAGACTCTCTGAAATACAGTTCAGATTTTGTGATAACATTTCATCAGACATGATGATATGGACAGGAGGCAGGTAAATACTGGGTAGAAGATGGCAGTCCTTGGTGAGGGCCATACCTTCAAGCCTGGACCCACGGCCTGAAGTGAGAACATGCGCTTCTGTTTTCCTGCATGAATGTTGCCTTTCCAAAACCATCATGGCCCACCCCACTCCCCATCCTATACCCATAAAAACCCCAGGCCCCACTGGCAGTGCAGCAAAACAGGAGAGAAGGAAAGAAGCAACTGCATGCCAGAGAGAAGAAGCTTGACTTCAGAGGTACGGTAGGACCTTGGAGAAGATATTGGCCAGGGAAGGCAGAACTCCAGGGGAAGACCACCTTCCCACTCCATCCCCTTTCCAGCTCCCCATCTTGCTGGGAGCCACTTCCACCACTCAATAAAATCTTTCACATTCGGACCCTTCAATTCATTCACATGACCTGATTCTTCCTGGATGCCAAACAAGAACTTGGGTATCAAGAGGGTGGGTACAAAAGGCTGTCACCCTGACCTTCCACTGAGCTGTTAAACTGCCTATGCATGACAAAGCTAAAAGAGCACACTGTAACACATGCCCTCTGGGGCCCCAGCGGTCACAGGCAACCTTTCAAGGCAGTCCCAGGCCTGCACAGAGTTATGCTCCTGCCAGATTCCTAGAATCACTTGTCCCAGTTTCTGCACTCACTCACCTTCATGATCCTCCTCCCGTAAGGGGTTGAGAGCTGTTGGCTGAGGAAACAAGTTAACCCCTTCGTGAGTCCTGTGAAGGGGTCAAGGGAACATATCCTGTTTCATTGTCATCGAAACTCTCTGGTCCAAATGTGAGTATCAAACACTAGAAAATCGTCTGACTTCATTTGACTATTCCATAGTGTTTTTCTGTCATTCATTCAATTAATATATGAGAAGGAAAAAAGAAAAATAGGCTTTTTTGTTCACTACTTGCAATAAATAGTTCTGTTAGAACCTGGTGCTGAATTCCAAAATAATTACGAGATTTAGAAAAAAATTATCTGGGCTGACTATCTTTCAATATCACAGTGACTGATTATGACACTAAAATATCAGCATTAACCTTCATAGCATCATGGGGTTTGGCACTGTCTTCTCATTTTACAGATGTGAAAACCAAATCTAGGATTAAATATGTTAATCAGAGTCACAACAGCTTGTAAATTCTGATATTGAGAATAAAATGCTGATCTGCCTGATATCCACAACCATGGGGTTAAACACCATGAAATATAGTAACTCCTAAATTAAAATATTAAGATAATGGCACTAGAGTGGATTAGAAGAAAAGCAAGTTTTTCATCTTGTACAAACAGAGCCCTAAGTTTTATTGAGAGTGTGTTAAATGGAGAGCATTAACTAGAAAACTTGGATGATTACTTAAAAAATTGCACAGTCCCTGTTTTGGCAGTAAAAATATGTAGTTAATATTTTTGTAAAATGAAGTTGCTTAAGATTAATTTAACAAAATATGTTCCATATTAATTTTTGTTAAGATTCACCTTTGCACCTGATATAAAACAGCATTATCTTGCCTTCTAACAAATTGCAAATTCCATGAGGTAGTTACCATATTTGTCTCCTTATGTCCAGAGTCTTGTACAATTTCTGCAACATTTTAGTTGCTTACTAAATGTTAAAATTAACTAAAATAAACTATGCTTAAACAATGTTCCAACCTTTAAGATGAAGTTAATCATACTTTGTTTTACTTGTTTGTAAGCTTAAGAACATATTATTTTAGAAGATATAATTCACTGAGATATAAACACACATTATATATATATATATATTTTCTAGATGATAACTTATTCAATGACACTAAATTAATGTTTGCTGAGAAATTTCCATCTTATTTTGAGTTTTTCCATCAAATATATTTTACTGTATTTCATCTAGTAACTTAGTAAATAAGCTATGATTAAAGTAGAATTTTGATAATGCTATGAAATCATATATAAAATTTGTACAAAAATTAAATTCTGTGATTTTAAGACTAAATTCTATTAACAAGGGAAGTCTAGAAACTGACCTTTTGTAACCCAAACCTTAATTATCTGATTCAATTAAATGAAATCATATTGAAATTGTGTGTTTTAAAAACAATAGATTATTAGCGTGAGGAAAACTATTTTGGGGAAAAAGATGTTCTTAACTACCATTAAACAGGAATTAATCTGTACTAATATAAAAGCATAAATATGGTGCTATGGCCTTTTGAACTTGATGTTGTTATACTGTAGGGAGAAACTTATTTTTACATGTAGTGGTGGAATTACAAAAAACCTGAAGTCAATAATAAAGTCCATCTGTATGTCACATCTACTGCAGGACTGGCATCATGGTTTTCTCCATTGTGTAAATTGCAAAAATCAAATTTATTGAGGAGATATAGAAAGCTTAACATTTTTTATGAACAATGTAAGTGTGACTCACTCCTGTAAGTCTAAAATCAATAGCTTAAAGTCTAAGAATAAAAAAGGCCTTTAATTTCAATAAATACAACACATTTTTCTACTATGCTTTTTCTACTAAAATATCCCTTCTTGAGGGATTAAATCTCATCCCTGCTGACTCCCATTGAGCAATAATTATTGTGGTTCATTTTTGAATAAAAAGATTGTGATGTTTTTAAAATTAAAAACACTGATCAATTTATGATACCATTATTCAATCAAAGGGAAAATGCTCCGGACTTTTAGAGAAATGGCTGATGGTAGGAATATGGTGGCAAATACATCTAATAAGCCTGGAGCATCTTGCAATGGCAGGATGTAAGGAAGTGCTCTAACAGAAAAAAGAAAAAAGCAAATAAAGCAAGCACAAACCATGATGGAAAGATGCAAACAGGACCCAGGGCCCAGCTGAAAAGGACCCCGATGGCCAAAGTGAGACCAATTTAATAAACAAAACAGATAAAGTGGTTGTAGATTATAGCTCAAAGTATGACACAAATATCCATGAGTTTAACTGTCAGGAACAAATAATTGAATACATAAATAAATGAAAGAGAGAAAAATCTCCTGTGCAGAAGAATTCCAAATAGTGTATGCAGATACTCCAGCCTTGAGAAGGTGAAGCATGAGCGCCAGTTCAAGCTGCACATAGTGACTTCCTTGAAAGAGCACAGCATGGAAAAGGGTGAAGAAAGAGCTACTGAGCACGGAGGAGGTAGACAGCTCTACCTCAGCCAGGTGAGCAGGCACCACGAGCAGCGATAATTCACATCCCTGGTCTGCACTGTTGATGTGAAGTGACAAAAATGGCATTTTAGCCCTGTGGTCTGTCTTTCAAAAGTCCATAAAGACAATCTCATCCTGAAAAAATGACCATGCAAATTCCAATAGAGGGACATTCTATAGAATATTTCACTAGTTTCCCGAAAAACTGTTTATCAAAAAACAAGCAAAACCCGTGAAACTATACCAGCAAGAGGGGTTTAGGGAGACAAGACAATGACATGTAATGTGGTATCTCCAATGAGAATCAGGAACAGAAAAAAAAAAAAAAAAAAACACAAAAAACAGCTTAGTTAAAAAACAGGAAGAAAATCTGAATAAAGCCTGGACCTTAGGTAACAATATCAATTGTGACAAATGTAGCATAGTACTGCAAGATGTTAATCATGAAACTGGATGTGGTGTGTCTGGGGACTCTTTGTCCTATCTTCCCATTTTTTTAAAAAACAAACCTAAGACTATTCTTAAATAAGAAGTGTATTTAGAAAACCAAAATTTCCCAGTAAGGTTTTAATAGCGATATGTAAGATTATTCTCAAATTTATAAAATCTGGTATA
This sequence comes from Hylobates moloch, assembly GCF_009828535.3. Taxonomy (NCBI): domain Eukaryota; kingdom Metazoa; phylum Chordata; class Mammalia; order Primates; family Hylobatidae; genus Hylobates; species Hylobates moloch. Next base: position 7,989,459 of record NW_026652280.1, on the reverse strand, counting down.
GAAACTAGTACAGCTAAAACAATTTTGGAGAGAAGAAAAAGAATTAAGTGAGAAGGATCAATCTACCTTATTGCAAGATATTATATAGCTAGAGTAATCAAGGGTATTTCCAGAGAGGATCAACACATAGACGAATGCAGCATAATAGAGAACTCAGGAATAGAACCACAAAAATATGCCCAATTGATTTTTGACAAAGTTGCAAAAGCATTTCAATGGAGAAAAGATAGCCTTTTCAACAATTGGTACTGGAGAAATTGGACAGCCAGAGACAGAATAATAAACTTCAACAAAGTCTCACACCTTATACAAAAATGAACACAAGTGGGTCATGGATGTAAATATAAAACTTCAAAACCTTTAGAAAAAAATGAGAAGGTCTTGGAATCTAAGGATAAGCAAAGTACTGAGGGTAAAAAACACTTCGTTCAGTAAAGACCCTCTAAAGAGGATGAAAATATTATACAAACTAAAAACTGGAAGAAAATACCTGAAACCACATATCTGACAAAATGCTTATAGTCTGCTTCTGCACTGTTATAAAATGATTCCTGAGGCTGAGTAATTTATAGGGAAAGGAGGTTTAATTGGCTTAGGTTCTACAGGAAGCGTGGTGCTGGCATCTGCTTCTGATGAGAGCCTGGGAAGCTTCCAATCATGGCGGAAGGCAAAGGGGAAGCAGGCCCATCACATGGGGAAGCAGGCACCTCACACGGCAAAAGAAGGAGTGAGAGAGAGAAAGGGGACATGCCAGATTCTTCTAAACAACCAGATCTCACGTGAACTAAGCAGGAAGTCACTCTTCACCAAGGGGATGCTGCTATGCCACTCATGGGGGTTCTGCCCCTAGTATGCACAATCACCTCCCACAAAGCCACACCCTCTAACGTTAGGAATCACATTTCAATATGAGGTTTGAAGGGGACAAACATCCAAACCATATTAGTACTAGTATATGGAAAACATAAAGAACACTCAAAACTCAACAGTAAGAAAAAAGTCAATTAGAAAGCAAGCAAAAGACATGATGAGATATTTCACCAAAGGGGATATACAGATGGCAAATAAATACATGAAAAGATGTTCAACATCAGTAGTCACTATGCCTGTTTTCAAGAAGATAGTTAATTAAACTGATAGAGATACATTATATATTTCCAAAATGATAAGTATCAATCTCATCAAGCTGAAATCTTTAAGAATTTTAGTAATATTAGCAACATTTTAATTTATAAATTTACATATATGGAACAAGGTATAACAATATTAGGTATGAATTAGTGTTGAGACGTGGAAAAAAACAAAAAAGATCTATGTTTTTAAATTAAATATAAGATTGGATTATCCAGTATGACACAAATCAGATATCTCAGTATCACGCTTTCCTCACTAAGTTCAAGAATTCGAGCTATCACACTGGCCTTCCCAAGTCCAATGTCTAGTGGAGAAAACTTATAAAACTATAGATGAAATTCTTTTCCTGTATCAGTTTTATGTTAATATACCTTGTATCCTCTATGCCTTCTTTCTATTAACCTCTCCTCTTACTTTTTCTCTCTGTGACATTTTGATTTAGGATGAGAAACCTAGTCTGAACAATTTTCTTAGCCCTAGGAAATTGGTTCTCAAAATACAGCTTTATTAAATAGTAATTAAAGGCTTTAAAATAAAATTTTAAATACACTGGCTTGATAATAGATTGCATAATGTTCATTTGTTATATCCACCAGAGACCATCTTGAAATGTATAATTTGTAGGTCATTTTATTTTCTTTTCTGGTGTGTAGTGCCATGATAATTAATTATCTATGTCAGTAATCCATGATGGAAATTGCTTTCTTACCTATTTCAATTGTGGAGCTACAATAAAGACGAAAATAATTCTTTGTTACAGAATTAAAATGGGATTATAAACATCATGGTGAAAATATCTGTTTTAACTATTAGCAGCTTTTTCTCAGTGCATGATTGCTAAGAAATCATATTAAATATCATGACCACAACTGCGTTACTTGGAAAACCAATAAACTGATGCGTATTGGGGGGGTCAGTGACTTTTATACAAAACTTTAAAGGCTGCCATGTTGCTTCAGAATGAAGCACTGAGAGATGGTAGTAGTTTTATTTTAATGTTTCTTAATTTGAATAACCATAATCTTGAGTTATATTTGTGCAATATAGATGAGGTGGAGTTTGCAATTATAGAGGGAAAAGAGAAAAGAGAGAACAGAGGGAAAAGGGAAAATAAATGAAGTTTTAAACTTGATCATATTTAAAACAAACATAATTGCTATTAGAGCAATGAGAATCTTGGGGAAAAGGCTCATAAAATTACTAAATATCTTGAGTCACTCTTGCCTGTGCTGATTGAAGGTTAGGTATAAGAGGAACATTTTATCAGGAAGAAGACATTTGTACATAAAAGGGCTGGTGATTTAGTGTGAAAGAGGCACAGAGAAAGTAACCTATAATGGGCATTTATTTGGGTAAGCAGGTGTGAAAATACTCCAGGGAGCTGAGTGCCAGTGTTTAGAAACAGCTCAGGCTCTGAGCACTTGTAATTATGCAGGCTTTCCCTTTGGGCTTACTTGTTTATCTGTCTGTTGGTGGTTGGCCGAATTTTTAAATTAAAATTTTGATGAAAAGAAAGTTCCTGCCTTAAAACCATACTTTGTAAGCCTAAAAAGGACTCTAGAGAGCAATTTTAAAGTTTTATGAAGATATTTTTAAAAATCAGTTTTATTTTTATTGTACATTTTACTTTTCTATTTGCACTGCTCTGCTTAGGAGGAAATTAATTGAGAAAATAAAAGAAAGTGGCCCCCAAAGTCTTCCAAATTGTTTTTACTGTACTTTGTAAAAATTAAATCTGGTAGGCTTAACTGTGGCGAAGATTTAGGTTAAGGACTGCAAGGATGCATTATTTTTTTCTCTTTTTAAAAACCTTAAGTATATAAATTTTTTTTAAAAATTTATATTTATTAAGAAAAATTGTTTTAGTGTAAAGGTTTTGTGTGCTAAAGTCTGACTAAGACAAAAAATATATTTTTTCTTTGACTTTCTACAATTCAAATATGTAAAAACAATAAAAATATGTGGAAAATAAAAATATACTTAACATAAAATCATAAAAAGATAAAAATGGGCATATGATTGCACAAAAGCCTTGCTAATCTGACACTTTCATTCCCAATCTTGTCTGACATCACCCTGGCTACAAATATCCAAATATTTCTAAATATCTACTTACTGTTTTTGATACACTTCTTTTTTTTTTTTTAGACAGAAGTTCCCTCTGTCACCAGGCTGGAGTGCACTGGCACGATCTTGCCTCACTGCAACCTCCATCTCCTGGGTTCAAGCGATTCTCCTGACTCAGCCTCCTGAGTAGCTGGGGCTACATGTGCGCACCAGGACTGCCAGCTAATTTTTGTATTTTTAGTAGAGAAGGGGTTTCACCATGTTGGCCAGGATGGTCTCGATCTCTTGAACTCATGATCTGCCCACCTCAGCCTCCCAAATTGTTGGGATTTTACAGGCCTGAGCCACCACACCCGCCTGATATACATTTTAAAATGGATCACTGAATAGACAGTTGCAATCCGGCCATCAGAATGATACAGACAACTATATATTTTATTTTACCGTCCAGAAACAAATGAAAGAAGAAATATTCCATAAATACTTTAAGCTTTTGAACAACATGGACTCGATAAATTGACAGAAATATGTTATTAAGATTACAGGATAATGTAAAAATGGAGGTTACTGACATAAAAAAATAAAATGAGTTCAACAAAACTATATTTCACTAATAATTAAATAAATAGGATAATGTGAGAAGACAGGAAAGACTCTTATATAGAAGCCATGACATGGGAACATGAGTCACTGTATTGGGAAGGGTTATTGACCTGATCCACGAGAGGAGGTGGGGCTACCTTCCACAATACCCATGGGCAGGAACACATGTGGAGCTTAGATGATCACCTTGGATGCTCCTAGAACTCTCTTATCCTACCATAGCTGTGAAAGAATACATGTAGCAACCCCAAGCAGAGACATATTGTCAAGGGTTAAGGTCTTTCAGTTGACAGCTGAAGGTTAGAGAAATTAACAATAAATAGTAGAGTAAGTAAGGGATCAATACAAGTTAGGGCCCCCAAATCAACTTTGATAATGGGGCTGTAACATCTGCCACTAACCTCTCTCTTCCAAGTCCAACTCCCTCCCACCCAAGGTAGAAATTGCTCCCTGAACCTGTGTAGAGACATAGATCTGTGTGGTGCAAGGGAGTATCAGGGAACAGTAATGACCACGACAACACACGACTCAGATTTGCTGCCACACAGAGCACAATTTAGAGACATCACCAGATTCTCTGCTCATCACCATGTTAACAACAGATTCATTCATGAGCATCAGCTTCATGCTCTTCACCATGTTAACAATAAGGCTTTGCTTTCTACAGGCTGTGCTCAGCCAATGACTCAATGTAACAGATCTAAGGCAGGCTCTCTCCTGCAATGCATGGCTCCCTCCTGCCTTCTGATAGGCAACTGTGGCGTGAACACATTGCACTCGTTTAGTCAAAACCCCGTCAGAACTGTGCTGCTGCAGTTGTAGACCTTCAAACCCAACATTTCTTCTCACCCTTTCTCCTTCACAGGGTCCAGAATAGCATAGTGGTCTGAAAACATTTCTCAATGTCTCCAGTTCCTTCATCTTTTTTTTTTTCCCTCCCAGATGTTCACCACAAATATATATGTGTGTGTCTGTGTGTGTGCATATAGATGTGTATGCTCTCTCTCCCTTCCTTTCTCTTTTTTTGAGCTACGAGTCATGTAAATAAACCAGAAAAACACCAAACCCCAAATTATTGAGAAATGATATTAATAAAACGGCTTTTTTTCTTCTTACTACATGCAAGCATTTTTGGTGTGTATTGAGTCTATACAGGGTTTCTCCTTTCAGAAGTTCCATTAAGCACATATTTAGAATCTTCCTTATTGTTTGTACATTTAAGGTTTTTAAGGTACAAACGGATGTGATTGTGATGACATTAGTTGCCGTAGTTTTATAAAGTTACACTCACCTACTAACTCCCATCAGAGAAGAAACTTCATCATGCATACAAAGTGATTATTGTTCTACCAACCAGATAGGAGACTGATTGCAAAATGTGTGAAGTGAGTACCATGCATGAAAATTATACACATTTGTAGATAAAATTTGTGATAGGAAATACTAATAGTATTGAGGTCATCATCTATCCTATAACGTTACCAATTTTAGAAGCATCAATCAATCATTTTAAAGTAAATCCAGTATAATTGACAGAAATACACAAGCACATTTTTAGTAGCTGCACTTTCCACAACATTTTAGATTATATTGCATTTTTCAGCTTTGTTCAGTGTCCCGAAATATATGGTGTGGTTCATTAAAAACATGCATACAGGAGGAAAGAAAATATACTAGGCCAATTTAATAAAAATAAAGTAGGAGAATTACGTTTCAGCCTAATGATATCACATAATCCAAATCTCCTTTAAGGACTGTTTGATGCCCATAATTAACTGGTCATTAGAGACATCAATTCCCTGCCGACTTTAATCATGACTCAAACTTACAGCACAGTGAACACTAACTACTCTCTAAGGCATATAAATTACTTCAAAATCTCTTTTTTCAGGTAGAGACTGTGAAAATCAGTTAACAGTTCGTTTTCTTGCTACACCCAAGAGAAAAAATGGAGATAATTTCTGAAATCCTGAATGGGAGTTCAGTACCTAACAATTACAGAGGGATTTTTGTATCATCTAAATTTAGTCAATTAAATTTAATGCAGACAATTCATTTTTATATATTGAGAAATGACACTATGGCCAGAGGTGGAAAATACAGATAAAATAATCACTGCTCAGGCCATAGAGAAAAAAGTAAATACTAGTTCAACTTATATTTTAAAGTATCTCCATACATGAGAAGGAGAATAATAGATGTATCATCAATGATTAGAGTAGTTGAGGAAGGTTACCTAGGACATAAAAGGGCTGTCACCATGTACTTCTCATAGCAGAATTTTACAAAGTTTTCACATGTGTGAGCCCTTTCCTGCTTATTTATAATGACCCACAGAGTTTTCATTACAGGAAATGATTGAAAATTATTGATGGGCCTGTGAATTCTAAGGCAAATATTCAGTTATTCCTCTAAGCTTGATTATCCTGGTATAAGTGCTTCCATGATTCTCATTTGTCCATTCTTAAACACTACAGGCTCCCTCTTCCTCTCAGTCCACATGTAATTAATTGTTTCTGAAAAATGTATTGCACTGATAGATATTGTTTTAAATCTCTTTCTACTTGTTGAGAATTAAGAAGGGTTCAAGATATTATCTTACGGCAAGCTAACACATTAGCCTACAATGGTTTTACAGATGCTAAGAAAAGACACAACACTCCTAGTTTACAGACTTTGTTACTTATGGCAAAAGCAGTTGTTGAAATATCAGAGAGGTGGCATCAGTTTCCTGAGCCCCATATTACCTGGTCAATACAGTTGGACTAAGATGGCATCCAGCATATGCAGTGGGTTGTGTTTCAGGAGAGGAAACTTTGTCCTCATTTGCAAACCATAAGATAAGCAAACCCACTCTTTGAGGGGAGATGTCAACTAATTCCTCAAGTTGCTCACTGAAATCACAGCTTTAAGAAAGGGACTTCTGTTACTGGTATATGCAGCAAGACATAGGGGGGGTGCAAGGATCCATGGAAGAGCATCTCCCAATACCAGTTTCCATGACATTATCCTGGGGCTGGCTTTGTAATTACCAAGTTCATAATTGGTTTCCTTTTCTCTTGGATCTCTAGTTATGAGGTAACCTTCAAAGTATAACTGTATAAATTGTCTAAAAGCTTCCGTATGATTTCCTCATTGTTCATTTGATATCCTTTAATGCCATATTTAAAAATGTTTACCGTATGTGTATATGTGTGTATACTTCTGGCATACAAAACTATTAATATGTTCCTAATTAAACTATAGTATCCATGAAACCAGGTAAATTCAACAATTCCTCATAAATTTTATTAATTCAGGTGACATTTGTTTAGGTAACATCAAATTTATTAGGGAGAGGTATATCTTTTTGGAGATATTAAGTATAGGTAATAAGTATTTGCTATTTTCCAGAATTACATATACGTTTTAGTATTTGCGATGTTTAAAATATAAAAGAAATGCCCAAATTCTAATTTATCTTAATATGTCCAATGATATACTAGGTATACAATTAAGATGTACATTTTGCATATTAAACTGAAAAGTGTTTAGAAGTCTAATCATTCTTATTGAGGAGTCTTAATTCGGTATTTAATATGTGGATTTATATTACTAAATGCAATTTAAAAAATGAAAGGCCAAAATAATTCTCTTTCTGCTAGCTAACATTTCCCCTCTCCATTTGTCTTATGATTATTTATTTCAGGGTTGAACTCCTTATTTGGGGGATTATATGAGGGACCAAAAAAATGTATCATATTCTGACCTAGGAACATGAATCTGCCTACATTTTTTACATGTTTACTTCCACTTCTCAATTTTACCAGCTTTTTCATTATAAAGAAAGGAATAATATGTAGGGTGATTTCAATTTATTGTTCTGTCTTTAAGTCATGTCCATATTCCTGAAAACTCTATTTGTGAGCATCTATGTAGATACTGTACTAGTGAATGAGGAAATGATGTTTATCCAAAATATTCTCCACTCTCTAATTACAAGCTGTCCAGCCTTATACTCCATTCCTTTCACTGCTTTGCCTTTGATACTCCTGCATGCACATGATATGCTCATTTATTCCCTACAACAGAGTGCTGACTTTTTCAGCGAATAGCTGAGCTACATTAAAATCTTCCTAGACTCAGTATACCTCAGACTGTTTGGAATGTGGATGAGCTTTTGCATCATTGATAATGCACCGCTTTTCTAGCTTCAGCAATTCTACCCATTCATTTCTACATTAGTTCTGAAGGGTATTTTATGTAACTTTTCAATTACGTTAAATGTTACTTTGAACTTTGGAAGCATGACTGTACCCCATTGAGTGGGTGAATCTCCTGATCCTTCCTGCGCTCTTTCTTTTTCTTCTCCCAACCCATCAAGCCAAGTGCTGAGCTTCCTCTCCACAATTCCTTTGAGAATCAGTCTTTATGTGATATACAGCCTAGAAGTACCTTTTACAGAGGTATGAACTACAAATATATGTCTGCCTTGAGATCACGAGAGGTGTTAAAAGATAAACTGAGGCACGTTAAAATTTTTAAACAGTTTATTTGGGCAAACAGTGATGTATTAACTGGGCAGCTGCAGAACACAGCTGATTCATGGCTCCACTAAAGAGGTGCAAGTGGAGGGCGTGTATAGAGTGAACATGAAACAAAGCAAATACTTGATTAATTAAAGTGGTGCAGTTGCCTCACTTGGGTCATTCTAGTGGGAAGTCCAGAGCTAGAATTTAGTTGGCAGTTTCTGATTGGTTAAGTTTTATTTTACTAGTTAAACTGAGTTGGGTTTCAGTTTGTTTAGGCAGAAAGCTAGGGCACTAGAGCCACCTCAGTCTAATGACTTCCCCATTAATTATTATTATTATTATTATTATTATTATTATTATTTTGAGACCGAGCCTTGCTCTGTCGCCCAGGCTGGAGTACAGTGGTGAAATCTCGGTTCACTGCAACCTCCTTCTCCTGGGTTCAAGCAGTTCTCCTGCCTCAGCCTCCCGAGTGGCTGGGACTACAGGCACGCTCCACCAGGCCCGACAAATATCTTTGTATTTTTAGTAGAGACGGAGTTTCAGCATGTTGGTCAGGCTGGTCTTGAACTCCTGACCTCAAGTGGTCCGCCGCCTTGGCTTCCCAAAGTGTTGGGATAACAAGCATGAGCCACCCTGCCTAGTCCCAATTAATAATTTAATAACTTTAACAGAGGCACAAGACACTATGTTGCTGATATTATGTTGAATAGTTTACATTTTCTCATTTTATTTAGCATTTCATAAATATTAAATCAGTATGTTCTGTACTTGTACCATAAAGAACAGTTTTTGTTTTATAAAAAGAAAACATTACAGATCACTTATAAAACTATTTATTTAAAGCACATTTCTGTATTTTTCCTGTAAGCACAACAGGAAAATAAAGATTTAGGACCTGATTTAAAGCAGACTTATAAGGCTTCTGGGATCCACTGTAATACACAGACCCAGCCAACACTCAGCCTGCACACAGCAGAACATCTGGGTTGCATGGGGAGGTGGTGTGGGGGGATAACGCTTCAGTTATCACGAATGAGGATACTTCACAAATCCATCATGGGCTTGTACTAGTGAACTCAATGCTTGAAAATAGTTTATCCTATCAATCAAAAGTCTTACTTTCTTAACAAAATGTTTTATTACTTTGAAAACTAGTGATATTATAGCTAGTATTAAAATATACAATATTATTAAAATAATTTAATATTTTATTTTAATGTATGTATCAATAAATTTTATTTAATTAATAAAATAGATTAATAAGATATTCATAATAGTAAATATTGATTTGAAATAGTCCAATTTGCTGAGCTTTAAGCATATTTATTCTTGTTTAACATTTTGAGCAATTCTATAAACTTGACATTTTAATTAGTCCCATTTCTGTAGTAATTACATTCGCACATCAGTATATGTGAATATAAATCACATTGGATTGGATTACAATGGATACATAGTGCCATTACAATGAATCCCAGTGTCGTCACAGTGATGGAAACTGTGACTCTCACTGCTAAATGTTACCCCAGCATCCTTTTTGGATTGTACTGTATCTAGGTTTTATGAAGACACTTTACTGCCTAGTTAGAAACTATTACACCTATAATTTGAAGTTAGCTGTGGACCTATCACTACTTTTGTCCTTTGAGACATGAGCAGAAATATTGTCTTGGACTTAATTTTTTTGACTTCCTGTTTATTGAGGAATGCATACATCTAAAGTAGAAACCTTGAACCAGAGATGAGAGTCAAGTGTGGGTGGTGACCGAGCTCCCCACCAACTTGGTGAGACTGAATGTCCTATGAAGCAACACACAGATAGTGGTGGGAAAATTTTTTTGAGCACCTATATTTTGAGAACACAAAGTGCAATACTATAATTAGTTTTGGTTGCTATGTCATAATGTATAACCTTGATCACAATCACTCTCATCTTTCTCATCGCTGAGTGTTGAGATATTACATAATTTATTGTCAATAACTGGTAAGCTCTCTGTGTGTAAAGAAGTTGAACAGGTACCATTTACATCATTTTCAATATGGACTGGTTACATCCATACCCAGCCTGCTCTCACCAAGGTTTCCTTTTCATTTTGACATGCTCCCTAATTCCTTCTCCCTGACTTCTCTCATCTTATTTACAATTTCATTCCAAGCTTAAAAGTGTCCTAGATGCTCTAGTTGCACTTCTTTTTTTTAATTGTTTTTTCTTACTATTAGTGACATTATTCCATACATTCTTCCCAGGTTTATAATTTTATGTAATTTTGGTAAACATTCTTACAGTTTCACCTTTTCCCCTAAGTATTTCTACTAATTATTTGTGCTTATTTAAAATTGGCATCTCTCTATATATTTCTCCATAGAAAACTCTTAAACTAAAGATGCTATTTTGTCTGTTAATAAAATAATGATTTAGAACTCTCTCCTCCTGGGTAGAAGAGAAATTTGGAGGTTGAGAGTAGCTGAATGAAGAGTTACTAACATCTACTTTGATTTTATCCATAATTATGCCAATGGGGAAAACACATACTTGGCTATGATATGCATTAATAAGAAAAGTTGGTGCAAATTTTCGATTAATTCAAAATGCTCATTAAACAAACCTGGCTCTTTTCATGTAAAGTAATTCATAATGAAATGATATCACATTTAGTGAAAACATGTAAGCTGACTAATGCCGGCAGATTAAGTTATTCTCAAAGCCATTTAAAAATAAACACAAACTTTTAGAAGCCAAATCCACACCTTTGTCATCATTACTTCTCTAGAATATGTAGACACCCAGGACACAGAGTTCCACAATGTTTTTAATTTGAGTTTTACTGATCTCTTGCTATGACCTGGTGCCTCTCTTCCTAATCTTGATATATATCGACGTATCATCACCTGTCCATTTGTTATCTACCAACTTCCCTTTCACTAAATGTTGTGACAAGCAAGCAAAGATTGTCTTAGAATTGCTACTGAATGGAGGCATGCCAGAAATATAAATCAACCAAATGAAAGTAGGAGTAAATAAAAGAATAAAGACTGTTTCAGTTAAAAAGAGAGCCAGTTACTGGGATTTATGCCATGTCAAATGTAGGTTAATGAGAGTATTTTCATCATCAATTATTGACAAAAGTGTAAAAGTAGTGGGAGGTTGTAGATGACAAGAATATGATGGATTTCAAGAAACTGCTATATGAAGAAGAGCTTAGCTGATCAGCGTTTCTCTTTTGTGTGATTCTCCCTATTTATTCACGGAACTAGGTTTTTTATTGGGTGTATAAATCTGGCACATAAATACACATAAATAAATGTTCAAACAGTTGCACAACTTATGTCACTTCTCAACATAGCAGAAAGTGTAATGTTTGAGAGTCACCAAGAAACTTTACTCTGAAACAACACCTGAAGAAAGAAGAATAATTTAGCCACTTAGTTCCCATCTGCAATTTAGGGAAAAAATGCATAGTGTACAACTACATATTGAATAGCAGAATTACCCAAGGTATGCAGCAAAGATTTCCATCTCCCTTCATGTGTTCAAGGGCTGTTGTTGTTATTTGTTGTTGTTGCTGTTGTTGTTTCTGAGACAGGGTCTCCCTTGGTTGCCCAGGCTGGAGTGCAGTGGCATAATCTCGGCTCACTGCAACCTCCGCCTCCCCAGTTCAAGTGATTCTCATGTGTCAGCCTCCCAAGAAGCTGGGATTACAGGTGTGCACCACTATGCCCAGCTAATTTTTGTATTTTTTAGTAGAGATGGAATTTCATTATCTTGGCCAGGCTGGCCTCGAACTCCTGGCCTCAAGTAATCTTCCTGCCTTAGCCTCCCAAAGTTCTAGGATTACAGGCATGAGCCACCACACCTGGCCTTGCAAAGTTCAAATATACAAGACTATATTCCTAACTATGGTCATGAGGCTATTCCTTAGATCTCCAGAAATTACTTATCTTGCATAACTGAAAGTTGGTACTCTTTAACCATCATCTATCCATTTACTTAATCCTCCTCCTGCCTATAGAAACTAAAGTTACATATTCTGTTTCTTTGAGTTAGCATTTTTTAGATACCACATACAAGTGAGATAATGCAGTATTTGTCTTTCTGTGTCTGGCTTATTTTAATTAGCATAATGCGTTCTCTGGGTTCATCCCTGGTTTTGCAAAACAGTATTTCCTTGTTTTTTATAAGGCTAAATAATATTCCATTGCCTGTGTGTTTGTGTGTATACACACACACATACCCACACACACTCTCTATATATGCCACATTTTTAAATCCATTTAATATGGGTCTCTTTTAACGGCTGCATCTTTCCTTTTGTTCACATTGTTTGCCCATCCTGCTCAATGCCTTTCCAATAGTCAATAACATTAATACATTAATATTTACTACTGTATTAGAGTACATCATCCTCACTCTTCCCTTTCTATTTCTTGTGGGAGGATTCCTGCTAGAAATTAGACTTTCTCTTGATTTCTTGGAATCCCCTCTTCCTGCTCACTTACTCCACTCTCACATCTCACATAACATACCAGTTACTCCTCCTACAGGAAGCAGATTAGGCGAGGGGACTTCAAAAAGTCCATGAAAAAAGCTTGTTATGAAAAAAAAACTATATGAATTTAAAAAATGTTTTTGCACCGAAATAAACTTTTACTAACTTGTCATAACATATCTGTATAGGATCTAGTTTTAGACACCAAGTAGGATAGGACATCATTCTGAAAAGAGCCCCTATCAGAACAATGTGAATTCTGCTGAAATTGAAACAGGAACAGACATCAAACTTATGGTAAAGCAAAGCTTGGGTGGAAAAATGGTGAAATAATAGATGCTTAGGAAAGGTTTATGAGGTCAATGTATCCAAAGAAATCAGCAGTTTAATCATTGACAACTCATTTTAAGAAAGAGGAGACAATGTTGAATATGAAACCTGAAGCCACAGGCCATCCACATCAATTTGTGAGGAAAAATTAATTTTGCTAGTGCTCTAATGGAAAAAGGTCAATGACTAATAGTAGAAAAAATAGCCAACACCATACACATCTCAATTGGTTTAGCATACAAAATTCTGACTGAAAAATTAAAGCTGAGCAAAGTTTCCACTTGATGAGGGTAACAAGTGTTGCAACCAGATCACTGCAGTGAAAAGCAGAACTTTCATTGGAAAACTAAACAAACATGATAAAGATCCTGAATCATTTTTTTGAAGAACTGTAACAGATGAAATGTGACTTTACCAGTACTATCCTCAAAACAAAGCACAACCAAAGCAATGGCTACCAAGAGGCAAAAGTGGTCCAGTCACAGAAAAAGAGAACCGGTCAGGAGCAAAGAGATTCTCAAGGCATTTTGCTTGTTAACTTTCTGGATGGCCAAAGAATGGTAACATCTGCTTATTATGAGACTATTTTGAGAAAGTCAGCCAAAGCTTTAGCAGACAAATACCTGGAAAGCGTTACCACAGAGTCCTTCTTCACCACGACAATACTCCTGCTCTTTCCTCAGGCCAGACAAGGGACATTTTGTTAGAGTTTTGATGGGAAATCATTAAGCATCTGCTTTACAGTTCTGATTTGTCATCCCTCTGACTTCTTTTTGTTTCCTAATCTTAAAAAGTCTGTAAAGGGCACCCATTTTTCATCAGTTAATAATGTAAAAAATACTGCATTGATATGGTTAATTTACCAGGATCCCCTGTTCTTTAGTAATGAACTAAAGGGCTGATATCACTGCCTACAAAAGGGTCTTGACCTTGTTGGAGCTTATCTTGAGAAGTAAAGTTTATATTTTCATTTTTATCTTACAATTCCAGTTTTTCATAAACTTTAAAAAAGTCCCTTTATATTATCCTAATAGGGTAATTGGCAACCAAAAATAAGGATGCTTGGCCTTTCTTCTCTGGCTTTTAGGAATGAAATTGTACAGATACTTTGTACTTTTTAAGACCAGTCTTTGTAGTGCTTAGCAGAAATGTTCCTATCACTATAGGTGATAGTGTGAATTGTCTGCCTAAATCTTGAGTTTAATATTAGAAAACTGTTTGCCCATACTTTAGTAAGCTACAACCTTCAATATCAACTTTCTCACTTAATCAAAGTGATATTATAATGCCCTTGTTGATACATTTCCCAGTGATTCAGAATTTACCTGAGAAAGAGACATGATCTATGTTGTATTAACATTTAGGGTTATCCCAAAAAATCTATGGTGTCAAAATTAATATTTTCTAATGTATGACTCATTATCCTCATTTTTCTTAAATCAATCACAGATGTGGTCCTAGGATTACTAGTATTTATTTTGCACGCATATTTGACCAGAATCTGTTTCCAGTGCATTGCAGATATTAACTCACATAAATCCTACACGAGGGTGATTCCATCATTTTCATTCCAATGTTACTAATGAGGAAACTGAGGAACAGAGATCATCTGTAATTTTTTCAAGACCGCACTGTTCTTAAGTAATAATCTGGAAATAGAAGCCAGGCAGCCTGTTGCAAGGACTGAGCAGTTCATTAGCCACATTTGAGACTGTGCTTTAGAGTCTAGTGCTTCAAATCTAACATTTTGCTTTTGAAGCTTGAACTATTTTATTTATCACTTCCTCTTGCTACTGATAACATTGTCTTTTTTTCTGAGAGCAAGACATTTAAACCTTTTGCTCATCTCTTTTCACTAAATATATTAATTCCAATTAAAGAGGATTTTTACCTGGAAAACAAGACTGGAAAATTGACATCTTTGTTATTTCTTTACACCTATGTTTACAGTATCTGCTAAAAAAGCCAGTAAACATAAAACACTAAGAAGAGAGAAAAGGTGGCTAACCCCTGCCATGAGAATCCATCTTTTCTTTGTTCATGAGTGAGACATGTGCTTTCCATGGAGACAGGAAGAGCAATATGCAGGCAGACACACACCTAGGAAGGAAGAAGTGATGAGATCATTTTATGAGCTAACTCAGAGGTGTAGCCATACAGAAAAGTAAAAATGAGTTCAAGCGTGGCTCGGCTAAAATCAAAATGTTATTCACACATTCACACATACAGTATTTTTTTTCCTAAAAATGCTTGGAGATAGAGCAACGTTGCATGGGCACCCTTAACACCCTATAGAAGTAAAAGTCAATTTGGAAATATCTGAAAGTGGTTTAACTTTGACCTGTCATCAGTAAAGGTGACTACACAAATTTTTGTGCACACCAGGGCATTGCTGAGAATGAAAGGAATTACTGCTAATGGTTACACCAGGAAACAGCATGCCTTGTGCTAGCTCAAGCACATCAGAACATATAATCCCTACTTATGTAATACTTTAAATTCGTGTCTATTTCTAAAGTGTAGTTTTACTTTATATTTAATACTTAGTAAACTGACCTAGAGTCTGCATCAGCACCTATCTTTTAGTAGCTGATTTTTGTGAAACAAGATAGGACTTTAATTAGTAATTTTAAAGGCTAATTTATTCCTAGATGACTCTCTTTGATTTTTTGGTTTTATATGTATGGTTCTTCACTTCAGTACTAGGTAGACTCATTATTATGTCAAAAAATGTCTTCACTTTCATTTATTTAGCTCACTTTCACATTCTGACTTCTATCCCTTATTGTTTAATGTTCCTTTCATTTTTGCTCTTTTGTCATTAATTTTTTCAACAAATCTCTTGTATTGAAATATAACATATACAAGGCTGGGCACGGTGGCTCACATCTGTAATCCCAGCACTTTGGGAGGCCAAGGCGGGCGGATCACCTGAGGTCCGGAGTTGGAGAGCAGCCTGACCAACATGGAGAAACCCCATCTCTACTAAAAATACAAAATTAGCTGGGCGTGGTGGCGCGTGCCTGTAATCCCAGCTACTCCGGAGGCTGAAGCAGGAGAATCGCTTGAACCTGGGAGGTGGAGGTTGCTGTGAGCCGAGATCACACCATTGCACTCCAGCCTGGGCAACAAGAGTGAAACTCCGTCTCAAAAGAAAAAAAAAAAAAGAAATATAACATATACAACAAGTTGTGTAAATTATAAATATTTGTATTAGTGTATTTTTCATAATAAGCATACCCATAAAATCACCAGGCCAATGAAGAAATAGACCCTTTTAAATACCCAACACGCTCCCTCCTGGGGTTGCCACCATGAAGATTACTATTAGCTGACTTATATCAACATAGATTAAAGCTACCAATTTGTGAGCTATATATAAATAAAATTTTGTGGGAGCTGCTTATAAGGAGAATTTTCCCATATCTACACTTTTTCTTGTCAAGTTTCTCTGTCAATATTATTTTTTCATGATTCATTTATGTTGATGCATGTAACAAGTTTGTTGATTTTTACAGCTATATTTGCATTTTCTTGTACTAAAAAAGCCACCATTTGTTTTTCCATTCTACTGTTGGTGGTGACTTAGAATGTTTCCAGGTTTTGCTACACATTTCTTCCAGTATTTTTAAGGATAAACTTTGCAATTACATTTTATTAATTTAGTCATGTCGGTATAAGTTTTAAGAAATAAAATGTGTATTCTAATATAAAATAAGAAAATTTACAATAAAATATATTATGCTTATTACATATCTCAGTGGAGTATATAGTGTAGGATATCATTTATATAAGGTTTAGAATTTGTAAAACTAATCTTTGCTGCTAGAAATTAAGATATTGGTTACCTTTGAGGTGTGGGGAATGGAAAGAGAGATTTAGGGTGCTAATAATTCTCTGTGTGTTGATATGAATACCAATGATAGAAAAGTGTATAGTTTGTGAGAAGTCATTATGATTTGTGCATTTCTCTGAGTGTGTGTCATATTTAATACAACATATAAAAATTTTCTATATTGAGTGGATCAGCTTGTAATCCGCATGAACAGATTAAAGAACAGCTTTGGTTCCACCTTTTTATTCCACTGAATGTTTTTCTTAATGGATACACTGGGAAGTAATTTGGAAGAGCAGTTGATAAGAGATGTACGATGTTAACTTGAGATTATAAGCACTTACATAGGCTTCATAGCTGTGACATATTTTGGTTATTTTCCAGCCCATTCCCATATAATTTGATTTGCTGATTTAAGTAACACCCTTTGCTATATTAACAACAACCTGAATAGTAATTTTAACCAAATGAAACAATGCTATTAGGAGGAACAGCAAAGGTGAAAATTACCGGAATCAGGCAGCTTCCAGTCATGATGCATGAGAACACGCGCAACTTCTAACTTGAAACATCTAAACAAATTCTGAACTGCTGAAAGTAACACACAGACAATTATAGCACTGTATATACTTACACGTGTATCAAGTTGCTAATAAAATCACTGGTGCAGAACATTATTTGTAATGTCATTTACAGACACCAATTTGTATGCATTAATTGTTCCTCAACATAAATAATTTATAAATAAAATATTATTAGTTCGTTATGCATTTGAGTCCTTGGTTCTCTTGAGGAGTATGACTCTGTATCAGTTTGCTCATTAGTGTTTGCACAGCCTGTGTCCTGAGGCTTCTCACTATAGTGGATTTACTCATTTAGTCAGTGCACTGGGTCCTTTAGATCCTCCACTTAAATGTGTAAAAATGTATTTAAGAATGCTTCTATTATGAATTGAACATGTGTGGCCCCACCAAATTTGTGAGTTGAAGCCTTCATGGTCAGTGTGATGGTATAGGAGATAAGGGCTTGGTAATTAGGTTACGTGAGGTCATGATGGGGGGCTTCCACCCCTCATAATGGAATTAGTATCCTTAAAGAAGTAGAAAGAGAGACCCTTCTCTTTATGAGAACACATAGAAGAGGTAACGTGAGCACACGATGCCAGGGAGACCATCTGCAAACCAGGAAGAGGGCCTTCCCTGAGTGCAGAAACTGCTGGCACCTTGATCTTGGACTTCCCAGACTCCAGAAATGTGGGAAATAAATATCTGTTGTTTATGCCACTTGATCTATGGTATTTTGCTATAGCAGCCAGAGCTGACTAAGGCAGAATTTATTTTTTAGAAGCCAACAAAGGGTGCCTTGAGCAATGAGACATGTTTTTGAATGTCAAAACAAAAGGACTGATAAAGATTATTTTATTTCCACTGAAAGCGACTTCATTCTATGAGTTAGCGTTTAGGTCCTATGATAAAATACATCTGACTTTATGAAAATAATTGTGCCAAGTGTGTTTTTAACAGACATCTGAGGAATAAAAGGAATCAAAACTACTTCAGTCAAAGTAATATTCAAAGTATCTTGGGGATTAAAAATTTTTGGACTTTCAGTTTCAGCTCAGAAATGTAGAAAGATAGAAAGAGTACTGC
>NW_026652280.1:7335650-7370830 GCF_009828535.3 Hylobates moloch | reverse complement strand
TAGGAACTCGCCTTTGGGTCCCCCTTTGCCCTGTCCAGGTCTGGAGGTGAAAATCTTAATTATAAGATTTTCAAGTAGAGTTTGAGTATCAAACATGTTAGTGCTGTAAAACTAGATTTTGGTTTTCTCTCTGTTCTACTGAAATTTTCTTCTATTATTGGTCTTTTTAAAACAGACTATAAAAGTTTCCTTTTTATGAGATCTCTTTGCCAGCTTACTCCTTTCTGCCCACGGACGCTGTCAAGGAAGCATTGTTAAAGCCTCTCTTCCCCCTGCTGTCATGTCTAAGTGGGAGTCTCCTAAAGAGCCCGATTAGCTGCGGGAGCTCTTCATTGGAGGGTTGAGCTATGAAACAACTGATGAGAGCCTGAAGAGCCACTGTGAGCAATGGGGAACACTCACAGGCTAGGTGGTCGTGAGAGATCCAAACACCAAGAGCTCCAGGAGCTTTGGGTTTGTCACATACACCACTGTGGGGGAGGTGGCTGCAGCCGTGAATGCAAGGCCACATAAGGTGGATGGAAGAGCTGTGGAACCAAAGAGCTGTCTCAAGAAAAGTTTCTCAAAGACCAGGTGTCCACTTAACTGTGAAAAAGATATGTGTTGGTGGCATTAAAGAAGACACTGAAGAACATCACCTAAGAGATTATTTTGAACAGTTTGGAAAAATCGAAGTAATTGAAATCATGACCGACTGAGGCAGTGGCAAGAAAAGGCTCTTTGCCTTCATAATCTTTGACGACCATGACTCCATGGATGAGACTGTTATTCAGAAATACCATCCTGTGAATGGCCACAACTGTAAAGTTAGGAAAGCCCTGTCAAAGCAAGAGATGATGAGTGCTTCATCCAGCCAAAGAGGTCAAAGTGGTTCTGGAAGCTTTAGCGGTGGTCATGGAGGTGGCTTTGGTGGGAATGACAACGTTGGTCATGGAGGAAACTTCAGTGGTCATGGTGGCTTTGGTGGCAGCCATGGTGGTGGTGGATATGGTGGCAGCGGGGATGGTTATCATGGATTTGGTAATGATGGAAGCAATTTTGGAGGTGGTGGAAGCTACAGTGATTTTGGCAATTACAACAGTCTTCAAATTTTGGACCCATGAAGAGAGTAAATTTTGGAGGCAGAAGCTCTGGCCCCTATGGTGGTGGAGGCCAATACTTTGCCAAACCACGAAACCAAGGTGGCTGGGGTGGTTCCAGTAGCAGCAGTAGCTATGGCAGTGGCAGAAGATCTTAATTACTGTCAGGAAACAAAGCTTAGCAGGAGAGGAGAGCCAGAAAAGTGACAGGGAAGCTACAGGTTACAACAGAATTGTGAACTCAGCCAAGCACTGTGGTGGCAGGGCCTAGCTGCTACAAAGAAGACATGTTTTCGACAAATACTTATGTGTATGGGCAAAATCTCGAGGACTGTATTTGTGATTAATTGTATAACAGGTTGTTTTAGTTTCTGTTCTGTGGAAAGTATAAAGCATTCCAACAAAGGGTTTTAATATAGATGATTTTTTGTACCCATGCTGTGGATTGCTAAATGTAATAATCTGATCACAATGCTGAATAAATGTGCCTTAAAAAATGAAAAGTTTCTTTTGTACCTTCTGTGTAATCCACCTGTATAGCTAAGATTCTATCTTACCAAAGTAACCTTCTATGGTTTGTACAATTGTTTTGGCCCTTGATTATTTATGAAAGCAAAGGTTTCTCATTTATAGAAGAGCTAAGGGTCATTACAATTATCTTAACTCCTACTTTTACTTTTAAAATATGTTTGTTGTCCCTAGGTTAAATAGATAACCAATTATAATTTCATAGTAACATACTGAAGCAGGATATTTTCTTGACCCCTTAATAGGATTTGTGACAGAGGTGCCTTTTTTTCTCAGTCCACCCATGTCTACCCCTCATGGGAGGGAGCGTGCTAGCAAATGAGTACAGGAACTGAAGTGAGCACTTTCAGGCACTGGCAGGAACAAACTTCATTTACTCAGCTCAGTACCCCTTGTGGGGGGAACACATGGGTGAGCAAGTTAGGGATCCAGCTGGCTGCTTTTGGGCACCAGCAGAAGCAAACTCCATGCAGGCCCCACGGCAGTGTTCGGGTAGGGGTGTTCCACTCTGAAACCCCAGAGGGCGTGTTGCAGCGCTCTTTCAGCTCTGCCATCCATGGACAGCTTAAATGTTCACAGCTCAGTAAGCCCTTTGCCTTCTTGCATGGGGTGGCTGCCTTTCACCACCGAGGGCAAAGGGCCAGTGTGACAGCCTTTTTTTGAGCGTCTGCACTTGTGGCTCCCGAGCTCTTGTCTGGCATCCAGGAAAAATGAGGTAGCAGGAACGAATTGAAGGATGGTGAATGTAGAGAATTTTATTGAATGATGAAAAAGTGGCTCTCAGCAGGAAGGGGAGCTGGAAAGGAAATAGGATGGGCAGGTAATCTTCCCCTCAAGTCTGGCCATCTCTGGCAGGACTCTTCTTCGAAATCAAGCCATCAAGCCTTCCCTCTGAAGTCAAGTTCCTTCTTTCAGATGTCCAGCTGCTTCTCCCTTTCTCTCTGACTGAGTCTGGGGTCTTTATAGGCACAGAATGGGGGGAAGAGTGGGCTGTCAGTAGTATAGGAAAAGGCAACATTGGAGCAGAAAAACAGGGATGGAAGTTCTCACTTCAGGCCATGGGTTTCAGGATTTTCTGCTTGAAGGCAGGGTTTTGCCAGGGACCCACCCTCATCTGCCTAGAATTTCTCTGCCTCCTGCTTCTATCATTGTATCAATATGAACTTGCTCAAGTGTTCAGATCTTCCAACAACTTTTGATATTTTGCCTTTCCAAAATTGGATTATTATTTTCTCTAGGAAATCTGTCTTAAAAACCACCCAGATGGCCCCAGACATAAACGTGTTTTTTTCACATTATAAAAAGAAAAGTGCTATAAATAATCAAATCTATTTGATACTTTACAACTGATAAGTGCATAGGAAGTGCTAGAAAATTAGAAGAGATCCTGAGCTTTCCCTAGGTGAAGTTGGTTTGGGTAAAATATTGTTAATATAAATATCTCAGAAACTGTATGCTGGATTGGAATTACATGGAAATTTGCCAGTGCCCTTTCTTTTCATATGTTTCTATTTGTTAGAGTCTGGTGTTGCTTTGCCTGGGTTAGACAATGGCACTGTAGCGTTATAATCCTAGGTATTTAAGTATTGACTTGGTCACAATTTTACCTCTTTAATTTGAATCTAATATCTTCTAGACCAGTGGTTTTGGACTAAGAATTTACATGACTTACTTCTGACATTTTACTAATACTCAGGTGTTGAGGATCTAGTCTAGACTTCCATAATATTTGACGTAATATTTTTGATAGAACTATAAGCTTGATATATTTGTGTTAAATTATGTATCAAGATTAGTATATGTAACATCTGAGCTTTTTCTTTGTAAAGATTACATAGAATATCTCCACTTTTTGACAATAATTAATTGTTATGTTTATAAATATTCTGTCTAAAACCTTTTTGGATTGACTTTATTACCTTGTGTTGCAAGCAACAAAAACAACAAAATTTCTTTGCCTACTGAATTTTTTTTAAAACAAATCTCATCAGGCCTTGCACTTTTTAGCCTTATAAGTAAGAAATTAACCACAGCCATTTTAAGTCTTTGGTCGTTTCCGGATATAGTTTGTTCTACCCTGAAGCTTCCGTGAAAGCTCTGGTAATCTACTACAGCTCAGAATTTTCCATCCTCAGCAAAGGAGACTGTATCAGAGCCCTGCAAAATAGGTCTATGTCATTTATGTTTGGGCATAGGTTTCCAATGGTATCATTGCTTAAATGAGAACCTACCAGTGGAGTGAGCCAAGATTTCCAAAACTGATGGAAAAAAACAGCTTTTCAGTTGAGAAAACAGCTGAGAAACCGATGGATTCATATTCATGAGACTGTCAACCCAAGATCGAGTGGAACACACATTAATTACATTGGACTGAAAATACTGAAAAGGGATGGCTGTGGGTTTTGTTTGTGGTACTATTGGCATTTTAATTTTCTATTTTTATAGATATATAGGAAGGCTTTTCTCCTTATCTGTAACTCAGAACAATGCAGTAGATTTTGCTTTTGTAAACTGAAATGAAACATTTTTAAATGAAATATTTTTCTCTTTGCCCAACACTCTCAGGATTGTGAACCTCTTGAATGTTCTTATTTTCATAGCAATATAGTTCTGTGCATACATTCACATTATATAATATAGTTATTTGCATGTCCTTGTCAAAAGAACGCAATTAGAAACATTGCTTATGCAACCAAGATCTTGCTTGGAATGTCATATTTGAGAATGATGCTCATTTAATCAGATGCAACTAGATACTTTAAGCTAAGGTTGATTTTATGGGGCCAATGCCTACAATGCCCTCTTGGAAACATGGCCTGGCACTCAGTTTACAAGATTCTCAGCCTTATGAGTGAGTAAGAAAAGTGACTTACTGGCAAGTCCAGAAATCAGGATATTTTGAAAACTAGAAAGGAGAGAAATTTGCTCAAATTTCTAGTGCTGAATTATTGCCTTAGATTCCTAGGCTTCCCGAATATCCGATCTGAGATCCCTTATAAAAATTTCCAGCACAGCAAACACAAGAATGCCAGTATGGCAAATTACCATTCTTGCTGTACCTGTGTACATAATCAGGCCAAATCTAAAGAGACCAGCCTTATTTTGTGATTAAGAATGCGCTGTCTTTGAGGTTACTTTTGATCAAAATGCTGTAGTGAAAAATGACAGGTCTCAATGGAAAACCGTGTATCACATGCACTACACCCCTCCGTGTTATCAGATTTTATCCCTGCTCATCGTCTTTGAGCTATGTTCTACTTCTTTGTAAATTAAACATAACTTATGGATATGTACACTCTATTTTGCCTGGTGTATTAGTCTGTTCCTGTATTGCTATAAAGAACTACCTGGGACTGGGTAATTTATAAAGAAAAGAGGTTGAATTGACTCATAGTTCCACAGACTGTACAGGCATGGCTGGGGAAGCCTCAGGAAACTTACAATCCTGATCAGAGGCACGTCTTACATGACAGGAGCAGGAGGAAGAGAGCGAAAGGGGAGGGCTACACACTTTTAAACAACCACATCTAGTGAGAACTCACTCACTATCATGAGAACATCGTGGGGGAAATCCGCCCCCATCATCCAACCACCTCCCACCAGTCCCCTCCTTCAACACTGGAGGTTACAATTTGACATGAGACTTGGGTGGGGACACAAATCCAAACCATATGACCTGGTAAACACTTAATTGATTTCTACCCTCCCTGTGGAAAAAAGGAGGGTTGGTACTTAACTGCAAATTGGGCTGGAACATGTTACCTTTCCCAAACTGACAATCCTTATAAAATTCTCCCTTTTTCTGTATTTTCTTTAATATCAGGTCACTATCCTCCAAATGACTTTTTCCAGTTTTTCTCATTTGTACTTGATTTGAAGTCACTGAAGACTAAAACCGAGCCTTTACTGGGTCTCTTTGTGGCCTGGAAGCTGTCTCTGGATCTGAAGAAGCCCTAAGAGCTGAAGCCTGATGACTTTGTGTAAACCTCAGAGACCTCATCACGCTGTAGACCACCACTGGCCTGAGTTTGCCCTGGACAAGCTGCTTGTCTATAAACTACTCATGTAGTTTGAAGAAATGCTCAGGACATGCATGCCCTCATACGAGAGGGGACTTGGATTGTGAACAACATTACCGAGGGCATCAGCATTCCAGCTTGAGAGCTTCAAGAAACTCAAGAAGTTCTGCAGCATGACAAGGGATTTGCTTACACCAATCTTCTAGAATTCACTGGACTGATCGCTCTCAGAGTTCAACTCCTGGATCTTTAGTATAGCCTTTAAAAATACTTCTGCTTTTTATTTCAGGAATCCCTCCTTTATGTAAATAACTTGCTCTCTGGGAGCTGAAGTCACCTGGGAACTTCACGAGAGGTTTCTGCAAACCAGTTGAATTTTTTAGAAACATCCTCAACAAGAGCCTTTCAGTGATTATTTCTTAAACTCTCTTCATCTCATTCAGGAAGTCTATGACATGCTCAATATTGCTCAGTGACTCACAGTGGACACATAGGAGGACTGACAATGCTGAATTTGTCTAAGTCCAGCACTTTCAGAGATCAATGAGGGTTAAGAAATCCAACCCTCTCTTTTTTTTTTAATTTAGGAAAATGGCTAACCACAAAGGACCATCTTGCCCTTGCATACTCCAGACCCATCTCTACCCTCCCTCTTAACGCCTTTCCTTTGTAAAGCCTCATGTTTTTTCCCTCTTCTTTGAGATGTTTCACTTACTATTACAATTACCCTAATTAGACCTATCTTCCTGTAATGCCAGCACTTTGGGAAGCCGAGGCAGGTGGATCACTTGAGGTCGGGAGATCAAGACTAGCTTTGCCAACATGGTAAAACCCCACCTCTACTAAAAATACAAAAATTGTCTAGGTGTGGTGGCACATGCCCATAATCCCAGCTACTCAGGAGGCTGAGGCACAATAATTACTTGAACCCAGGAGGCAGAGTTTGCAGTGAGTCAAGATTGTGCCACTGCACTCCATCCTGGGCGACAGAGCGAGACTGTCTCAAAAAGAAAACCAAAAACCTATCATCTTAATTATCTTTTTCATTCCTGTCTTTGACACATCATATAATAATTAAAAATGCTTAATTTTGCTGAGATAGCTTATGTTTTCCTTACATAATTATGTGTGTGTGTATTGAATAATTGGTCTGACAATTAGTGCTCAATGCACCTTGCAATTTCTTTTTACTTTACATACTATTTAAATATGGGGAGAAGAAAACTTTAATAAAAAGTTTTTAAAAGTTGTCAAATACTAAAAGAGGCTGGTATTAAATCCTATTATACCAATGTATGCGGCAAATGATAATTGGAAGCAGCTTTAGAAAAAATAAAAAATTTAGGAAAAGTAAAGAAAAAAAACAAAATTGTTTTCCCGGCTTTAGAATTATTACAAGTAAGTGAAGGTGCTTTAGTGAGCCTGTCTCCATAAAGTCTTATCATCAGATAGGTTTTTACCACCCTTTGTTAAGGATATGGTGATTTGGGAAGCATATTTTCTAACTCATATAGAGAGATTACCTCAAAATCTTCTGGGAAATAACAGCCAGGAGTCTGAATGTCAGAGGGGTGAGAGGCACATTGAGAATCTGAAAAACAACAGCCAGCTGAGCCACAACTACTTTGTGTATTTAATGCTAAGTTTCATGTCTCTGTCCAGTTAACTCTGAGAGTAACTCGGGCTGTGGATGCTCAGGAGGACAAACAATCAAGCCTTTCTCCCCCTCCTCCTCCCCATCTCTCTAAATTGGGACCCTCCTTGTTCCTTCTTAATATTTACCACTCTTGTAGTTTTATGTTATTGGTGTGATTTTTAAAATTTTATCTCTATCTCTAGATTTTAAGTTCTAGGAGTGCATCAACCATGATGATTTTTCTGTTCATTCTTGTATCAGTTGCACCAACACAATGCATGACACACCATAGCAAGTATTTGTTACATGAATGAATGAATGTATAAGTAAATGAGTCTGAGAGTAATACTATATATATAGTATTACTCTATTATTATATTATTATATTAATTATTATAGTATTACTATATATATATATACTCTTGTCTGTTAGACCAAATGCTGAAGATTTTCTTATACTATTTTGGATGTGTTGTGATTGAGGCTACTCCTTGGCAAAGTTGTGCAGAAAGCACGATTTGTTTTCATATTTTCAGTGTCCATTTCCAGTCATTTATCACAGCTTCCCAGCTGACCATCACTCCCTAGCCTTGTGGTGCAGTGAGAGCAACGTCTCCATCACAGAAAATATCCCTGAGGAAAGAATCTGGGATTCATTCATGGCAGCATGGAATGACTGAAGGGTTATCTCCCATTCAGCAAACATTTTTCATTTTTATTTTTTTGTCAAAAATTGGTACAAGGCATTGGGTTTACAAAGAAGAATAAGGAATGATCTCTGTCTTAAAGAAGAAGTTGTAATTTATTACTTTCCCTGGGAGTATTATTTTTTTAATCAGTAGGGGACAATGTTGTAAAAAAATCCAACTCTTTACGATATTGGTATTAGTAGAATTTCAAATAAGAGTCAGGTTAGTTTGAAGTTCTTTTGGTGACATCAATGAAAAGTATTCCCTTAGCCATACACTCGCCTGAAAAATAGTCACCAATCTTTGATGTGTAAAAAAGAAGTCCACTTTGGGAGGTTGAGGCAGGTAGATCACCTGAGGTCAGGAGTTCGAGACCAGCCTGGCCAACATGGTAAAACCCCGTCTCTACTAAAAATGCAAAAATTAGCTGGGCGTGGTGGCAGGCGCCTGTAATCCCAGCTACTCGGGAGGCTGAGATAGGAGACGTCTCCTGAACCTAGGAGACGGAGGTAGCAGTGAGCCGAGATTGCACCACTGCACTCCAGCCTTGGTGACTGAGCGAGACTCTGCCTCAAATAAAGAAAAACAACAAAAAAAAGAAGTCCAGTTCATGACCCAGAAGGAGCCAAAAGGAAGACAAAGCAACAAATGGTGACTCTGATTTGATGACCACTAGCTCAGGCAGAAAGTCTTGACACTGAATTGTGGCTTTCATCCAACCTTCTGCTCAGCCGCTCAGCCTCTCTGCCTCTCTTTTCGTGTGATCCAAACTGAACCCAAGGATTTTTCACCTCATTTCAATATTTTGGCTTCTAATGCTGCAGGTTTGTTTGCCCGTGTTAGAACTTTATATAAATGGACACATGCAGTGTGTACTCTTTCGTGTTGGCTTTCCCACTCAACATTATTTTTGGGAGACATCCATATTGTGTCAGGCAGTTGGAGTTGATTTATTTTTACTGTTGTGTGATATTCCATGTGTAAAAACACAGAATATTAAAAAAAATGAGTATCTATTGCATATCCATTGAATATTCAAGTGGAGAAATATGCATTGCATCACTAATAGACACAAACTAAAATTTACCCAAATGGCAATCAATAGCAGAATGGATAAATAAATATATTCAGGATGCTATTTTGACTGTTTGCTTTTCTTCAGCAAATGTAGCATAGCACACAGTACAGAACATATGTTATTCGAGGAGTTTCTTTAAAAAGGAAATGTGTCAGAAAACATTTTATATCTATATGAGGGCTTCATAATTGCATTGATATTTTTGTTAGTAATATAATAATAATAATTTATGTAAGAAGATGTTGCTGCGTGGCAGGCCCTAATAGGACGATGCGTTGCTCAAATACTCTTCGAATGGGGAGCTCTGCTTGCTTTGAACACTGTCTACTGCTTTGAATACTGTCTACTGCTTTGAATACTCTCTACTGCTTTGAATACTGGCATCTTGATCGCCACAGTTGGTTGTGCTTCACCAAATCCCAGTAATTATTTGTAACAATCATCTGGGCCATGAGGCCGAGAGGCAGATACTTTGAGGACACTGCATTAATAACAAGAGAATAGATTAAGAGGGAGTGATCAAAATATGCGCAAGCACGATCCTAAAACCTTTTGAATGGTGATTGCACATATTAGTAATCATGACGTTAGCTCACATAAGATCAGAGCCTTTCTAAAATTTTAAGTAATTTCACTGTCTTTGGTGCTACAAGTGTTAAAAGTTCAAAACTTTAAATACAAGTTGTTCTATTTCTTATATTTATAGCTTCAGACATTGTTGTTCTATTTCATGCAGTAATTTACAAAATTATGTTTCTTGTCAAGGTGTTTAATAAAATGCCTATGGCCAAATTTTATTACCAGGAATTTATTTGCATGGCTCTAAAACTGTCCCATTCTTTGCATTTTCTTATGTCTTTGTATTATCTCCTGTGGTAAATCATCAGAAATATGATTACGTAGTCTCTGAATTCTTGATGACAACAGTGATTTCTACCTCAACAGGGCTGCCTTGGTGGGCATGCAATCAGTCTCATCACATTGGTCCTGCCTGTAGAAGACTCCACGCTTGGTTTAATGTTCTGCATCACCATCTACAGTCTTACAATTTTTTAAGAGATCCCGTGTGTTCATTTTGCATTGGAACTTGCAAATTATGGAGCCAGTTCTGACATTAAATAGAAACTGAAAAACTATTTGCAACAGTCAGGTTTTCCAGGAGGCAGGCTCTGCACTGGAGTTTAGTACATAGGATGTTTACTAAGGAGGGCTCTTGGGATCCATATGTGTGGGAAGTATGGGAAGGACAAAAAAATGACAGAGTGAGAAACTGAGCTGTCATTCAGGACCAATCACAGCCCCAGCTGACCCCTCAGGGAGCTCAAGGGCTAGACTGGCCTGTCTGAATTGTCCAGCATTGGACAGAGACAGCCGGGCCTTTATACTCCTTCCTGCCTCACAGTAACCAGGTAATGGATTTTGGGCTGCTCCCGCAAGAGAAAGGGGTGAGGCAGTCTCCCAAAGGGCTGAGAACCGAAGGGACATGTCAATAGCGCTTGAATCATCTCAGACAACAGTCCTTCATTGAAGGGGGAACTGTTTCACACATTCCTTCGTCCCCTACAGTCTTCTACATTTATGGACAAATGTTTGATTTTTGAAGGCACTTATGCATCATCCTCAAATATCCTCTTGGCATTAGGAATCAGCCAGTTTGTCACTATTCAATCATTTCCTAGCTGCTGGCTTATAAGCTGCTTTTGTTTTTCTTAAGTTGTGACAAGTTTTTACGGATCCATCCCCATATTCTCATTATTTCCCCTTTGGCCTGTGCATAGATTTATTTGTCGGGTGGATATCTGTACTTAGAAATTCAGCCCATGGAAATGAAAAGGGGCAAAGCTAATTGAAGTGGAATGGACTCTATGACCTTGACCCTATTAAATATGCCTTGTAGACCAAACAAAATGACCCCATTTACCTTACTAAACTAAGCTGTTCCAGTCCCAGACAAAGAAGCGAGGACTTCCCAACCATCTGCTATATTTACATGTAGAAATTTAAAGAGTCTACTGGTCTTCTTTTAAGGATAATGAAATCCATTTTTGTTACTGATTAATAAAAAACAAGTGCTTAAGTGTTTCAACTACACTAACAATGTAGCAGAATTTGAAGTGCAAGATAATTGTTCTACTTGGCTTGCCCTATAAAACCAGGGAGAACATTGAAGAAGCACACAAACACAATCAAAAATTTAAAAGCATGTCCTAGGAACTAAAACTCCCATACTTATGTATAGTATTAGTATCCTTTATAAGAGTAAAGGAATTAAGATAAAGAAAACAAAGAAGATGATAAAAAGGCAGTTCATTAAGTAAAAAAAAAAAAAAATAAAAAGCAATGGCCTAGTGACTTCTAGGTAGAAAGAAGAAGAAAACAGATTACAATTGTTTTATGAAAACATTTCAGAGATGCTGGGTAGGGCAAAAAGAAGAAATCTAACTTTAATTTTGAATTCATGATTTATATCGACTGGATTTATTGCTAATTCTTTTAAGTTGAAGGCCCCTCAAAACATCTTACTATTTGCAAATATAATGTTTGGACTCTTGGAAAGCCTAGATGGCAATATTTCTCTAGTAACTGGACTTCTTTTTCCTTAGGATTACATAAATGCTGGCTGGTAACTTTATTTAAAGATCAGAACAGACAATGTAAAAAATATTGTATAGATGTTTTCATTATTCTTAATATTTCAAATAAACAATTCCAAGGATCTCTAAATATTTCTGATACCGCAATTTTTATATTTATATTTTTTACATTCCAGAGATAACTGGAAATCTATTTGAACCAGCCAACTTGTCTCTTAACCAAAAGATACCAAAGTGGAAGTTATAAAATTAGCAGCTAAATTGTTATTGCTTAAAAAGGGAAAACAAAATCTTACATTATATAATTTTAGATATAGTAGAAGTATCTGACTACACTAGCTGAAAATGTATGAATTCTATTACCATGGCTTCATACGCTTGAGATTTTGTACCTATAAAACTGTCAATCCCCTGGAAGACTATATACTAGCATGGTATCACTTTTTATACCACAAAATGAATTACCATTCGATGTCTAGATAGCAGCACTGGGGGTATAAAGGTAGACAGGAAGCTTAAGTGGGTCATAGAAAAGATTCATGCATGAAAACCCAAGCGAAATATTGTGATTAGTCCTGTCCTTACTTTTAGCATTATAATTGTCTTTTGATATGTTATTTGTCTATCTCCTTCATTACACTGCGGACTTCCTACAGTTAGGGATTTGTTTACTCTCTCTAGCACAGTGATGAAGTAAACTGTCAATGAATAATTATGGAAAGAAGAGATGATTAAATTGGTGATATCAACTGCTCCAACACACACACACACACACACACACACACCCTGCACAACACTCACAACCCCCTCCCACACACACACACACGCAGAGAGAGAGAGAGAGAGAGACTTTCTGTATTTAGACAAGAAAATTGAAATCCAAGCTGTTTAACTGACTTATACAAGGACACTTAGCCTGTTGACAGATATGATTATAACATGAAACCTCTTGATTTGTAGTCCAATGTCCTTTCATAGGTACTAACTCTTTCTTCCTCTGCAATCATTTTAATACCTGTTGAATTCTTTGCTGTTTTCCTTCCCGTGAAACTGAAGGACACCAACATTCTTGCACTACAATTTTTCCCCTACTTTACTCAAACACATAATAATGGATCCATTCTTATTCTGAAATTAATACAAGCCATATATGCCTGCTGTGTGAAAATAAGCCTTATTGAATTCTCAAGCACAGAAGTGTAAGAGCCGTTATTAAATTGTTTCTGCCTTAAAACTAAAATCTTTATGGTAACGAAGAAAAATTGTTACCTGTTTAATAATAGGATGCTTGTCTCTCTCTCTCTAAGAAAATCGGTGGAATACACTTTCCTGTGGAGGACCTCAGCGACACAAACATACTAACAAGGAGATTAGATGCTTCGCAAACTTTTTTAGTCAAGAGACTGCTCCGTTCTTTTTTAATGGGCGTTTTTGTTTCCTAGCAACGGGAACGTTCTAAAGCAATCTATACTGGCCTTCTTACGGGAATATATCAACTCAGGTGCTATTTATGGCAGTTAAGCTCTGGAAAGAAGACAAGAGGGAAAGCTTGTTTCATTTTGTTTTGATCCCTACTGTTGGTTCAAATTATATGGTCCCAATTTGACTTTCTGGGGGTTGCAAATTACAACATTGAAGCCTGATTCTATAGGTGCTGTATGGTTATTAAATGGAAAAGGCTAGTATGTATTAAAAAAAAAACTTTCCCTATTTTGCTTAATCTCAACTAATAAAATTATTCATTTTAAAATCTATTCCAAATCCACAAAGCACTTTCTGGAATTGGGTGCTTGGAAAACATGGGGTGACTCTTTATCTCCCACACATCAGTGTTTCTAAAGCAATCAGGGAATGGAAAATAACAGTGTCACATCTCAACCAACTTAGGCAAATCTGGGGATAGAAGTCACAGAATTAGAATCTCAGGACTATTATTTGCCAAAACCCAACCCTGATAAAGCTTGACACTCCTGCCTTACACAAATTTTCTCAAAACACCTCACTAGCAGTTGAGCTGCAAAAATTCATCTGAAATACACTCAGGAAATACAGTTCAAACATGCACAAATTTAGGCACTACACAGTGTAGCAGGGATGCAGTCTGAATCAGTAGCTTACAAATATTGACATGTGTACTTTACAGGAAATTTAATACCATCATCTGATTGACGATTTTGACAGTACTAAAATATGCCTTTTTGAATTAAAATTAGACTTATCTCTACTTTAGGCTATTTGCTTTTTTTCTTACCCTCTCATCTCAATCCATTTCTAAGTTAGAAACTATTTTTTAGTTAATATTATAAATGAAAACAATCAAGAGTTATATTAGTATTTTTCACAGTTGAAAAATAGTAATGATCAAAAACAATCATAATTTACTTACTCTGTTAAGCATTTTCAATATTTATATACGTAAGGTGTGTGTAATTAATCAATATGAGAAGCCCTGAAGGGTAACTAGTTTAACATCATTCATACAAATTATAAAGGACAGATTCCAAATTTTAAATGAGGTCTCTGTTGTTTGATAAGGTAATGTTTTACCTTGTTTGTTTGTTTTCAATATATGAGACTGCCCCAGGAAAAAATTAGTGATTTAAAAGTATTTTTTAATTGAAGTCAAAAATAAATCAAGCAAGCTTTCATTCCAAACACAGAACAAGTTAAATACCTCAAACTCCACTGATGGGTGTATGTATATGCTTTATAAATAACTTAATCCTCTGTAATTGTGTTTTCATCTTCTGCCTTCATGCTGTGAACTTGGTCTCCCAGCTCTCTTCCATTTAATCACTCTTTTACAATGTGGCCATGACTGTCTTCTTAGGACTCTAGCTGATAATGTCACACACCTGCTTTAGATTTTTTACAGTATCAGATTACCAGGTGAAGTCCAAACTCCTTAACATGATAGGAATAAACTTAGCTCAGATATCTCTTTCAAATGTTACCCTTTAGGCACTATTATTTACAGACTGGTATTCAGATTCAGCCACACTTGTGACCACTAGGTTACTTCAAACTCCCTTTGCCCATGCAGATCAAGAGCACAGACTGGTATCCAGAGAACCCCCAAAGAGCCGGTTCTGCTGTTTTGTAGCTGGATCTGCAGGATAGGAAGCTCCTTGCAGGCAAGTCCCACATCCCTGGTAATGAGTACAGGGCTTGACATAAATTTTGAATAAATTAATGAATAAATGAACAAACGAATGCAATATGATTTTAAACAATTCACTTAGTGTAACTATAGCTCAATTTCCTTGTTTGTTAAATGAAAAAGTCGCTTCGATTGTTTCATTACCTAATTTTGAGTAATAGTATAAGAAGTTGGGTATGTACTAAGTATTCAAAAAATCAATGGCAATTGTTACTTTTGTCATTGATATTTCATTATCACCTTTTCTCTCCTTAGAATTTTTCTCTCCATCTACTGAAATCAACCTATTTTACAAAGAGTTGCTCAAATTTTGCAAAGCAGACTTACTTCATTCAGCATCTGTGTTGTTAAAACATTGTGGGCATACCTTTAATGTAGTTTTTAACACATTGTGTTGCATGTCTACGTTTATAGGATTTCTCCTCCACTGTGCTATGACTATTCCTAGGACCAGAGCTCTGTGTTACTCACCACTTTCCCAACACACGGTTACATTTGTTACTTATAAGAAATGCTCCGTTTTAGTTGAATACGTAAACACAGTAGTAACAGGATAGTAGCTAGCTTAAAACATCACCAGCTTATTACTCTATCTATAATAGCTGGAGCAGCAGGAGAACTCACAGAGCAAAGAAGGACATGCATAGGTAGAAAGGTATTTTCCTAAATACACAACTGAAATAATTTCTAAACATTCTGCTATAATAAACTAATGAAAAGTAATCAGAATAGTTATTGTGTAACGATAACAATGTTAAATATGCCTTATCCTCTGTTTTGTTGATTCAGCTTTCACAGAACACTTCCAAATAATCTAAACTTGTGTACTTAAACATTTTAATTAAGCGGATTTAAACTGCAAATTGAATTTTATAAACATGCATCTGACCTCTTCTTTACTTCGAAATTCATTTCTCGTAAAATCATAGATTAATAAATATTGTAAAAGCAATCAAATCAGTCAACAATTCTACTGTTTATGAATCTCGATGAGAGTAAAATAAATAATCTAGATTGCTCAAAAATACAAATAAAACTTAAAGAGCAATCACACTGGGGACAAACTAAATTACTCATGAATCCTGTTTTAGAGAAATTTTCTTTTATTTTAATATACAAACTTCTCTTTAAGTTATGTTAAATAAAAAATTAAAATTTTATTTTTCAAACAATAACCAATAATTTAATAATCTGAAAGGAGGAAATGTTTATGTGGTATGCACAATAAAGATTTAGACATAAACAAAATGTATCCCTTTGTGATTTTAAAACTGATTTTACAGATGCCTTAAGTTCATCATTCCAGAATATACAAGGGTTTTTAATAAGTTCTGTAAACAGTAAGTTTGTAGAAAGATATTACTGTAGGAGCCTATGAATCTACCCAAATATGTTAAAGGAGATTTAATATTTCTCCTTTCTTTTTCAATCTATTTACTAACCTTTCTATTATGGCCAATGATATAATTTAATTCAATTAAATATTGTTTATTCCCTATAAAATAATCTATGTGATACATACGATACTGAGTTGACCTGGGTAAATTGGATAAGTCCCTAATAATTATTAAAATGATAACATAAAGCGTATCTTTGTTGGGAATGTAGGAACACATAAGGCCTGAGGGAATTACAATACAAAGGATGTGATGGACATGCAGGTAAGTATTCTATAACATAACATGCTAAGTATTAGACAAGTGGTATTAATATTAAAAATTAGTTACACTATTCTGCATGGCAGGCTGGTGTCAGGGATTTATAATTGCAGCCACAGTGGCCTCCTGTGGCCAGGAGATATTTCTACAAAGTAATAATCTTTAGTGATGCTCAAATACAATTTTACAGCTTATTCATACAGATTTTGCAAGTCCCGAAGCATAAGAAGAGTGACAAGTTGTCCAGATAAACACTCTTCTTTAACACCTCTCTTCTGCAAATTTGGAAAATCCAATGCAGTCAAACAGGCAAAATGAACCACGCAGTTTTTGTTTTCTAGATGAACCTATTCTTCTCTGATCAAATGGACCAAAGACATGTTTACCTTTTCCCCCATTTCTTCCATGGCTTATATTTGTTAGTGTTAGCGCTTTTCTGAGGGCATGGGTTGCCTGAGCAATGCCTTTACTCATGTTTTTCTGCACAGAGTTCCCACTTGGAAAATTGTTAACACTCAATTGAGCTCAATTAATATTAAATTAGTTAAATAAGCTACTTGAGTACTGGACTCAAGTAGCATTAATTTCAGTCTCAAAACAAAATCAGTTTCAACCTCCCTAATGCAGTTTATTCACTGTTAGCATTTGAAAAGCAAGATCCCTAACTTTGGTCAACAAATTTTTCTTTTGACAATTTCCTGAGCATCTAAAATGTTCTAATTGTTCAAAGTGATGAATGCAAAATGGAACAAAACACACAAAAATTTGTTTTTATTTTCTTGTATTCTATAGGATGGAGGCAAGAGTTCACAAGCACAAGAATGAATGTTAGGGGGTGTTAAGTGCTATGAAGAATGCCTTTCAAAGTAAAGTTGCAAATCTACGACTTCAGCACATTATGGCTTTCTTTTCCATATTTGTATTTTATCTTATTTCCTTAGGTCAATTGATTTACAACAATGTTTTATAAAAGACTGTGCAGCAGACATTTTTAGAAAAAACATTAACCTTTTAAGAAAAACATTATTTTTTAGGAAAATAAATATTATTTTAAAATCAAGTAAAATATTTAGAGAGTTCAAAAACAACAAAATTATTCAAAATTCAAGAGGGACTCAGATATTTATCTGTAAAAGTCCAACTAGGTTTGATGGAAATACCTTATTGAAAAATGAATCCACTAGGTTATCATTTAAAAGAAACAAATTATCAAACCATACTTAATTCCGTCATATCGGTAAATAAGTGTCAGGGATCACATGTAATTATCTTCATGCACATCAATGGGGAAGTAAAAATAAAGGACAGTATAAATGTTTCTATAAAGGATTGCAACATCTGCCTACCTGCAAATTCTTTTAAGGTATAAATATAGAGGGAGATACATCAATTTACACTGAATCAAATATGCTATTTATTTTTAAAGTTTGATGTTCACAGTTAAAAAGAAAAATCACCCTTTTCTTCATTTTAGAAATTTCCAAATAAATGATCTATGTCAAAAATACCCAGTGACATTTATAGTGTTAATCTTTGGACGTTTACATTATCCAAATTCAAATTTAATTTTCTTTATAAAAATGGAACATTATCTAAATAACACTTTACTCAAAATATTCAAATACTAGTTACGTAGGTCTTGAAAATGACCTCACATTTTTATTTAATTTTATTTTTACGTAAGCAAGCCTCTATTTTCTTCACTCAGTACACCTTATACAACACAGCACAACTGATTATTTAGCAAGTCACACACAGTGAGTTAACGTAACACAGCCAATAAAATGATAAACAAAATTAATTATTAAATGCCAAACAGATGATTCCGTTCTTTATGGCAGAGTGGTTTGGGCACCTTTCCCTGCATGAAAAGCGTCTAGGGTGAGGGATGGTTGTATCTTCACCAAACTTGGGTCATTTCACTAGCTGGGCACAAATATTTTCTAAGCATCCACAATATGTGGATATGCATATGGCAATGACCCTCGCCTAGAAGTCTCCCGTTCCCTGTGGTACATGTAAAATTTTTACGTGGCTTATCTTCTCATTCCCTTCAAAAGCAATAGATAACACCCAACTCTGGCTTTATATTTAGATTGAGAAACTATATACAATAAAATAGATTTAGAAGAAATTCCATGGCACAGTCCTACCATGAATCTGGGTTGGGTTTCTCACATGTAGAATGAAAATTGTTTCTACTTGGCGTGGTTGTTGTAAGGAGTAAAGATACATTTGTAACACTCTGGTATGAAAAATTCATGACTTGAAATTTTATAGCTCTTGTCATTCTTACTATTGACAACAAAATCGGCCTTGGATTTTCACATTTAAACTTCAGTTTCAGTCATGAAGAAGCTCAATACACATGAAAAAGAAGTCTTAAATGTTTATCCCTTTTAGGCAAGTAATCATGATCATAATCAGTGTTTATTAAAAACAAAACTGCAAAAAAAAAACCAGTTGCAATGAGAAAACAGCTGAAGCAACAACGAGGTAGGGAATGGAAAGCAAGGGGAATTTTATTTGCCTCTTACATGAATTTTGAAACTCAGCAACTCTGAGAAACAATTGTATTGTATTTTCCATATATGTTTCTATTTTATTAAAGGCAAAAATCACTTCTGATGAGTTTAAATACTTGCAGACAGCTCAAAGTTGAGCAATTGTGCCACAGAACAAGTAAAAAAAAAATGGCCTTCATATATATCTACATGGTATGAACTGGTTACCAGCGACCAGTCCCTGAAGAATGAATTGGAAAGAATCAGATTGTTAAGCAGTCAACTTGGTGACAGCAACTGCAAGCCTCTAAGACTCTGATTACATTTTCTGAGCAGAGCCACAGCCCTGACACCCTAGCAGCTGGTGGCTTTTCTGGGCACAGAGGCTGGCGTGAATAGAAGGCGACAGCAGTGTGCTCCATGTCACATGTGAATGAACAGCTACCGTGACAGGAAGACTTTTCTTGTCAACACAATCACTGTGGCTCTGTCAGCGCCCAAGTTATGTGCTATTTTCTCCTGGAGGGAAATTGGTACCTGATAAGTAAAGACTTCATTCAGTGAAATCAAAATATATGTATTAAGTGTCTACCATTGACAGGCACCACGATTACCCAGAGATTGACAGGGGAACCCCTATCCCGGCTCTCCTGGATCTTTCATTCCCTAAGAGAAATAGGGCAGAAAAGCAGTGAGCAGAAACCAAAGCCATATGTAAAATAATTTCCAAGAGTAGTATGTGGTATGAATAATGGAAACAATCAACGGGGCAAGGAGGCAGAGTCACTGGCAGGCATTGAAGAAGACAGCGGAGCTCTGATGAGGAGCCAGCCGCTGAGACGAGCCTTGAAGGATATCACGGAGCAGAATGTGAACAGCAAGGAAGTGAGCATCCCAAGACTGTGGTAGGAAAGCTTGGAGGGGTTGTGGAAATCGCAGGTTTAGAGTGAGGGCCCTGCTATTTCTACCTGCATAATGTATCATACATGTAAGAAAATGAAACGCCCACTGAAATAATTGGTTTGCAAAGCAGCCTGTGGCTTCCAGTAAGTTCTAAAGGAATACTTATTATTAAGAAAGCTGAAGTAAATACTTTGCATTACATTTAGTCCTTAATTATTTATCACATCTCCTTGTTGTTCATTCCACAGTCTTTGGGAGCTGACCTTTGCTAGGATAAAATGCTCACGTTCTGTCTAGCCTAAAGTTTTAACACGTACCTTGTCCCAATCCATTCCAGTACTCACAGAAAATGAAAATATGTCCCGGCAGATCTGAAGAATGTTGTCCAGTAAATTCAATTCATTTCTCTTTTATATCTAATTTCACTTAGGATCTATCCAATGACAGACTTGTTATCCTCACTGACGGACGCAAAGTCCTGTTGTACACTCTTAGAACATTTATGCTTATGACTAAATTTCAAGCTGCCCGTGATTCATCTGCTATTTCCCACATATCTATTTTAGACTTGCCAAGGGAAAAACAGTTATGAAATATGTTGTTCAAGCAGTGCTTTTTTTCAAATGACATATGCCACTTAGCTCCTCAGGCTACAACAGAACATCCTGGGCAGTTTCTCTGTCAAAGTCACATCCACTGCTATCAATAGAGTTGCCAGTGTAATATTTGGCAATGGGATATTACACTACGCAAAAGCAAGCAGCATTGTGAGCCAGAAACAAAATCCAGTAGTATTTTAAGAATTTGAGAGAGAACAGACAACTTTTCCCAACATGAGACTGTCTGATGGATGCTTCCTGGCTAGATTGAGTCTCCTGTGTGTTGACACCACATTATCAGACCACTTAGAAAAAGGCCAAGCTCTCAGAACAGACTGCAAGAATTTCCAGAGGAAGCAAGCTCCTTTTTTTTTTCCAGAAATGAGTAGTCAACAAATTAGTTTTAAGCAATTAAACCTTTCAGGAATGAATCCTGGTAGGCAAATCATGAATTTGCAATTTTTTTTCTTAAGGTGGAGTGGTTTTAATTAGAAAAATACTACTTTGGGCCCAACCGAGTGCTTTTGTAATCTTTAGTTTATATTGTTCATGTGTGTGTACGTGTGTGTATAACAAAGTATGTCTTCAGATGGGTAGGAGACTAGCATGGCATATTCGGGATGAAGTATGCTGAAGACTATCAACCAGTAAGACATTGCTAGTCAGGCTTTATGCTAATCATACAGGATGGAAACCCATTGAATAGACTCTTACTGACTCTACACGAAACTTGATATTTCAAAATCATGGCATCAAAACAAAATAGTCTGGAATAATCAGGCATTTACATACCTTCATTGTTGTTTCTTTATTTTTAGACAATCTAGACACTTTTAGCTAAGTCTGTCATGATCATGCAGTGTCTTTGTTGAAGGTCGGCTACCTCATGGATTAGGATAGAGGTAGAGGATACACCCAAATCAGTACAAACACACACGTTATTTAGGGCTTTGGACTAGTTGGGTTACCATACATCTCCCTGGAATGTCCAGGTTTATGCCTCTTGTGGAATTAATAGGACCTATGCTAAGATATTTTAATATTGAGGTATGTGAGTATCATACAGATGATGAAACTGTCAACCTCAGTTCAGGTGGGTGAGACTTGGCCACTTAGCATTTATGGTAAGATCATGGTAAATGTTTTCTGAGGGATGGTTCACACTGATGTATTCTTATTGAAGGGGGAATTATTGTGCCTATGTTTTGGTGCATATATGTGATTATACTTAACCATACAAACCTAGAAATAGAAAAACTGAGTCAATAATTATCAGTGTTTTTAAGTCTCTTGATAATTATTTTCTTTAGGAAAAAAATTACACTAATTTTAATATATGTTAAATAATAGTGTTCTTTTGTATTTTTGATCACATTAAGTATTATTCATACTTGCTTATTTGGAGTAAATATTTTTATTACATTTAAATTATGCACTTTTTACTAATGAAAATGAATATTGATAATTTTTATTCATTTAATGCCATTTATAGTTTTCTTTCATAAATTGTAAGCTCATGTCCATTCTTTTTACTGGGTTGTTCGTTAAAAAATATGTTTACAAGGCCGGGCATGGTGGCTCACACCTGTAAACCCAGCACTTCAGGAGCCAAGTTGGGTGGATCACAAGGTCAGGAGTTCAAGACCAGCCTAGCCAGATGGTGAAACCCCATCTCTACTAAAAAAAAAATTAAAAAATAGCTGGGTATGGTGGCAGGTGCCTGTAATCCCAGGTATTTGGGAGGCTGCGGGAGAGAATTGCTTGAACCCAGGAGGCAGAGGTTACAGTGAGCCGAGATCGTGCCACTGCACTCCAGCCTGGGCAACAGAGCAAGATTCCATCTCAAAAAAGAAAAAAAAAAGTTTATAAAACTTTTTAAGAATGAATTCTTTTCCTGGTCATTTTTAATAAAAATATTTTATGTTAATTTCTCATTTGCTTACGATATTATTGAACCATAGATGTTTTAATATTTTTATGTGGTCAAATAGCTTTTTCCTTCTTTTTTAAATCAGGAAACATGACACATTTGAGTTTTATGCATGTACACATTAAAAGGATGATGGACTTTGCAATCAAATTTGGAAAGCTACACCCAAAAAAAGTGCTGATACAACAAAAGGACAAATTATGTTAATGAGATAGATGTAAGACTGGATGAGATATTGAGAAAAACTATCTTGAGAGGAAAGAGGAAATAAGATGAAAATCGACATAAACCCAAATGAGTGAGGAAGCAACAGGGAAAAGAGACAATTTAGAAAAATAAAAAGGGGCACTTGATTCAGGAAAAAGAGATAAGGTCAGCACAATGTGAAAGTAAAATTCCTGGGAGGAGGGCGTTCAAGAAGAAAGCCATTAGGAGCCTTAGATAAGGCAGAGCTGTCAAGAAAAACAAAGATTGAAAAAAAGGCACTTGAATTTATCTGCTATTTGTAAAACCCTCATCTGCCACTCAAATTATCCAGTACTTCCTTGATAAGCCCTAGTTAATGACCCCAGGTATCATCTACAACACAACAGAGATATGGGGAAAATCCCATTTAATAGAGCTAAGAAACTGACATTTATCACTCCATTCACCACAATGAGGAATTTGCTAACATACAATATCCTGGCATTGGGAAGATTGTGGAAATATGAACACTGGCTATGAAAGTTCAAAATGGGACATTGATTCAAAAAGTTGTCATCACATGGTATAGATATCTACTTTTAAAAATGCAATTTCAAGAAGCATTGTCCCAGCATAAGGACATCTCCTTTAACAGCCTCCATTGTAAAGTACAGTTTCTGTTTGGGAAAGCACGGTGGCTCTCCACCCTGGGGAAGAGACTCAAACTGTGCTTTCCATGCCAGTCCCGCTGAGTTATGCATGTAGTGTGCGCCTCCACCATGCAAAACCCCTCTTACAAAAGTCTGTCTCAAGCCACAAGCCACTGTCTCATTTTTTATCTATGTCTAAACATCAAGCTTCTGAAAAACAACTGGCTGCTGTCACCACTCTTCATGTCCTTGACCCGCTACCTGCCTTTCCAATCTGACTTATACCTCTGACCCCCACCCAAACCATTCTGTATGAGTTTCTCAGGTGTCTATTCACTGAATTCAGTGAACTTATCTTCACATATCTAACATTATCTTCAGCATTTGGCCACCAAACTCTTTTTTTTTTTTTTTTTTTTTGAGAAAGGATCTTGAACTCCTAACTCAAGTGATCCCCCTGCCTCAGCCTTCTGAGAGCTAGAACTACAGGTGTGAGTCACCATGTCTGGATAATTTTTATTTTAGTTTTATTGAGACAGGGTCTTGCTATATTGTCCAGGCTGTTCTCAAACTCCTGGCCTCAAGCAATCTTCCCAACTCAGCCTCCCAAACTACTGGGATTACAGTCAGGAGCCACTGTGCCTGGCCTCTGGGCAAACCATTTCTCTCCTTGGCTGCTAGGATGGGGTAGTTTTCTTGCCCTCCATGATTATTCTTTCTCTCTACCCTTTAACACATCCTTTCCCATTTCCACCTGTTAATATTCCATTACCAGTATTTTTCAGGGTTCCACATTTAAACTCCATTCTCTGTTTCTGTATTTCTCTCTGCCTCTGGCTGTCTCTTATCTTCATACTTTCCACCTCACCCCCTTGGCAATCTCATATTCTCCAGGAATTTAACTCTATCCTATATTTGTTATGTTTAAGGAAGAGCCATAAGAAGAGAGGGCCAGATTTTTTTTTAGGATGTTCCTTAAGGGACATCTGCTTTTTGATGTAGCCACTCTAAATCCAGTAGCTTCTCTGCTGTATTGGTATTTCTTAAATTTGTTTTTATCTACGTCTCAGTGATAAAGACAGCCCAAGGAAGAAACCTTCCTTGTGAGCTCATGAGATGTTTGAGAGCCGAGTGGCTGGCAAAGGCCCCTTCCTCCTGCTGGAAACAAAATAATGACCAGGAGGTTGCTGTCAGAGAAAAGACAAAAAAGAGGTAAACATTTTTTCAGTGAAATTTTGATCAAGCCATGGTCATTGGATGAATTGCATTTCTCTCTTTGATGGTGATTTTTATCTGGATAATCAGGACTAGTTATCAGCATCAGAGAATTCTTTCTGCCAGACAGTACAAGAATGACACTGACAACCTCACTCTCCAGTCTCCTAATGCAGAGTTTCCTACAGCCACCTGGTAGATGTCCATCATTATAACACTTCCCCGTGCTAGGTCTATCACCAACACCACCGCTTTATGTCACTTTAGTCACATTTGGATTTGAGATGCACTTCTGTTATAAGAGACCTCTGACTTTCCACTAAGATGCAGAAAAGTTCTATCACCAGAACACTGAGTGATCACTTTTACAATGGGTTATTTTTGGGAACTATTCTGCAAGTAGCTCACATCATTCATCTTGTGTTGATTTTTATTAGTCTGAAGTTATGTATTTTCTCTTTACCTCAAATGCTGCTGCACATTTATTTATCACAGGCTCTATGTAGAATAGTCTCTAGTTTTTTTCCTGACTTTTTAGTTCAAGATTAAAAAACAATTGTAGAACATTTCTGTTACATTTTCATAAGTAACAACTTAAACTAAGACACATTCAAGGTCAAGTTCATCACCACTCCCTGTCCTCTCCACCCCTTCCTTCCCAGGCCCTTAGCGATATAGATTTGCCTACTTTATTTCCTATTGGATATTGATATCAATATCCTACATGCTCTGAAATATCACCATTGTCTTTGATTTCTCACGAACTCAATATCCACTCTCCTGTGTGTATCTACCTTGGAAATATTTCTAATCCCAGGATATCTATTATGGTTCAAATCTCCAACACTTGCAATAACCTCTTCATTGTGCTCCAGTTTCTAATTATCTCTAATAAATCTATCCAATGCACTACAGCTAGCAGAATCATCCCGAAATACAGTCCTATTTATATTACTTTCCTACACTAAAGCCTTTACTGGCTCCCCTTGGACTTACTAAAACCTAAGCCATATAAAGAGAATAATTAAAACTCAGGCTCAGTCACACTAAGCTGGGTTTTTATCCTAACAATGCCACCTGTTAAACATGTGACTGGACTGGATTTCCTCCTCTGTAATACTGGTGTAATTGTGATACTTATCCCTTGGTGGTGGTGAGGATTACACTGGAAAAACAAATATGAGACTTTAGTGTACACATAGCATATTAAGCTATCATTATTATATATATTCTTTAGCAGATTATTGAGGGTAATTTGTCTCCAAACTCTCAATCGATGTTTTCACCAAACTGACCCACACATAGGTTCTCAGCAATCATTTCACTTTCCTGTTTCCATTTTTCTCTTGTTATTCCAGTTTTAGAATTTAAACTCTAGATGTCTACTTACCT
Source organism: Hylobates moloch (assembly GCF_009828535.3). NCBI lineage: Eukaryota > Metazoa > Chordata > Mammalia > Primates > Hylobatidae > Hylobates > Hylobates moloch. The sequence goes on along the minus strand of NW_026652280.1, from coordinate 7,345,010 downwards.
AATTCTACTTGTTATTTTAAATCCAGATTGATTGCCATTATCTTCAAGAACACAACTTCTCTCTTCATAACCCTCAGACAGGATAAAAATGATATCCATAATGAGAACTAATCATAATTGAACAACTGCAACCTGCCACACTGTGTCTTAAGAGCTTTATATATATTGCAACATAGCCTCCTTCCCCTGGATTCTCGTTGCATTGTGATCGCTCCAACTCCTCTTATGTACTATGGGCGGAATTACAGTACTAAATCACTGTTCTGATTATGTCATCTCCCTGCCCAAAAATCTTCTCCTGGATTCTAATTACACCCAAAAGGATAATGCTGGAATTGCCCAGGTGCTAATTCGATCCACTGCTCCTCACTGCTCCCATCTTCTTTTCACCCCTTGGACACAGCGCTTTTCGCAGTTGGAGCCATGCACTCTCCTGCACATCCTCCTTGCTTTCCTGTTGCTATGCCTCTGCCCATGCCACTTCTCCTACCTAGACACCCTCCCTACTTCTTTACTCTCTCTGTCATTAGGGCTATGTCAAGTCCTACCACCCTCCTGAAGCTGTCTTCAATAGCTCTAATCCCAAATGATGTCACGAAATATGCAAGCACTGCTGGCATCACTTCTTTGGAACCTAACAATGCAGGGAGTTTTCAATGTGTTCTTTGTATTTGTTTCTTGCCTCTACAAATAACTCAAAAGCTTCTCAAGGACAAGGAACATGTTTTATGCTTCCTTGTATAATGAAGAAACTATTTTAAGTATGACAAAATGACACATCGCCATTTCATCCTTAGGTTGCCTTTCCTTGCAGCCTTCTCTCTCCTTGGCTAAGCGAAGAGGCAGAAGATTATATGAAAAGAGAAGACAGACCTTGACCAGAAGAATGAGACCCAGATCAGCTTTGAACCTCAAAGAGGACTGCCTTGAATTCTACAGCCAGTAATAGTCTTGAAAGCCCAGCTTTGTTGAGATGAAACTACCCGTAAGTCTCAAGCTCTTTAGCTCCCCTTTTACATATCAAGAGGTAGGTTTTGCTAACTTAATCACAGACTTTAAGAAGGAAAAACTTCAACCAGACTTGGGAAGGAGATGGAAAGCCTACACTTTCAGATCCTTGGTGGTTGGGAATGACAAACTGATCAAGAAGGAGCAGGATTGGGACACCGAGATCCTGCCCTTCCCTCTCCAGCTCACATCTTAGAGGGAAGGCTAAAGGTATGGTGCAGTTACTATGGCTTTTTAACATAATGTATGCGTTAGAAGAACTTGACTCTGTAGCCTGGGCAGGCTCTGCTGCCCACCGTCACCCAGGGCTACTGTAAACGAGAGTTGAAATCAACAGAAGGCTCCATCGCTCACTCATTCACAGGCTTGGCACCCAGGCTAGGAAGACACTGGCACCTCTGCCATCTGGGGATGGGGCAGGGGAGGCTCCTCAGGAATGTCTCTAATTCTCTGTGACCTCTTCCCCTTGTCCCTCGAGCAGATAAATCAAGGTAGCTGGACTTCTCACATGGTGGCTCACTACTTAGAGACCAAATGAGAGACAGAGACTATATGGAAACAGTTTCCTCTTGGCCTGGCTAGCCTGAAAATTAATGCATGGCCTCACCAACTCATTAGAAACAAGTCGTTGGAGATACGTCATACTCAGTGGGAGGAAGTGTAACACCATGGTTTGTGAAGGAGTGTCAAAGAATCTGCAGACCTCCCTTAAAACCACCATGACATGTTATGTAGTTTGAATGAAAATGCGAAAATAGAGAAACACCCTCGGACCACTGCCCATGTGGGAACCTTGCAGGAGACACCATCCCAGGTAGAATTTGCCTGATGCGGATGAAGATGAAGCAGCATCTGTATAAAAGTGACAGGGCAGCCTGGCTGGGCAGAGAAAAAGCACTCCTGAACCCTATCCAGTTCCATGTAGGACACAAAGGATTCTGAAGTTTCCACAGCCTTGCACTGAAACAGCAAGTAGCCCGAGAGAGAAAGAAAGGGCTGCCAGGCTGCCCGCCAGCCAGAGATCAAATGACACCTGTAACCACAGGTCCTCACTTGTAAGAGATAAGGCACGGTGGGGACAAGACAAGAAGAAGGACCAGTAGGCCCTGACAAGGTCAGTGCCAATAGATCCTGATTGCATTCTGGTCTTCACCAGAGGACACCTGCAGAACTAAGGTCTCAGAGGAACCACTTTGTGAATCTCACCCCAGAGACGCAACAACAAGTATCATGAGTGCCCAATAACACCCACGTTTTTACTCAGACTCATGTTCAGGAGAAGGAAAAAAGCACTCTCAAAGACTAACGATTTACTGAGCAACGAGATCATAGGACTTATGTCAGTTTGGGACAGAAACTGAGCTTCAAATAGTTGCAAATTATTTATGGAAAGGAAACAGTTAAAACCAGAGGGGACAGAGAAGCTGCCTTAATTTTCCTAGGATGCGGTGGGATGGGGGTGTAGAACTGATACAATGTAGAATATAAAAATGTATACTGTATTTCCTTTGTACATCTTAATGTAAGTAGACTTTTGACACTGTAGATTATATCTACATTACAACATGCTATAAATGTCTTGCATACAGGCTAGATTCAATACATATGTATGAAGTTGGTTCTTAAAGGATTTTGCAAATGCAGAGAATTTCAGAATATTCCAAGGGTAAATATGTTTCAAGAGTAATCAACACCAAGAAGTGTTAGGTAGGGCACCAGACAAGCCTTCCAGTTTCACGTGACCAAATGCTCCGCATCTTAGATACTTGGTGTGGCAATGAGCATGGATGAGCAGCGTCCCTTGGCTATCGCTACCTACGGCGCGGAGGTTCAGGTGCTGCCGCTGTTGGCAGCTGACTCCCGGCCTCCTGACCACCAGCTCCGCTCCTTTGCTTTTGCTGCCGTCTCCTGGCTTCCTTGATCACTGGGCCACAAGTTCTCACAGCTACAAATGCAAGGCTGAGCTTCCCAGCGTCTCCTGCCTGGATTCTAGCTGATTTAACTTCAAAGTTGTTAATACCTTTTTCACTCGCGTTAAGGAAGTCTTAATCTTATTTTATGTTAATCACAGACTGAGTTAGGAATGATCAGTGCAACACCACCTTTCCAGTCCTGAAGCTGGCCTGGTGTCTAAAAGCCTGGAAATATTTTCAGCATTCTCTAAACTCAAAGAAGAATCCTAGCTCTCTGTGTATATTATGCCCATAGACTATCAAAATAACTACCACTGTACATCTACATCATAGACCTTTCCTTTTTAGGGATCTAGTCACCAGTTCCAAAACCCCCTCGTCTCCCTTTAAAAAAAAAAATTTCAGACAGGATTGCTCTTAATTTTCAGGTAAAGGGACCCTATTGGTCTCTGAATGGGGCAAGGATGTCAAAGGCTGATAGAGGTTTGAAAAACTGGCAGAAATGATCATTCGGTTAAGTTTCTGCCACTTTCATTCACTATCAGTGATTTCCAATAGCAGAACTCACAAGGTTGAATGTGCTGAAGCTGTGCGTTGGTCCAAGTGAAGCCCTAGCTTCTTTGTGCTAGGGCTTGAGCTATCCTCCAGCCTCTGAAGCAAAGTAAAGAATTGTGCACCTAGTCCAGAGGTTTTGATTCTTTATCTGAGGCTGCAGGGGCTACGTCAGCCACACCATCCAGGCTTAATCCACGATCCTGGGTTCATCCTGCTTGCTGTGCCATATTGATTCATAAATCACAGTGACTTTTTGCATTTCATTTCTCAGTACTGGCTTTCCAGGCTACCTTGACATTACAGGATTTTTGACATGGCTAACAAGCTCAGACTTCACCTGATTGACTCAATGTGTATGTTCAAAGTTGCAATAAATATCAGGGAGGATTTTTACGTGTGGATAATTTTGTATAAGCTTTGAAACCAAAGTGGATATAACAGAGTGTAGATTGTTATGATGGGGAGAAAGGAGGAGGAGAGGGAAATATGGAGCGTCTCTTAGGTCGGTCTGATGGGAAGAATGGTAATTATATAAAGAAGGAGGCTTGAGAAAGTGAGGACACTCCCCTCCCCAAAAAGGACCTATGAAAAGAGGACAAGTGAGCAGAGGGAATGTCACCAAATGTATGAGACCCAAGGACAAACAGCTAGAAAGTTTGTGTTTATGATCAGAAGGAAAAAAAAAAAAAAGAGGGAACAGGATGCCCTGGTGTGGGAACTTGTACACTAATAGAGGTTGGAGCTAAAAACCGAGTTTGGGCTAGACCAGCTGACCAGTGTCCTTTAAATTATTATTTGTGAGATCAATGCTATGATAAGGAGCCTAATGACTGGAAGAATTGGAGAGTTGAAGGAAACTGGAAATTATTCTCCAAAATGCTGTTTCCATTGCTTGGGTTCTAGGTAGAAGCCATATAGACTATTTTTTTTAAATGTACAGTTGTAATAGGAAGAACAGCAGATATGCTAAATTGCAAATGTCAACACCTTTATATATGCAAATAATGTGATTTTCTATCTCACAGAATCCTCAAGCTTAACTCCTTTTATATATTTTCAGGTAAAATTATATAACAAATAATATAATAAACATCAAGTTGCCTTATAGATTTACATGGCTGTCATCTAAGGGGTTGTCTCCTGATAATAGTTTTATTAACTTCTTATTGGTCAATAGACTCTCTCCAACCAGCAGTTAAAGTCTTTGAGAGTGGGGATTTTGACTTGTTTGTATTCCCCACAGTGACCAGAAAACTGTCTTACAAATATACATAATAATATTCTGTTGATTTTCTTTAAAGTAATAGCATCAGGCAGTGTTTAGTACCTGTCGGTTTTTGGAAAAATTGAAAGAATGTCTATGCATAATGAAGGTCACCCCCCAATACACATTCAGGGCAGGGAAGGAAGAGAGGGTCGAACTCTGCAAATGTTTAATGTGTCAGGATTGGGTAGCCTCTATCAATGTAATTTAATGCAAAATCAGATTGGTGTCTGAACACTGAATAATTCATACATAGCTTGCATAAATTTGTTTCTATTTGTGCTACCTCATGCACATTTTGGCTAACTTGAGTTTTGGTCCTTAACCCTTAAAAAGACACCCCTCAAATTAAGCATAAATGTGTTATTTTAAAATGGACTTGTTATTCCTTAGGAAAAGATTTGTCATGTCATCTTGCGATCACACATTTGGCTAGTTTGCATAACATCTATGGTTAAATGTGGTCAACGATATCACTGCTTTATAGTCATCTTACATAAGCTTCACATAAAAAATTAGAGTCAATTCATTGTTGACATGGGAAGAAAAAAATGATGTTTATTACAAAAAGTTAGTCTCGCAATGTTTAAAAATATTTCCTGTCTACGTTCTCCCCATTTTAATGTCTTAATTGGGAAATAATTAATATACCATAAAATACACCCGTTTAACAATATACAATTCCATGTTCTTTAGTACACTCAGCATTGTGCAACCTTCATCACAGTCCAAGTTTGAAATATTTTCATTACTCCAAAATGAAACCCTGTACCTAGTGGCTGTCGCTTCCCATTTTTCCTAACCCCCAGCCCTACACAACCTTGTAGCTCCTCCACCTAATCTCCAAAGATTGCCTGTCTTGGACATTTCGGATCAATGGACTCACACCCTATACAGTCTCTCTTTTGCTTTGCATCCTTTTCTCAGCATAGTGTCTTCACAGTTCACCTAAATTGTAGGATGAATCCATTTTTCATTTAATTTATTCCAAAAAAAAGTACCATTGTATGGATATACCACATTTTTTTTTATTCATTCATCAGTTGTTGGATTTGGATAGGTTCCACTTTTTGGCTACATCTTGCAGCATTTTAAAGAGATGCACTGTTAAAAATGTATAAAACCCACTCTTGCTGTAACAGTTTGGAAGTGTGAACATCTCTCTTCTCTACTCTCCAACAGGGCAGCTTTCCCAGCTTGTTGGTGGGGCAGCCATTCAAGCCCCTCTGGTGTTTACTGTCTAAGGAAGGACTTCCATTTCTTCCCTAAAACATGTTTTTTCTCCATTCACTGGCTGGATTCATTTTCCAATTCAGTCTTCATAATGCAATGGAATAAAAATACACATTTTGTAAAATTTAACACAAAGAGCACTGATGTGGAAGTTAAAAATATCTGTTTCTCTCTTCAATTTTATCGTTGCCTTTTGGGGAAAACAAGTACAGTCTGAAATTTCTCTGTACTCAGAGTTACATCATAGCAGAGTGACCGCCTAATACTCCGCAGTAAGCTTCAGGAAACTTGAGGAGGAGGAATTCCTACAACACAAACTTGCACCAAACCAACCAAATGAAAAACCAAAACCAACACCAAAACCCAAACAATGAGAACCTAATAAAACTCACTACTCTGTATTTTGTTTGTTTGTTTGCTTTGCTTTGCTTTTTAAATTTCTTGATTGCTAGCATTTTCTTTAACTAGAGATGGAAATTTTAACACACACATACACACACACACACACACACACACACACACACACCATTTAATTCAGTTAAAGTAAGTTGTTCTATGTTTTATTTTTCTTTTCTCCTTTTTTTTTTTCATCAGAGCTGGCACCCAGAGACTTTGTCTCTGAGCAATATATAAACTGAGCCCTAATTATTTCTATTTTTGTGGACCTGGATATCTCTGGTAGGAATGTGGTGAATACAGGGAAACAGGCAGGGTGGCTTGCAAAAAAAAAAAAAAAAAAAAAAACCACACATTAAAAAGCTGAATGGGCTAGATTTACGAAGAGCTACTTGAGAGAGGTATATGTTGTCCTTTTTACACCCAGTATGCAAAATATAGGGGAGATGGCCAGCACCTATTATGTTGAAGTTCTGCTGCACTTAACAGAAAAGTAAAATGGAATAAAGTGGCCAAGTACAAGAGAAATGTTTACCTCCCATGTAACATGAACCCAGAGGTTAGCAATCCATGGCTGGTATGAAGGCTCCCCTACGTCATTAAGCAGCAGACTGTGATTGTTCTATTTAACCACCACCACATTGTTTTCTATCATGCAGATCAGCGCATAGCACAAAATGGCTGCTGGATTTTGAGCTATTTTATCTATTTTCCAAGCCCTAGAAATGTGAAACATATTGGGCAGAAAGCAGCACAAATGATTTAGTATCTCTTAAATATGTGTTTTCTGATGTCGTAAACTATACTTTAACATAATTACATTAGCTAAAACTTATTCAAATGTCCACATCTAGTTGCAAGAGAATCAGGAACATAGTCCCTTAGCTGAGTCCACGGCTTCCCCCATTTACAACAAGCAGATGTTAAGGACGTGATGGAGAATGTATGCTGGGCAGTGTCCACTCCAGGGTCAGCCTCCTCATGTCCACACAGCACCCAGGACTGACCTGACTCCCTGGAGAACTGTGGCCTTTGGACATTCTAGTGAGAAGGATATTAGCACAGTTCCTGGAGTCTATGAGCATGAACAAAAAACGTAGGTCCCAATATTCAGGGAACACCAGCGTAGGGGCAACAGAGCAAGAAAGGTAAATCTTTACTGACAGGGAGTGGGCATATGGTAAACATATGGATGTGACTGTCTGATAGCCTTAGCAAGTGGCACACAGGAAAACAAAAGAGAGGCATTTTGAAAGGCGAAGAAGAGGGGCTAAGTCATACCCCCAAAGACAGCCAGGGCTCAGTTTCATGCAGTTTGGGTATTTCTCTTATTAAGACCCCATCCCATATTCACAGGTGGGAAATGAAGCCTGTGTGTAGTCATTGCAAGAACCTGTTCTAGCAGCCTCCAAACGCTTTGATTATGTCCACACTCCTATCAGAAAAGAAGGATCAAGCAACCATTCACAAAATGCATTTACAAAGTATGAATGAAATACATCTACTACTGTAGTGATATATTTATATATGACAGATTACACACGAAATGGAAATTGTAAAAATGATTAGGCAGAAAAAAAATAGTGAGAAAAGTTCTAATATTTTCCCCAACTTCAATATATCATTCTAAACAATCTTTGGCATGAACCTCTCCACCTAGGAGACTGTGGACGCGGGGACTTGGAGAAATGAGGTTAATTCAACGTTTATAACAGGAACTCTGCTAGGGTTTCTGATAAAAATAAATAACATAATTTCCAAAAATAAGTAAGTATCTTTAAATACTTAAATTCTCTTTGTAGAGACAAAAGATATCAACAAATCATTATAATTTAGGGACAAGTACAACATTCAAGTTATGTACTGGACACTGAGACAGTGATGACTGTGTCTGACAATCAGAAATGCTTCATGAAAAATAAGATGTCATAGAAAATAAAACAAAGTAGAGAGATATTCTCACTGATGAAGCAAGCCCCGGTAAGAATAAGTATTCAGCATAGAAATATCTCACCTCTTGGTATGATTCTCTGTGCTCCCAAACATAGTACTGTACAGTTAAGTGTGTGTAGATAGATATGAGTTAGAAAGACCATGATTATTATAAGTAAATTAAAAACAATCTCAGAACTTGGATTGATTGATTCATGTATTCATTTTTACATAAACCCATTGGTTTATATCTCTACTTATTCATTCAGTCAAAAATATTTTGCCAATACTGATTACGTTGCAGGAATTTCTCCAGAAATCAAGAGGGGAATACGGTCTCATAACCCCTGTCCTCATGGGACTTATATTTTATGGGAAAAGACATCATGAATAGAAAGATGGATACACATATTATATAGCAGGTACTGATATATTCTCTGAATAAACGTAAATATAAGAAATTTGACAGTGACAAAGGTGTGATTTTTAGCTAGGGTGTAGAGAGAAGGGTTCCCTGAAGATATTTTAGCATTTGGCTACAGAAAATAAGGGAGCAGGACCTGTGAAAATTTGTTCATAAAACAAATTACAGTACAGTTTTGGGCAATTTAAGTTTGAGGTGCCCTTTAGCCACCCAAGTGGCAATGTCCAGCATGCTGTCAGATATACAGTGCTGGGGTTTAGGGGAGAGGCTGGTCCTGGAAAGTGCTGCGGACTTCGTTGTTGATGGTCCGGTCTCTACAGCCAGGGACAAGTCGTGTTAACCCGGGGAGAGGAGTAGAGATGGACTCTAAGCCCTGGGGTTCTGCAGCACCCACAGGTCGGAAGAGGAAATACACTGGGGAGAGACACTGAGGAGGTGCAGCCATTGAGCAAGGAAAAATGCCAGGCCAGTGTCTTGTCACAAAACAAATCAAAACAAAAAAAAGTAACAGTCTCAGGAAAGAGAAATAGCAACACTGTCAAGTGCTGCTGAGAAATAGAAAACAATGAAATATAAGAACTGATCTTTACAAATCAAGAAAAGATCTGGAAATTTAGTTCTCATATAATAATCAC
>NW_026652280.1:7279941-7335250 GCF_009828535.3 Hylobates moloch | reverse complement strand
GGCCTCCCAAATTTACTCTGAACTTCTACATAGATCACCCGTAGAGGCTCCTCTGGTCTAGGCCGCAGGAGGATGGGTAAAGATAGAGGTTCCAAAGGTTTTAGCAAAAAGACTCTGGGCAGGGTCTCTGAAATGACGATTAGAACAAGGTCTCAGGGAAGAAAGAGGTCCTGCAGCATGGGTAGCAGAAAGGACCGCCTTTACCCTTTTCTTCCATTTTCACTCTTATTCTTCCTTCTATTGACTGCCCTTTACTATCCCGGTTGCACATTAAGAAACCCAGCCCACAGGGTGAGGAAAATGGTTTTGGTTTTAAAGAAGTTTGTCAGATGAAATTTGTTGGCAATAATACGGATTTGTTTTCCTCCCTCTCTCCATTTTTCTCCTCACAGCCTTCTGCAATTGTGTGAGGTGGGAGGTGGGGAAATGGGGTCAGCATAGGGTTGTCTTAGCAGGGTGGGGAAGGAGCACAGAAAATTACCAAAACAAAGTGACTGCTTTCTTTTCTCTATAAGTTTCTCAAGTCTGCATTAAATTATGGCTGAGCATTGGCTCTTTATAAGTTTCTGGAAAATGACGATGGGTTTTGGTGAACATACAGCAGTTTAATCATGTAATCATGCATAGCATTGATTTAGTTTTAAATTCTCGGGAAACCTCAGTCAAGCAAATGAAGTCTTAATTTCACTCAGAATCAAACATAAAGGGGACATTTCAAATGACCCTCTCCTGTCTATCCTACCATCTTTCTCCTTCTACCCTAACAGTATGACACAATATGCAAAGTGCCACACAAACACACTGCAATTAACTGTGAAAAATGAAAATAATTCTGTTTTTCTACTTGAAGTTCAGCTTTCCCAGGGAGACAGCCTGCAGTTGCTTGGAGAACACAGCATTGTTTTGATTCTGGACTCCAATTCACATGCTCCACCTAAAGTTCAAGGACTGTGTATTTTTTCAACACTGGATAAACTTTAAGGGGGAACCCGAGGAACAGCAATTACTTTGGAATTGATTCTGCCATTTAAGTGGCTTCTCACTTTGAGGAAACAATTGAAGTTTTCTCTTCTGGCCCTCAGATCCTGGGATAATTGGGTATCAAAATTCCTCGGAATGAACTTAAGAGATGAAGCTGAGAGAGACACAGGATGATCTGTCTCATACAAGCATCTTGTCTTTGTCACTCCACGGTGCTCCTGCAGTGGGCTCCAAATCACAAGATACCATGTGAGTGTCAGAGGCCTACTGGCTTTAATAGCTGCACACACATTTTTTTTTTGGCTTTTTTTTTTGGCACATTTAATACAATGTTTCCTAAGGCAATACAGGCTTGCTGTTTGCAAATCCATATGCACCCATACCATGCTGAAGGCATGCAAAGCAAATTGGGAAGCAAAGAATAATATTTCCCACTTTAAGGGATGCACAAACAGCAGTAGTTTGACAGATACTGTCGAGCACAAAGGCCAGCTGGAGTCAGAAGTTATGGGATGTTAGATCCATACCCTATGATTTTGAACATATCTGGCTATAGAATCCTTTCTTTGTTGCTGTTTCTTTCTAGAATTCATGGATAACTTATATCTAAAGCCAGAAAACATTCACAGTAAGAAATAAGTTAGTGCATGCATTATCTAAACAGCAAATTATCAGAGATTGGTGTTAGAAATATACGCATAGATAGGAAGTATCTATCCACAGAAATATTTCTTTAGCAAATGAAATTATGACAGTTGAATGACTGAATACAATGGAATTAGTTAATCTCAATCTTCTAAGATTTGGGTTAGCTCCTAGTAGAATACAGTTACTTTGGCTAGCTATTTACCTAAGGTTTAGAGGAAAAGGACAATAATGAAAATTTTATTATTATTTCCATCACAAAGTTCTACTAATGTCATCCAGTGAGTATCTCTTCATGCCAGTGCTTGTTCTACAGCACTCTGTTTCTTTGACGGAGTCTCACCCTGTTGCCCAGGCTGGAGTGCAATGGTGCCATCTTGGCTCACTGCAACCTCTGCCTCCTGGGCTCAAGTGATTCTCCTGCCTTGTTCTCCCGAGTAGCTGGGATTACAAACATGCACCACCATAGTCAACTAATGTTTGTATTTTTGGTAGAGACAGGGTTTCACCATGTTGGCCAGGCTGGTCTTGAACTCCTAACCTCAGGTGATCTGTCCGCCTTGGCCTCCCAAAGTGCTGGGATTACAGGCATGAGCCATCACTCTCGGCCGCTCTGATTCCTTCCCCTGTGATATGCCACATTGTCTAGCATGTCCAGATATACTAAACTATGTTTCTAGAAACACATAGTCAAAGCAAACATACTGTAAAATGTAGATGCATAATTATTACTAAAATATTCTGATTAATTAAAGTGAGGTTATTTCACTTCTAATCCTTCTTCTGTTCTTTCTCTCTCTGTGTAGGCAATATCCAAGAAGGATCCATCTACCTTAAGAATATAGTCTCAGATTGCCTCACTAGAGGAAAACAAAGAATTTGAAGAAATCAAGGATGCTTTTATGCCACAATCAAAATAAACTAATCTAAAATTGGTTAAGGAAACAGCCTAACGGATGACAAAGATGTATCTCTCAGCTGGAAAGATGATCAGGGATTTCTAGACTTACTAACACCATATGAAAGAAATAAATTAGCATCTCGTCCTTTCCAAAGTGAGAACACCAAAGAAAGTTTTTTATTTTATAGCATTATACATGAAAAACTAGACAGGGCTCTGGACTGTGTTGTAGTCCCAGTGAAGCCCCGCATTGCTAATTCCTGAGCAAGATTTCATCCTCTTGTCCCTGACCCATCAGCAATATTTAGCAAAGATGCTTTCTTCTTCTTCCTTGCTATACTTTCCTTATTTGGTTCTAGGACACTGTCTTCTTCTGGTTTTCCTTCTTCTTCACTGATTTTCCTTCTTAGGAACCCTTTTGTGGATTCTACTCCTTTGCCTCAATCTTTTAAAACCGAGGGTGAAGGATTAAGTTTTGGGTTATTTCCTCTACCCTTACCCACTCCCTTGGTGAACCAATCTTCCTATGGGCTCATATCATCAATATGTCTGGATTTTCTTTCTTGTTTTTTTTTTTTTTTTTTTTTTTTTTTTTTTTTTTTTTTTTTTTTTTTTTGAGACGGAGTTTCGCTCTGCCGCCCAGGCTGGAGTGCAGTGGTGTGATCGCGGCTCACTGCAAGCTCCGCCTCCCGGGTTCACGCCATTCTCCTGCCTCAGCCTCCCAAGTAGCTGGGACTACAGGCACCTGCCACGACGCCCGGCTAATTTTTTGCATTTTTTTAGTAGAGACAGGGTTTCACCGTGTTAGCCAGGATGGTCTTGATCTCCTGACCTTGTGATCTGCCTGTCTCGGCCTCTCAAAGTGCTGGGATTACAGGCGTGAGCCACCGCGCTCGGCCTGAATTTTCTTTATATGCATATTAAGCCTCAGCCCTTCTCCTAAAATCCAGACTCATATATCCACTGAAAACATGATATATCACCTTTGATGTCTAATAGATATTACAAGTACAATATATGCACACGCCGCCCCTGCATGTTTCAATAAACCTGCTCAGCACTGGCTTTCTCAACTTTGTTAATGTCAAATTCTTGCTTTCATTTTTTCAAGCCAAAGTCCTTGGAGGCTTCTTTTACTACCCTCACTCTCTTATACTTTGTATCCAATGAAATTGTTAGAAAACCCTGACAACATTGTTGCTCTACCTATTAAAAAGTAGAAATTCTTTTTGGCTCTGTCTTTGAAATGTATCCAGAATCCAATAATTTCTTGCTACACTCACAAGTATCATGCTGTTTCAAGCCAGTATTATCTCCTGCTTAGATTACTGCAAAAGCCTTCTGGAAGCTCTGTTCTTCTGCTCTCTTTTGTCTATTCTTAAAATAATAGTCAAAACAATCCTTTCAAATATTGCATTATGTCACATCACTGCCTCTGACTCTATTCAAAAGTCATGCTCTTTACAGGGAGCTATTTGATATGGTTTAGCTGTGTTCCCACTCAAATCTTATCTTGAATTCTCACATGTTGTGGGAGGGACACAGTGGGAGGTAATTGAATAATGGTGGCAAAGTCTTTCTGGTGCTTTTCTCATGGTAGTGAGTAAGTCTCACGTCTCATGAGATCTGGTGGTTTTAAAAAGAGGAGTTCCCCTGCACAATCTCTATCTCTTTTCTTGCTGCCATCCATGTAAGACATGACTTGCTCCCCCTTGCCTTACAGCATGAGACTTTCCCAGCCATGTAGAACCGTAAGTCTAATTAAACCTCTCTTGTAAATTGTCCAGTCTCAGGTATGTCTTTATCAGCAGTGTGAAAAGGGACTAATACACTATTAGAATGCCCATAACCTGGCTCTGGCCTTTCTAGCTACTCCAGTCCTCCCCCTTTTCTCCTACTCTACAGTACTCCTGCAAGCCAGGGAGCACTACAGGGCTTCAGCATCCTCTGTTTCTCTGAATGAAATGCTCACTCCTCTGGTGTCCAGTTGGTCAATTCCTTCCAGTTTCTACAACTTCCTAAAGCCTGCTTTCCCCACAATTTTGAAAATTGCAACCCTGTCCCCAAATCCTCTTTACTCTACATTTGATTTTTTTTAAAAGCATTGATCAGCCTCTGAATTACTCTGTGATTTACTCATTAACTATAATTACTACTATGATGAGTAAGAATGTAAGATCCTCAAGGGATGGCATCTCCATTTTGTTTTGGAATGTGTACCCCCCAATGCCTAGAAGAGTATGAATTACATAGTGTGAAATGCAAAAGAACTACTAAACTGTCAAGTATGCTGTGAATCAAATACCAAAATTTTAGAAAATTAAAATGGCATAAGGAGGAAATTTAAAGGAATGCCAAGCCAAGTATTTATATGAGAGTCCTCTCTATCAGGAGACAGCCCTTTCTCCCTCCTTTTTTACTCCCCTGATTAATACCCACTTCCAAAGGACTGTGTTTGCATGGGTCTAAAAACCATAGCACAGACAAAACAAGCAGAACAACTCAAAACTACCATGAAGCATCCATAATTCTGGGCTTATTTTATTTGTTTCTCTCAGCCTCCTGCTTTTAGAGACAGAAACTTCCGTCATCCCTTCTCGAAGACACTTTAGTTCGAGAGTAAAAACTAACAAATAAAAACTATTTTGTAATATTGTGATGGTTAACTTTGAATGTCAACTTGATTGGATTGGGGAATGCAAAGTATTGTTCCTGGGTGTGTCTGTGAGGGTGTTGCCAAAGGAGATTAACATTTGAGTCAGTGAACTGGGGAGACTCAGACCCAGCCTCAATCTGGGTGGGCACCATCTAATCAGCTGCCAGTGCAGCTAGGATAAAAACAGGGAGATGAATGTGGAAGGCTAGAGTACCTGCGTCTTCTGGCCTCCATCTTTCTCCCATGCTGGATGCTTCCTGCCCTCCAGCATCGGACTCCAAATTCTTCAGCTTTTAGACTTACACCAGCGGTTTGCCAGGGGCTCTTGGGCCCCCAGCCACACACTGAAGGCTGCACTGTTGGCTTCCCTATTTTCGAGGTTTTCGGGCTTGCACTGGCTTCCTGGCTCTTCAGCTTGCAGGTGGCCTATTGTGGGACTTTACCTTGTGATCATGGGAGTCAATTTTCCGACAAACTCCCCTTCACATATACATCTATCCTATTAGTTTTGCCCATCTAGAAAACCTTGACTAATACAAATATCAAGAGCGATTTGACTTCATTATATTTTTCCTAGTTCTTATTATGTTGGCCTCATTTTTCTATCTCAAAAGAGTAAAAAGATGAAAACACAACTGAGTTTTTCTTCTCTTTGTTTCCTACAGTTTCATGTCACTATGAAGATATTCCCTTTTCAAACCTCGACTTTTATGTGGCAGAAATAATTATTTGAATTATTTTTCAGAATTTCTACATTGCCTTATATATTATTGTTTTGATTCTCTCCACCTATTGATGATGAGCTATGCCTTGTTTTAAAGGAAAAGTAGATGCTACTTACATAAAGAATCTATTGCTTCTGACCTTTGACTTTCAAAAGATGTGTTTAAAAATTTATAATAGTGAGGATAGCCATTCAAAGCCTGTACTTCTATTGGGACGGGTAGAGAGAATTGTATACACGAGAGAGAGAGAGAGAGACAGACAGACAGACAGACAGACAGAACTGTACACAGAGACAGAGACAGACAGAGAGCATCTAAAGCTATAATTTTAATAACAGAAGTTATTGTTTAGGATAATCCAGTGTATAATCTAATCCTAATATCCCGCCTGCTATTGTTTGAATGTGGAATGTGTCCCCCAAAATTTCATGTGTTGGGAAGCTTAATCACTAATGCAACAGTATTAAGAGGTGGGGCTTACAAGAGGTGATTAGGCCATGAGGTCTCTTTCCTCATGAATGAAATATTGTCATTATCACAAGAGTGAGTTTTCTCCAGAGTGGAGTCACGATTTAAATGAGTTCAGTGGGCCAGTCATGGTGGCTGGCACCTGTAATCCCAGCACTTTGGGAGGCTGAGGCAGGCAGATCAGGAGGTCAGGAGTTCGAGACCATCCTGGCCAACATGGTGAAACCCTGTCTCTACTAAAAATACAAAAATTAGCCAGGCATGGTGGCAGGTACCTGTAGTCCCAGCTACTCAGGAGGCTGAGGCAGGAGAATCGCTTGAACCCAGGAGTCAGAGGTCGCAGTGAGCCCAGATGGCACCACTGCACTCCAGCCTGATGACAGAGTGAGACTCCATTTATATATACATATATATATGTATAGATATACATATGTATAGATACATATACATATGTATAGATATACATATATATGTATAGATATACATATATTGTATAGATATACATATATATGTATAGATATGCATATATTGTATAGATATACATATATAAGTATAGATATGCATATATTGTATAGATATACATATATACATATATATTCCATATAAATGGAATAAATATATACATTCCAAATGTATATATACATATACATATATATATATATTCCATTCCATATAAATGGCTTGCTTTCTCAATCTCATGTGCAGCTTCCTCACCATGTGATGTTTTCTGCCATGTTAAGGATGCATTTCTGCATCCTCAATATTTGACTTCTCAGCTTCCAGAACCGTAAGCCAAATAAACTTCCTTTCTTGATTAGTTACCAAGTCTGTGCTATTCTATTATAGCAGTAGAATGTGGACTAAAATACCACCTCACAGGAAGAAACCCAAAAAGCCATTTTAGAATTAAGGAGAAGAACCCAAGGACTGTGAGTTGTAAAGAGCCAAGCCATTGAGAGAAGTGTGTCCTGTTTCACTCTCATTGTCTTTGGTGGGCATTAGGTGTAGACACTGGAAGAGATAAGTATCATCCACCTGCAGCGTTACTCTATACTCTGTTCCACGTTAAGTGACAAAGGGTGGCCTACAATCCTAAAACCATAGCTTAGCACCTGTGGATTGAAGTTAAGATAAGACTCCTAGCTTCCTCCAGCAAATGTATCACTGTCTCTAGGACCCTGTACAATCTGTTAATGATCATGACTCCAATTGGGCATCAGGATGAGAAGGAATTAAAGTCACTGTGTGCCTCTCATGGGGTTCACCCAGGTGAAATGTTAGGATTTCCCATAGCTGAGGCTGTGGAGCAGTGCCCAAAGCACTCAGGGATGGATAGAGGAGGAGGTAACTGAGTCTCAGTGGATGCTGATCATGAATTGCATGTCTGAATGTGAGCTACTCCTGCTTAACTGTCCCAAGAGATCACAAATTGAAGTACCTGCAGAGATTCAAATGAGATGCTATATTAGTCCATTTTCATCTTGCTATAAAGAAATGCTCAAGACTGAGTCATTCATAAAGGAAAATGTATAATTGATTCACAGTTCGGCATGGCTGGGGAAGCCTCAGGAAACTTACAATTATGGCAGAAGGCAAGGGGGAAGCACGGCACCTTCCTCACAAGGCAGCAGGAAGGAGAAGTGCCATGCGAAGGGGTAAGAGCCCCTTATAAAACCATCAGATCTTGTGAGAACTCCCTCACTATCACAAGAACAGCATGGGGGAAACTGCCCCTATGATGGAATTACTCCTACCTGGTCTCTCCCCTAACACATGGGGATTATAAGGGTTACAATTCAAGATGAGATTTGGGTGGGGACACAAAGCCTAACCGTATCGGATGCCCTTCTCCTGATGTCCAGAGGCTTGATCAGCCTTGCCCACAGATTTCACCTCAGGATAGAAAAGGGGAAAGGGAGAAATCTGAGAGGGGAGAGAAGCCATGACAGAAAAGTTAAAACTTTCACTTACCTGATCCTAAGTCACAAAATGGCTGAGTAACTTGAGACGGGCTATGAATTCTCAAATAATAATAATAATAGGGTGGGGGAATAGGGGGATAGCATTAGGAGATATATCTAATGTAAATGATGAGTTAATGGGTGCAGCACACCAACATGGCACATGTATACATATGTAACAAACCTGCACATTGTGCACATGTATCCTAGAACTTAACATATAATAACAATATATATATATAATAAAAAATAAAAACACAGAGAAAGAAGACTAAATAAGAAAGACCTAAAAATAATAATAATAATAATAATAATAAAGTGAAAAATGTTTTGCAATGTTGTAAAAATAGGAACTGCCAAGGAAGCTAATTGCATCTTTTAAAAATAAAGACAAAAAATCATTACAATATAATGTGTATATTTTGAAATTGATACCTATCTACCTATCAGTGCTTCTCTGGCATTCTCATGAATCCATATCTTCGCTGAAACCTGATTTCAAGCCCACGTCTAATTACTGTTGAATGAAATGATTACCTTCAATGGTCTTTGCCTTGCTGTATCTCTGCAACATACTACCACATGCTGTCAGGCTGAATTAACATTGAATACATGCTTTTCACTAAATCTAGGAGACCTTAAATAGCTTTTGTGGCTGATGATTATTTATAGGTATTGTATTCCTTCTATAAAATTTTTCTAAACTTAAAAATAATTTTGAAATCATGCACTTTAATAAAATACAGAAACTAATTTCTGATGATTATTTGCATATACACTTTCTTCTGCGAACTGATAAGAAATTCATAGGACAAAAAATGCTAACATAATTTGAGCATCTAAATGGTACGTATCTCTACTTTTATCTCTACATTGCCAGAAGCCAGTTCACAAAATATATTTCAAAAATAAAATAAGAAATTATTGGAAAGACAAAGTTTGTTCTCTACCTGAAAAAACCAAAATTAAAGAATAAGTAACTACTTATCTGGTTTTGGTAGCAACATTTCAAGGAGACTAGTACCAATGTGATGATAAGATGGATGATACATAAAAGGACTGAATTTTTTGTTAGTGTATGGTAAACAATAATTGAATTTTTTAATGGAGAGGGCAAAGGTCTTGGCCTTGACATGAGTAGAATTATTATCACTTTAAACAGGAAGTGAATGGTTCTCTCTTATTTTCTTCCTTTTTTTTGGCAGATGGATGTCCTATTGCTCAAGGTGACCTCAAACTCCTGGGTGCAAGGGAATCCTCTTACCTCAGCCTCCAGAGTAGCTCGGAATACAGGTGCACCAATGATCAGCTCTACCTCTCTTATTAATGGAGCTAATCTTGTTTTACAGTTATATTTCAGTGATCTTCAGGCTTTAGTTCAAATGATTCTGTCTTCATATAAAGATTACCTGTGGCTCTCAGACCTTCAAATAGTGTTCAGAAGAAAATTAAGTCTGAATCCAAAACCAACACACAGTAACCCTCAATTTTACAAATTTTGACTTAGAGATATAGAAGAAGATCCTTACAGCATCCACTGATGGGTAAATTCTCCTAAATATCCCCTTTATTTTTTCCCCCCTTAGGATTTCTCTTCCATCAGAAGACACCACATTCTTCTTTCTCCCTCTCTCCAACTGTTTGACTGCTCAGTAACCACACTAACTCAAATCTCTTTCCCACATTCCTTTCTAAAATCCTGTCCATCTGCATGGAGATAATTTGAGCAAAATGAAAAGCCATCCTCAACTAGAGCTAGAATCACCTCCTGTTGCCTTTTAAGCTGTTGGGGGACATTTATTCCCACCACAGTGTTTACAGAACAATTTGAAATAGAATCATCGTGTTTAAGAAATATACAAAATAGGGTGCGCGATGGCTCATGCCTGTAATCCCAGCACTTTGGGAGGCCAAGGTGGGTGGATGATTATGTCAGGAGATTGAGACCAACCTGGCTAACACCGTGAAACCCCGTCTCTACTAAAAATACAAAAAATTCACCGGGCATGGTGGCTAGTGCCTGTAGTCCCAGATCCTACCTACTCGGAAGGCTGAGGCATGAGAATTGCTTGAACCCGGGAGGTGGAGATTGCAGTGAGCCGAGATCACACCACTGCACTCCAGCCTGGATGACAGAGCGAGAATCCATCTCAAAAAAAAAAAAAAAAAAAAAAGTGAAAGAAAGAAAGAAAAATACACAAAATAATTTAGCTATTGCTAACTATGCATATCCTTGCTACTAATAATGACAATTTATTCTTCTGGAGACAAAGCAAAAATTAAGTCTTTTTGTCAGTTTATGAGAAGAGAAGGGTGTCTATATTGCTCATTCACTAGTCAACAAATTTAAATCGAAGCAGTGGATTTATATAAAATTAAAAGAAAGCAACTAACTTAGAGAAGATAAAAGAACAGCAGACCCTTGAGTCACTTGTTCACTCTCTTAGGTACAGTTCTCCAGAGAAACAGAACCAGGAAGACACAGAGAGAGAAAGAAAGAAAAAAGTTTAACATAAGGAATTGTCTTACGTGACCACAGAAGCCGAAAAGTCCCACACTCTGCATTTGGCAAGCTGGAGACCCAGGTGAGCCAATGTGTTTCAGTTCCAGTCATAAAGTAGAAAATAACTGATGTACCAGGTTTTGTCAGTCAGGTAAGAGAAATTCCCTTTTATTTGGCAGAGGGACAGACTTTTGTTCTATCTGGACTTTTAACTGATTGGATGTGGCCCACCAACATTGGAGAGGATAGCCTGCTTTACTCCATCTACTCATTTAAATGTAACTATCATCCATGAGCTCATGCCTGTAATCCCAGCTCCTCGGGAGGCTGAGGCAGGAGAATCACTTGAACCCAGGAGGCGGAGGTTGCAGTGAGCCGAGATTGCACCACGGCACTGCAGCCTGCGTGACAAAGTGAGACTCTGTCTCAAAAAAACACAATAAAATACAACACAACACAATACAATGGAATGCAGTGCAACACAAAACAAAATTTAAAAATACCGTACATGAACACCAACATGCAAAATAATGTTTATTGCATATCTGGGATTCCTATGACCCATCAAGCTGACACATAAAAGTGGAAAGCGTACTGGCCATCCATGAGGTAGAAGGACAGGAACTGAGGAAGTGGTGGCTGCACTGCTTTTCTCATTGGGTCTAGTGGTGTCTGATATTGAGCTGCCAGGATATGTGGCTGGTTCATCTGACCAGCAGGTCAATAGGGGTGACATGAGCACAATTGAGTCTGTGGACTTAATTCTTTCAGCACTCAAGGCTGCAGAAGTCTGAATTCTTCCAAACTACCTTTTGAAAACTCAACCTACTGAGCAATAACAGACAGAAAAACAAAACAACTTTTTTTTGTTCCTAACTTCCACGAAGAATTTTGTCTTTTCTCAGTGAAAACTATGCCCTCTGCTTTAAGAAGAAAGAAGAGAAACCATTGTTTGCTGTACACAGGTCTTACAGCAGAAGGAAACCAATCAGCATTATTAACATTAGCTCTTGTTTTGCTATTTGCCCCACAGGTGACAGAAATGTTCTTAGAAAACCACAAACTCCTTTGCAGATTAGTTTTGGTGCTTTGATTTTTGTAGGCCTATGTATTGGATTCCATGGCCAGGCACAAAATAATTCCTTTTTAAGGATAGTTTGCTCACTTGATTGAAAGACCTTAAAGAAACCACTAATGTGAGTACAATTTCCTTAACTTTATACAAACACTAGGTAGGTTTATCATAGCTAAACTCTCTGGCTGATACTATATAGATGGCAACTGCAGCAAATGGTTTCAAGGAGAAACAAATCAAGAAAAAGTAGTGTATTAGTTCGTTTTCATGCTGCTGATAAAGACATACCTGAGACTGGGTAATTTGTAAAGAAAAAAAGGTTTAATGGACTCATAGTTCCACATGGCTGGCGAGGCCTCACAGTCATGGTGGAAGGCAAAAGGCACATCTTACATGGCAGCAGGCAAGAGAGAATGAGAGCAAGAGTAAGGGGGAACCTGTTATAAAACCATCAGATCTCATAAGACTTATTCACTACCATGAGAACAGTATGTGGGAAACCGCCCCCATGATTCAATTATCTCCCACCAAGTCCCTCCCATAACACACGGGAATAATGGGAGCTACAGTTCAACATGAGATTTGGGTGGGGACACAGCTAAGCCCTATCAAGAGGTGAGGATTTACTAAGTGTAATGAAGTAATGGCTGCCCTACCAAATGTGAGTTAATGTTTTCCCAGCATGTTCAGATATTGGGTAATGTCTAAGTTTGCTGTCAGATGAGCACAGCAAATTACTCTTTCTGAAGTACAACCCCCCTTGACTGCCCACTTTGATTGCTACTTAGTAGGTGATTAGTCCCTCTATATGTGGAAATTTGTAGCTAATCCATTTCACTTTCTCCCATTGATGGGTTCAGAAAATGAATACTCCATTCAGGAGCATCTTAAGGAACATAGATTGGAAATGCAATAGGTTTGTCTGATAGTTTTTTCCTAAGCATAGAGCAATGTGGATGGATGTTTGCTGGACACTAGCACATATGATTTATATGTCCTGCATTCATTGTAGTCTTACATTTAAATTGTGTATCCTCACCGAATCCACTTGTTTGCTTCAGCACGATGGTCTGTGCAATATAGATTTCTATGCAAATCCAAAGGTATTTATTGGAAATTTTTGGAGGAACTCTTCCATACTCATCAATAGACTGAAGAAAAAAATATTCTAGGGCTATAGTGAGGGATATTATATTTTAAAATATACAAGGGTTTACTCTTTTTTTGGTAACTCATAGCAAATAAACTCTCACTAAACCATAAACTCATTATGCAATATACACTAGTGATTTTCCTCCTCCATTTTTGTTCTAATACGTTAAGTATTTCTACATCCTTAACCTAAACGGCTCACACAGTTGTCTTCTTCTCCAGTAGCAAAATGCAAAAGTCAGCGCTGTTCTTTATTATCAGCATCTGGTGGGTGAAGTGGAGGGGTTAAGGCACAAGGTATTCAGTGTTTGCTTTCATCAGTCACTGCTTCTGCTCTCTTGAGCTGTATTGCTTTTATTGCTTTCCAGAATGATGAATATTGTTATTTTTTTCTTCCAGGAGCCCCCACCTCTACTTTCAATTCCCATGGCTGTCAAAGAGATGCTATATTACCCATGATCCACATCTTCCTGGTCCATTGGCAGAGGCTGGCCGATGGGAATCTTTCCTGAGGTTTATAATTATTATTATTACTATTACTATTGTCATTACTTTGTACATAGAGAAATGGGTAAAGTCCCTCTGGTAGCTGAATCTTTAAGATGTAGACATTAGGAGTTATTGGTAGTGTTTTTCACAGTGTAGGAAATCCAGTCTTAATGAGAAATATCACACAGAGAGATTCAGAGAAGAGGCATGAAGAGGAGTCCTCTGGGAATGCCGTCAGGATCTTCCTGGGACTCCGTTCTGTCACTGTCTTTTCCCTCTGCTGTCAATTCATAAGCTTGTCGAATCATCTCCCAATGCATTTCCTTTTACTTCCCCCTGCAGACTAGTTTGAATTCTTTCTTTTATGTATAACATTATCTTTGTCACCTCCTGAGAAATTTAGGGCAATTTCAAAGAAGATGAGACAGAAGGTGATTTTTGTTTTTTTTGGTTTTCTGTTTTTCTGTTTGTTTTTGTTTTTGTTTTGGAATAGCTCCTTTTGATCCAGATTCCAGGAAAGTTCCAGGCAGCTACTACCCGCAAATTATTAAGCACCTATTATGTGCCAGGGACACAGGAACAATATGAATTTTTTTAAGGTTAAAACTCTTTTTAAAAATATATTATTATATTATTCTTCTCTCTGTTGTTGGTTTTTCTTTTTTTTTTTTGGAAACAAGGTCTCCCTCCCTTGCCCAGGCTGGAGTGCAAGATCATGGCTCACTACAGCCTCAACCTTCCAGGCTCAAGCAATCCTCCTACATCAGCCCCCTGAGTAGCTGGGAGTACAGGCACAAGCCACCGTGCTCGCTATTTTTATCCTTTTTCTTTTCTATAGCTATGGGATCTCACTCCTTTTTATTTTATACATTGTAAAACTGAAGCTCAGAAGAGGTAATTCAATCTCTAAAGTCACAAAAGAGATAGCAATGAAGTTAAGATAAAAATCCAGTTTAATAGTTTTGAGGTAGTCTGTGTTCATCTGAAATTGAAATACAATATCGTTATAGCAACAAATTATATATGTCCATCTATGAACACAAGTTACGTGTACAGATAAGCAAATAATGACCAATCAAATTTGGCAAGTGATTACTGTGTGCCAAGCACCATCCTAAGGATTTGCTGGGTAATAATCCCATTCAATCCACCCATTAAGGCTGTGAGGTAGACACTACAGTGATTTGCCTAACTTTGAGAAACCATGAAATCAAGGCATATGTGTAAGCATAGCCAGAGTTCAACATGGTAAGAAATGAAGTCTAGATCCTCTAAGTCCTGTCCCTTCCTGCCTACCTGCCTTCTCCTTCTCAATTTATCCAAGGGGGCACACACTGTCAATACTGGTTTCTCTGCTCATGTGTCATTTTCATGATTCTGTTGCATTGGGTGAGTCCTAACTGCCAAAATAAGATTTTTGTTTACTCTGAATTGATTCAGTAAATAAAGTAAATGTAGATTTTCCCCCCATTTTTAAGTTAGTCTGAAGGAAGAATTCTTTTTACAATACCTCTGTCCTATTATGTTAAGTGAAATGAGGAAGGCATGGAAAGGGAAATGCCATGCGATCTCACTCATACGGAGAACGGAATCGAACAAGCTCCAGCTCTTAGAAGCAGAGAGTAGAATGGTGCTTACTCGGGGCTAGAGGGTGGGATGGGAAGGGTAGGAAGGAGGAGATGGCCAAAGGATAAAACGTTTCAGAAAGACAGGAAGAATAACTTTTGCAATCTAGTCCACAGCAGAGTAACTATATAGTCAATAAAAATGCATTGCATGCTTAAATATAGCTAAAAGTGAATTTCAAATGTCTCTCCTCAACAAAAGACAGGAAAGCAAGGTGATGAGTGTATTAATTAGCTAGATTTAATCATTCTCTTGTATATCTAGACCAAAACACTGCGTTGTACCCCATAAATGTGTGTAATTATGATCTGTAAATTAAAACTAACATTAAAAAATAAAAATACCTTTGTTTTAAAGGTCCAAAATAAGGCTTCACACACCCAGAAAAAAATGTTGTTATGGAAACATATATAATTATTTGGGGAAATAAAATGTAATTTATAGGTAAGGATGAGTCTGCCCAAAGGGGCTAAATAAAGTCAATGCGACCAGGACCGATGTGACTTCGGGGTGAGTACCCTGAAGACTTGCTTTCTGAGCAAAATTAAAGGATGACAGGAAGAGGGGAGGTCTGGGACTGGCCAGGGAAAGGCACGGGGACATAACTGGTGCAATACACAGACCCACATGGCTGGCTGGGGAGGACTTTACATTGGTTCCTACAAGAATAAGCATCTTTATACTTGTGTTGATATTTTGGCATGTTCAAAAAAACTGTAATTAATGGAATGAATTGTTCAGTTATGTCACTTTTGGATAACGTGATGGCCAGTGTTTCCCACAAGAACAAGCACAGCACATTTATTTTAGACCAACTTACTGATTGTCTATTCCAATAGAATTGTTAGTAGATTTTTTTTTAACATGAGTCAGTACCAATTTTTCAGTTTTCTCAAACAAATGCTTGCTTTATTTGAGACATTTGTCTGTCCTAATTATTGGCATTCACTTCTCAGGCAATTTGAAGTAAATAAAATTGACAATGGTTTTAGATCTTCTAGTCCAAAAGGGTCTGATAATTGATCAATTAATCAAAAAAGCACTCTACATTGGGAAATAAAAAGAATGATACCTACATATGTTAAACATCAGATGTGACATGAAGCACACATTGATATTCACTTGCTAATCTATTGATACGGAGCCAGAATTCTTCTCCCAGTTTGAGTTCAGATCTTGAAGTTTCATCTCCTCTATCGTGAATACATTACAGCCCTACATCATCTTTTATGATTTCTGGCTTCATTTAATTTAGCAGGAGCAGGAATCTGAAGATTTGTGAAGCAATCTGATTTCAGATTCAGAATTCTACATTTTTACATTTTTTTAAGATCTTTTAAACTTCTACTTATATGTAAACAGTGATTTTTTTTCCCCACACGTATCCAGTTTTTCATATCCATTCCACATAGTCTTCACAGGAATAAAAACAACAACCTCTAGATTTGCCTTCACAGTTGATCTATTTAGATGATATTGATTATATAATTTGAATAATAAGCTCAGCCATTACAAATGATACTTTGAAGAAACAACACCAAGTCTTGGTAAATGTACAAGTTGGCCACAAGAAGCAGAAATGAGAGATTATTCAGTAAGTCAGGAGCAGCACTAGGCTATGGGTTGATATCACCATGTCTGAGAGACAAAATAAATAAACAAAAGAAGCAATCTAGGTGAAATGATAATCCATCATGAGAACACCTCCATTAACTCCAATTAACTTCTTAAATACTTATGGCCTTAAACTCTTCCGAGAAGCCAAAACTAAACTCACATTCCGAAGACCACGCCTACTATATAAATGCACACAGGAACAGAGGCCCCAAAGCTAGGGAAGTAGACGTCCCCTCTCATACCTACACAAATAGACATTCCCGGGTGTCCCTCCTCTGCACAGCCATAAATATAGGATCGCATAAAAAAGAACATAAAACAACCAGTTCAGAATCTCTTCTCAATGCTCTCCTTTCAATCACCTACACTCAAAAAGACAAGTCAACTGCTAATAGAATTTTTCCTAATAACAAGAAGTTAATGCATCAACAAACTAGAAGCTAAGCATAAATTTTTAATCTGATTTGAAAACAGGATGTCAAGATGTGTTTTGCAATTAATGTTGCATTTTATTTTATCTCTGATCAATATCTGGAGGCGAGTGTGAGTGGACTGTGGAAATTGAAAGCACTTCTTTGCATGTGCAAATATCTGGGTGATTTCCCTTCAACCTGTACCATCCTTACTTCACCCTCTTGCTTCTGGAAGCAGAGAAACAGAAGGGGCAGGCTTTGGCAAAAACAATTTCATTTTAAGGCTTTAATCACATTTTAATAAAAATCAACACACCATTTTAAAATGTGAGTTCCCTGGATGAGATCCAGCAATCAGATTTTATAACCTCCGTGTTTATAAACTTTCCTCAACCTTTTCTGAGAAGTAATGGTCCATGTGAAATTCATTAGCCCCCTCTGGTGGCGTCTTGAAGACATTACCAGCACACAGCTTTCAAAGGATTTTAGTAAGTTTCTAGGCTTTCAGGAAGTCATTTTGAAGAAAGAATCAAGAATATAATTTTGTTTCCATAACTGAAATTTATTTGAGAATGTCATAAGCAATTTTTATTTATGCAAATTTTAATAAAAATGATAATTGCCTGAATCTCCAATAAATTTGATAGATACATGTTTTTAGTTGAAGAAGACAGCTAAATCTTTTTTACTTTGGGCCAATCTTAAAACCAAAGCAGGAATATGTCAGTGGCCATCTCGAAATTTTGAACCCAAGAGCCTGACATGGTGAGACAAGGAATCCTGCTTTGCTGGTTCCTACCCAGTCAAGCAGAAGATTGTGGAAGTCCCCCCAAGCACTTGCAGAGAGAAAGGACATAAAAAATACACACTTCACATGCTACATTACGAAGGGCATGAGGGCAAGTTTTAACCAAACCCGAGGCCCCATGCGGCCTCATTCTTCTCAGTTTGCCAGTGATGCATGGTGATTGACAATACTGAGAACGTCATGGCTATTACCGCGGAAGAACACAGCCAGGAAAGAGAGCTTGTGGAAGGTTCGGTGTGCAGAATTACACCAGTGACGTTCAGCAGCACGCAATACACAGTATGTTTGCAGGGAGACAAAGAGGCAGTGATATGACACATTTAGGCAATTGTGAATTTTTGTAATTAGTGTCACATCTCTTTAGAAGTTTCTCTGAGTAATACAAGGTCAGAACTAAAACAACACCATCAAAATAGAGCTGTGAAAGCATCGTAAGAAATTTTTTCTAAGGCAATTTATATGGATTTTTCAATACTATTGGAATAAATTGTCATGTCAGCTATATATGTGTGTACATATAGGATCACACAGTCGAACGCCCACTTCAGTTTAAGATACAGAAGTCAGTGACCTTTTCTTACATGTTTAAACCTTAGTGATTTTCACTGACTCCCTGAACAGAGTAGCAGGGCTCCAGGTTTCTCCCTCACGGAGATGTGCCATTGTCACCGTGGTTGTCTGGACTCTGCTTCCTTCCTCCCATCTGCGACTGTGCTCATCCAATCAGCCCTGCGTCACGGCTCTGAGGGTCCCTCCAGCTCCCTCAAAATCACTCTCTATGCACTTCTCCCTACCTGGATGCTTTATTGCAACATCGACAGAGACCCTTAATTCTCCACTAATGCCCCCAAATCTCACCTACTGTGTTTTGTTTTTAATTATTTAAGGCTCTTTTTCTATTTTTCAGCTTTACTGAAGTATAATTGGCAAATAAAATTTTTATTTAAGCCATACAACCCAAATGTCCAACAACAATAGACTGGATTAAGAAAATGTGGCACATATACACCATGGAATACTATGCAGCCATAAAAAAATGATGAGTTCGTGTCCTTTGTAGGGACATGGATGAAACTGGAAACCATCTTTCTCAGTAACCTATCGCAAGGACAAAAAACCAAACACCGCATGTTCTCACTCATAGGTGGGAATTGAACAATGAGAACTCATGGACACAGGAAGGGGAACATCACACTCCGGGGACTGTTGTGGGGTGGGGGGAGGGGGGAGGGACAGCATTAGGAGATATACCTAATGCTAAATGACGAGTTAATGGGTGCAGGAAATCAACATGGCACATGGATACATATGTAACAAACCTGCACATTGTGCACATGTACCCTAAAACCTAAAGTATAATAAAAAATAAATAAATAAATAAATAAATAAATAAATAAATAAATAAAAGGTGTACAACTTGATGAGATGGAATGGTTGTGAAACAATCACCAAGCTAATCAATAGATCCGTAACCTCACACAGTTATCCGTGTGTGTGTCACCTTCTTGACAAATTTCAAGAATTCTAGACAGTAGTGTTAACTTTAGCCACAAGGCTGTACATTAGATCGGCAGGACTGACTTACCCTACATTACTAAAGTTTGTATCCTTCAAACAATATCTCCCCATTTTCCCCCACCCCACCCCAGGTCCTGGTAACCACTCTTTTACCCTCTATTTCTATGAGTTTGACTATTTTAGATTCCACATACAAATGAGACCATGCAGTATTTGGCTTTCTGCATCTGGCTTAATTCACTTAGCATAATGTCCTCCAACTTCAACCGCATTGCTGCAAATGGCAAAAATTTCTTATTTTTAAGACTAAATAATATTCCAGTGTGTGTGTGTGTGTGTGTTTCTGTGTATATATATATCTATATATATTCTATTGAAAATAGACACTTGCAATTTCATGTCTTGTTCTGAGGTCTTTGACAGAGAAAACACACTTTTCTCTATTTACAGAATCTTGGTCCATGCTGAGTATTTTTTTCTGGATCAGTGGTAATACGTATTTCTCCTGGTCCATTTTTGGAGTAAAACTACCAGTTATTTGAGATGCCTTTATGCTTTCCAAAATGAATTTCGCAAAAGTTGTAGAAACTATTTTTGTCTGACCGCCTGACCTGGTCATTGATCATCTTTAGGAATACCTACATGATGAGTCTTGTGGAAGGAAACCTCTGACTCTGGAAAGGAGCTGAAATAGCAGAAGCTTCTTTCCTGGCTTCTCCTGTTTGCTAATCAGTAGAAATGGAGGCAGATCCTCTCTCTGGCTGCATTGCAGACTGTGTGGCAGATGGGACGTGTGTTGCTCACATCTGCTACAAGAGTGTACCTCAGCAACAGGCATGCCTTGGTGGGGAGCCTCCAGCAGCAGCCACTCCCAGGTCTGCCCCAGCCTCCCAGGAGAGGATGGTGTTACCCTGGGCAGTTCTAGCCAATGACCGAGCACAGTGGAACATGAGAACCTGGTTATTTGTGCCTAACAGGGGAATTCTCTATGAATGAAATTGCAAGTTTCTATTTTCAACAGAGCTACTTCCTACCTGCACAGCTCAAGGAGAGGCAGGAGGAACAAGGAGTTATTAATAGACAACAGTTTGTAATTCTCATAAACAATGCTGGGCAGGCTGTTGTATTAGTTCCTATTGCTGCCATAGAAAATTAACACAAATTTAACAATTTAAAATAAACTTATTTTTTCATAGTTCTACAGGGCAGAAGCTCAAGTACGAAATGGCTCAGCTAGTTCTTTGTTTAGAGTTCCAAAAGGTGAAGATGAAGGTGTTAAGAGGGCGATGTTCCTTTCTGGAGGTGTTGAGGGTGAATCTTTTTCAGTCTCATTCCATTTGTTGGCAGAATTTGCTTCCACTGCAAATTCTGGTTGCACGACTGAGGTTCTTACTTCTTTGCTGACTGTTGGCTGGCCACCATTCTCAGTTTGGAGACACTGCCCACATTCCTTGCTCAGGGCCTTCTATCAAGCCAGGAGACGCTGACCACACTCCTCACTCAGGGCCTTCTATCAAGCCAGGAGACGCTGCCCACACTCCTCACTCAGGGCCTTCTATCAAGCCAGGAGACGCTGCCCACACTCCTCACTCAGGGCCTTCTATCAAGCCAGGAGACACTGACCACATTCCTCGCTCACGGCCTTCTAACAAGCCAGCGGTGGGGGGCTGGGTTCTTCTGCTGTTGCAGGTTTCTTTGGCTTCCCTCTCTCTCCAACCTCCCTTTTCTGCTGCGTGTGACTGTTTTCCAGGTTTTAAGGGCTCATATGATTACATTGGGCCAACCCACAGGTATAATTACTTTATCTTAAAGTCGGATCATTGGTAACTTAATTGTATCTGCAAAGTCCCTTCACAGCAGTACCTGGCTTCATGTTTGATTGAATAACCAGGGATGGAGGTCTTGTGGGGGTGGTATCATTAGAACTCTGCCTATCATAATCATGTGGTCCAAACACTACATGAAGCCTTGTGGTACCACGGATATGATCATTTTGACCTCATAGATAACTTTTTCTGTGCCTTGTGTACACTCCATCCCGTACACATGCACATACCCCTACGCTGAAAATGAGTTTAGAGCAAGCACCATGTGGAACACAATGTGATTCTTCTTCTTTACTCACAAAGCTAGTTGCACATTTGCAATATGCAGTAAATATCTATTCAGTGTAGCGGGAATGATATATATTTTACACAAACTCTCACACACATACACACACACACACACATACAGAGAACACTCCACATATTCATAGAAATGTGGTATTCCAGGTAAAGTTATGGATTAGGTAGGGCTCCATTCACCTATGCACCGCCCCCCACCTGTACTACACATTCCAGACTCAGGTAGCCAATATTTCAATTCCTAAATTTACTTCAAACACCCTGGCAAGGTGGCGTTTGTGGACTCTGTGTCTGTCTGGGAAGCTTTTCTTTTGTGGATTCCTCCCGAGTGGTCGACTTCTACCAAGGACAACTTCTACATCAATCGAGTCCTATCAGAGTTGGGAAAGGAGCTGACATTGTGTTGTACCTCTGACTATATTTTTCCTATTCCAAAATAACTTACGGTAATATCTGTCTTTCAGTATATGAGAATTGTGCTCTCCTGTTTCTGAATTAATTCAGTATCAGTACTGTCATCCAAGGCGGTAAACCAAGGCAGTGACTAAGGGGCCCTGAGCAATATTTATGCTTCTAGTTCTGCAACATGCCAGAAGTCTTCTCTTTTAGCAGCTATATGTCATCCAATAAACCCTGGAGGTTCGCAAATAGAAAACTCTGTGACCCTTCTTAGCTTCCCAGAAGTCATTAGGAATTCTCTCAAGAGAAGTGGGTGCTCTTACTGCTTCAATCTTTGTGTGCGTGTTTTGTTTGTGTTTTCCTTTACCCATTATCAGACCCTCTTGTATCTTCTCGGTTTGACAGCCACTCAGCCTCAAAAGAAGATATCGTTAAAGATTTGTCTCAAAGACAGGATTTCCAGTAAATGAACAAAAACAACAAAGCACAGACGTGGGGCTTGTCAGCTTTTGAAGAGATCTCATAATTGCTTTCAAAGCAAATACATTCATGATGCTTTATGAGTCGTTTACAATAGCCCATGCTATTTCATAAATCATTTTTATTAAATTATTTACTCTCTTGTTGATTCTAAACTTTTCTTATTAAAACTTGTACTTAATTGGCAAGATCGTAACACACTTTTATTTCAAAATATATTGAAACATTTGAGCAAGAATAGAATAATCCCGGCTGGGTGCGGTGGCTCACACCTATAATCCTAGCACTTTGGGAGGCTAAGGCAGGCAGATCACCTGAGGTCAGGGATTCGGGAACAGCCTGGCCAACATGATGAAACCCCGTCCCTATTAAAAACACAAAAATCAGCCTGGCGTGGTGGCAGGCACCTGTAGTCCCAGCTACTCTGGAGGCTGAGGCAGGAGAATCTCATGAACTCGGGAGGCAGAGGTTGCAGTGAGCCGAGATTGCACCACTGCACTCCAGCCTGAGAGACAGAGCGAGACTCCATTAAAAAAAAAAAAAAAAAAGAATAATTCCATTCCTCCCAGTTTCTCCTTCTTACAATTAAAAAACCCTGAACAGAACTCAACAACCACAAGAGACTATGAAAGAAGAAAAGAATTGCTGAGGGGCCTGAGGATGTGAGGAATGGCACAGGCTGAGTTCTCTTGGTTTCCTTAATACCCCCCATGTATCCCAGACAGGACACTGAAGAAGCCTCAAACGTACAAGGGCCAGCAGAGGCAATCATATACAACTCCTAGAAATGTGTGATTCCCTGGCTTAAGGACCAGGAATAGGGCAACCTAAGAACAAAACAAACATATATTAGCAATACCGCCCTACTTCAACCAAACACCAACAGAAAAAACATAACCTCGGCCCTTGACGTTTCAGCGGGGTGAAGAGGAGGCTGAACTCCCGCACTACCATCCTGCCCCACTGAAGTGGGGGCCAGCATGCTAGACGCTTCGCTGGAGTGATGCTGGTGGCTAAGTATTTAGCTAACGTTCAATGCAAGGTCATGGAAGCAGGCGCTCCTCAGATTCCCACAATAAGAGAGTGTCATCAGGGTCCAACTCCGAGCTGAGCCTGCACTTCCACCCAGGGATTATAGGACAAGTTGGTGTGAAGCGGGGATCATCAGAGCTCCATGGCTACATCCCCCGCAAGCATTAAGAGGATTGATTGGGAGCTGAGCCCCGACTCAACCAGCACCAACAAGCTAGAATGAGGTGATCAGGGGTGGGACTGGTTGGCACTTTGCTTCTCCCCACTCCTTCCATAGTGTCAGGGCACCTCATGCGGGCCTGAGCTTGCATGCAATCCCACTCAGAAACAAGGAGATGGTGTTAGTCAGTGCACCACTTTCAAAGTAAAACTGTCAGTGGGGCCACGGGCAAAGCCGGATGTCCATTTCCTCCGTGATGGAGGCAGACTGAGTCAGTATCCCACATATGCTGGGGTAGTGCTTTCAGAGCCCAGCAAGAAACAGCAAAAACACACACCTGGGCTTCCAACTACACCTCAACAGGCAGGGAGCTTGAGTAGAAAGAAAATTAAGTAGAATCCAGAGTCTGATAAAAAACGCTATCCGAAATGTCCAGGACATATTTGAAATTCATTCATTATACTAAGAACCAGGAAAATCACAAATGGAATGAAAACTGACAATCTTATTGTGGCACTATTCACAATAGCAAAGAGTTGGAACCAACCCAAATGTCCAACAACGATAGACTGGATTAAGAAAATGTGGCACATATACACCATGGAATACTATGCAGCCATAAAAAAGGATGAGTTCATGTCCTTTGTAGGGACATGGATGAAACTGGAAAACATCATTCTCAGTAAACTATCGCAAGGACAAAAAACCAAACATCACATGTTCTCACTCATGGGTGGGAATTGAACAATGAGAACTCATGGACACAGGAAGGGGAACATCACACTCCGGGGACTGTTGTGGGGTTGGGGGAGGGCGGAGGGACAGCATTAGGAGATATACCTAATGCTAAATGACGAGTTAATGGGTGCAGGAAATCAACATGGCACATGGATACATATGTAACAAACCTGCACATTGTGCACATGTACCCTAAAACCTGAAGTATAATAAAAAAAAAAATTAAAAAATAAATAAATAAATAAATAAAAATAAAAAAAAGAAAACTGACAATCAGCAGATGCCAGCATGAAGATAATGCAGATATTAGAATTATTCAGCAAAGATTTTAAAACATTCATCATAAAGGTGCTTCAAACAATTACAAATTCCATTGAAACAAAAAAAATAAGAAATCTCTGCAAAGAAAAAAATCATAAAGCAGAACCAAATGGAAATTACAGAACTGAAAAATATAATGGCTAAAAATCTCACAGAATGAGCTCAACAGACAGAGAACAGAATCAATGAACTTAGTGAGAGATTGAGATAACTTACCTAATTTGAACAACAAAGATAAAATAGACTGAAAAGCAGATAAACAACTCCAGAGGCAGGTGGGACAATAACACATGAATTGATATTCATTTCATCAAAAACCCAGAAGGAGAGAAAGACAGAGAAAGTATTTGAAACAATAATGGCAGAAAAATTTTCAAATTTAGCCGAAGAAACAAATGTATAGATGCAAGAACACCAACTAGAAAAACCTCAAATCTTCAAGAATACATATCATAATTAATTTCTGAATGCTAGATAAATAAATAATCTCGAAAACATCCAGAAGGAAACAATGTATCACACACAGGGAAACACCAGTGTCAGTGGCAGCAGCTTTCTCATCTAAAACCAGGGAGGCCAGGAGGAAATGGCACACTTGTTAATTTCTGTGAGAAAAGAACTATTAAGCACTAATTCTATATCTGAAAAAAAATCTTACAAGACTGAAATGGAAATGAAAGCATTCTCAGATAAAGAAAAATTAAATAAATTTGTCACTAGCAGACCTATGTTAAAGAAGGCTAAAGGAAGTTTATCAAACCTAAAGGAAATGACAATGAAGTAGCCTAAAACTTCAAAAGAAAAAATATATATATATAGAGAGAGAGAGAGAGAGGAATGAGGGCCAGGCATGGTAGCTCATGCCTGAATCTTGGCACTTTGGGTAGCCACGGTAGGAGGATCGCTTGAGCCCGGGAGTTTGAGACCAGCCTGGGCAACATAGGGCGACCCTGCCTCTATAAATAATAAAAGCACAGGTGTAGTGGTGCATGCCTGCGGTCCCAGCTACTCAGGAGACTAAGGTGGGAAGATCACTTGAGCCGGGAAAGTCGCAGCAGCAGTGAGCCTTAATCATGCTACTGCACTTCAGCCTGGATGACAGAGTGAGATCTTGCCTCAAGAAAAAAAAAAAAAGTATTAGAATGAATACAAAGAGATAGAATATTCTCACTCATTTCTTAAATCATATTCAATGGTTGAAAGAAAAATTAGTACATCATCTGATGAGCTACTCAATGTATATGGAGAAAATCTTTAAAACAATTACATATAAAAGTGGAGAGGATAAAGGGAGCCAAGTGGGTACAAGATTTCTAAACCTCACCTGAACCGGTAAAATATAAATACTAGTAGACTGTGATAAATTACATATGTATACTGTGATACTTAACTAAGAAAAGTATGCGAAGCAATATACTCAAAGACACCACACATAAATCAAGATGGAATTCTAAAAATATTCAAGGAACCACAGAAAGGCTGGAAAAGAGAAATAATACAGGAACAAGAAACAGAGGAAACAAACTAAAAACAAACAAAAGTAATTATTCAAATGGCAGAATTACATCATAATGAATTAAGCAGATTTGGAAGCTCAGAAAACGTGGGACATTTGACAAAAGTCAGTGTGGAGGACATTGTTGAAAAAAAACAGAAAATAACTGGATGTGACACAATTAGGTAAATTTGTCTTAGATCCCAAAGGGCACCTGATTAACAGGCACGTCTTAATTTTAGAGCTTTATAACTTAAGCCCAAATGCTGAGTCCCTCATTTATTTACCTGATGGGTGACTCTGGACGGCTTTTCCTCCTCTGAAACTCAGCCTCTCCGGAAGGAGATAGTTGTCCATTTCGAGGGTGGCTGTGAAGGTTAAATAAGAACTTGGATAAAGCACTTGTTACAGTGCCCAGCATACAACACCCCACAAGCGTGGCTTACCCTTCTATAGAACAGGGAGAGAACATAGGTTTCAGAGTTTGGTTGACAGAGTTCAACATTTTATGAAATGGCCGAGGGAGGTGATAATCTTGCTCTGCTTAGCACTATTCTACTGTTACCTTGAGTAGTGCATTTGGGGGAGCTGCTTTTATAGGAACCTAAACCAGTGGTTTACAAAATGTGGTTCCCAGAGCAGCAACATCAGCAGCATGTGGACATTCCTTAGGACCACAGATT
The DNA here is from genome assembly GCF_009828535.3 of Hylobates moloch. NCBI lineage: Eukaryota > Metazoa > Chordata > Mammalia > Primates > Hylobatidae > Hylobates > Hylobates moloch. Next base: position 7,308,278 of record NW_026652280.1, on the reverse strand, counting down.
ATTGAGCCCCACCTAGATCTGCTTGAGGTAGGAGGTGGAACTCAACTCTGGACCAGGCTGAAGACTGGCTGAAACACGAAAGAGACTATTGCTATGCAGTATGTTATCCGTTTTACTGAAGAAGCTAAAGTGTGTTAGAGCAAAATTGGCTTGGGACTAAATTATTTCAGTTAAGGGTAAGACTCAGGTATGTGTTAGTTAAAATCTTATAGCCTACAGCTAACTTTATTTAATTGGAAACTAGCTACTGTCAGGACCCTAAAAGAAGAAAGTCTATGAAGATACATATGGCACCATCTAGCTGACTACTGAGATCAGCAAAAGTCTGATGTAAGACACACTTCATCCTTATTTAACTCCTTCAATCGCTCCCTCTCTCTCTGTCTTCATCTTCTCCTCTCCTCCCCTCTCCACTTCTCTCCCACTCCTCTCTTACTCCTCTTCCTCTCAGCACTTCTGTCTTCTGATTTTCTTTGGGGTCCTATGAGGCCTGCATTCTTGGTTTCACCTGTCCCTCAAAACTGAGTAAGTAAAGAAATGACCAAAAGAGCCAAGTGTCCTTGACTTTAATTTCTTTTGTTGTCGATATTCTTTATCCCTTCTCTATCTTCTAGGCTTTTAGAAAGCCTGGACAAATAGTGGGAGTAATTTACATGACAAGATATCTCAAAGGGAAGGTGACAAGACTCTGCCTTGATTGCTTTGTCATAGCTGGCAATGATTTATTATTATTATTATTTTATTATTATTATTATTTTTTTAGATAGAGTCTCACTCGGTCGCCCATGCAAGACCTCACCTCACTGCAATCTCTGCCTCCTGGGTTTAAGCAATTCTTCTACGTCAGCCTCCCGAGTAGCTGGGGTCACAGGCATGCACCACCACACCTGGCTAATTTTTGTATTTTTAGTGGAGACAGGGTTTCACCATGTTGGCCAGGCTGGTCTCGAACTCCTGACCTCAGGTGACCCACCTGCTTCAGCCTCCTAAAGTGCTGGGATTATAGGTGTGAGCCACCACGCCCAGCAATTATTGCCCGGTTCTTAGTTGACAAATGCAAAAGCACTCTTACAAGACTAAATTACAGAAGTCTCACAGAACTCTCTGCAAAAGGGAGAAAGCAACATACAAGCAAGCACATACACAAATATCTACACACTCCTATAAGCATTCGCACACACACACACATAAGGGTCCATTCCTCCCAGGTTCACACAGAATACCCACTGTTTGATTAATTTCACAGAATCATGAAGCTGGAGGGGACAGAGAACCTTCAGCCATCAACTGGCTGTGTCCCGTTCAATCAGACAAGGTAATGTCAAACATTTTAGCTTATTACTTTCTTTGACATCCACTAAAGAGGACAGCAGTGACCCAGTTTCTGCAAAAATATTGAACAATTCTCCCTAGATGTCAATAAGATTGTTTCCACCCTGGAAAGTTCTTGATCTTCAAAATAACTGCTTCCTTTTCTTATAGAAGAAGGGAGGGTATTGACAAAACAGAAGACAGCTTCCTTCAGGCTCAAATGCTACAATAGATTAAGTAATGGCTTCACAATTGTATTTAAGGCTAGGCCAAAAATGACTTGTAAATGTATTAAATCTAACATTAACTCATTAGTATATCCTATTTAATGTGACATTGTAGAAGATTACACTGCAGAGAGTAATTTGAAGTTACAGTACAGGTGTAATCGCCACTCAGTCTCCTGAGAAACCATATCTCCTTGTTGGAGGCTGCCCATGGTAATTAAATGGTGATACACAGTTCTGGTGGCCCAAGGGAAGTTGTCAGACTTACTTCAGACAGAAAGTACAGGAACAGACAGACCATTATATCCATGTTTGTGTGTATAGATTTGGATCTTTTTAGACAACAATATTTAAATATTATTCCATAATCTACTGTCTAAGCTCTAAAATATCCCACTAGAACAAAGGAAAAATAAATCACTTCCTAGGCACTACTATCTTATTCAGAACTGTTTTTAAGTTGAATTTCTAAATATTTTATCTTGTTTTTTGTTTTATGTCGTTTGCTTTTGTTTATAGTTATGAAATCTGTTTTGGACAATTTGCCTAACCCCTGACCTATCTTATCTGGTTTCAATTATCTTTTCTTTAAATGAAAAATTATTATCATGTCTTCAAAACCTTTGCTATTTCTTCTATATTACTTCTGCTGTTGCTTTGTCTGTCTAGTTTATTTCTCCTGATAGGCAACCAGTTTCTAGGACTTCTCCAATCCTGCCCACTACAAATTGTCATTGATTCTTTCATTTTTCATATGCTATACAATTGTGAAAAATCCGTTTAAAAGCTTACACCCCTTAGTTTACTGACTGTGGAACTTGAAGATCTCATATAGATCCAATCTAATCGTGATTATACAAATGAGGAAACCAAGAGACGGACGGTAACTGATCACAATCTTAAACTATCATAGTAGCGATGCCTGTGACACCCATTCTGTGCATTTGGCACCATTTGCTCTGCCTTTTTGGGTCATATTTCTGCCACAGTAGTATATATAAGCCATAAAATTTGGAAAAATTCTACTTTGTACTTCAAACATTTCCTCTCTCCCGTTTCTCCTCCTATGTAGATCATGTCTGATAAAATATTCATTCGTTTTACTTTATAAAAATGTTGAAAAGTCATTGGATTCCAGTCCACAGAGTAGGTTCTGGCATAACATGATAGACAAATACAGATGCTCCTCACTGATGGGATTTACAGGGTAGTAGGAGGGTTAATCAAATAATCCCACACATAAATTTATAATGACAAACACTGAAAACTGCTCTGTAGATAAATATTACCTGTGGTGAAAAGGTAAAATAGGGGAAGCTATTCTTAAGAATTGCCCAAGCTGATGATATTTGACCCTAATTACCTAAGCTGATGAGATATGATAGATGAATGGATAAAGATATATATCATATATATATAGTAATAGGATAGATATGCTATATATATACATCCTATTACTTATGTTTCTCTGGAGAACGCTAATACTTTTGTATTAGGGTTTATACATATTAGAAACCTAATACAACCCTTGTATGTGTGTGTGTGTGTGTGTGTGTGTGTGTGTGTGTGTGTGTGTAATATAATAGATAGTAATATCCTATTATTATCTATTTGTATCTATATGGTATTGGGTCATGTAATTATGGAAACTGAAAGGTCCCTCAATCTGCCATCTGTAAGCTGGAGACCCAGGAAAGTGGTTAGTGTAGTTTGAAAGCCTGAGAGCTGGAGGGCTGATGGTATAAACTCTAATCTGAGTGGGAAGGACTAAGAAACAGGAGTGCTGAGGCCAGGAGAAGATGGATGTCTGAGTTCAAGAAGTCAGTGGGGAGAGAGAATAGGGGGAGAGAGAGAGAGAGAGAGAGAATATGACTCCTTCCATACTCCACTTTTTTGTTCTATTTAGGTCAACACATTGGATGATGCCTACCTACACTGGGGAAGGCCATCTCTTTACCCAGTTCACCAATTCAAACAGCAATCTCTTTCAAAAACACCCTCACAGACATACTCAGAGATAATCTTTAGCAGGTATCTGAGCATCCCATGATCCACTCAAGTGGACACACAAAATTAACTATGATGGGTACAAACTAGAATGAAGGGGGAGGGAGAGAAAAATGGAGTGGTGCAGGAGGTTGCTAGTTGCTGAGTTAGGCAGGTGGATCCAGTCGTCTTCAGGCCAAGAGCATGAGGAAAACTAAAGAAAAGGAATTGCATCAGATCTTCATTTTTTTTTCTTAATTGCTCTGACTGCATTTTGAAGACTGTTCTGGGATGAAGAAGGTGAAGGATAATGTAATGAGAAGGCTCGAAATAACCAGAGTAATCTTAAAAAACAGAAATGCTAACAAATATACTCTATGGAGAATGCATAGAGAGAGGAATAGCTGCAGATCCCCTCACCTTTCTTGGTGATTAATAAATTTAAAGAGGCTTTGGGACTAATGAGCCTGATGAGTGCATTCCATGTCTCTGTTAGATTCACAAGTTCACTCTTTCCTTTGCCTTTGTGCCCTTGTTTCTGGTTTGCACATGAACAAGAATTTGTTTCTGTATTTATTTGTTTTTGTAGCAACAATAACTGGGGATTTGGTTTTATTCTCTGACCCTTTCAGATATCTGAAAATGAATGAGTGAAATCTCTTCTCTTGAATAAGAGAGAATAGGGAATCCACCTTCTTAGTATTTTTGTTGTTGTTTGTGGATTTGCTATTTTGAGCTCAAATCAATAAGAATTTTGAGCCCAGTGGAAAGGACAGCCCTTTGACATCAGCACTGGTAAATTTTGTTGGCGTTTTTCTTTCTGTGTTTATTTTTGACCTTTAGCTGTAGTTCTGGGACTAAAGCTATATACTCCCTATGTGTCTATGTGTCTATATGTGAGAAATTGTGTGAAGTTAGTATGTTTTCCTGTCTCTATATAGTATTAATAAATTTGATTTTAACTCTCTTAAGTTAAAGGAGCTCTGTTCTAATGTATTTGAAGTGATAAATGCTTATATCAATTTAATATTCCTAAAATTCCAGAAGAGAGGAAATTAAACATCTAAGAATTTCCTAACTCAGACACACTTTAAAAATTCAACTCACAAAATTAGCTTTGACAAATCAGATTGTTTTAATAATTTTGATTTTTAAAGTGAGCTATATGTTTTCTAGCTTATCAGTATCCTAGATAGTACAAGCGTACACTGTATTTCACTTGAATTTATTTTCTCATGTAGAGAGTAATCTGCATTTCCTAATCTAACACAAATTACTGATCAAAGAAAAAATATTACTACAATATAAAGTTTAAGATTATAGAAAAGCAATTTGCGTTCAACTAAAATGAATCACTTTTCTCATAAATATTTTATACTAACAGTAACTATATTTTGAAGTGTATCAGTTTCAACACATTTTCCAATATCTGTGGGTTCTAAAATCTTAGTCTAATGTTAAATGGAGCTAATTAATGAACAATTCTTAAATACCTACATAATTTCCAACTAAACTAGGAAATTAAAACATTGACTTCTAAGCACATATTTGGTTGATATGTGATGCAATGTATTTAGTTGATATAGCTGATATAGTTTTAATTGCTGTAGAGAGGCTATCTTATAGGTCACGTTAAGGAACATGTTAATGTTTGCTAATTTTTGTATCCAAAGTTACCAAGACTTTCTCTTTCGGACAGATTTCCCGTGTTGTCCTGGCTCATCCTGTCATAGTGGTCACAAGACCTACCACCAGGCCCGGCCTGGTATTTGAGATGGAGTCTCGCTCTGTCCTCCAGGCTGGAGTGCAGTGGTGCGATCTCTGCTCACTGCAAGCTCTGCCTCCCAGGTTCACGCAATTCTCCTGCCTCAGCCTCCCAAGTAGGTGGGACTACAGGCGCCCGCCAGCATGCCCAGCTAATTTTTTGCATTTTTAGTAGAGACAGAGTTTCACCGTGTTAGCCAGGATGGTCTCGATCTCCTGACCTTGTGATCTGCCCACCTCGGCCTCCCAAAGTGCTAGGATTACAAGCATGAGCCACCCCGCCAGGCTGGCTTTCTCATTTTCTACAAATATTTGTAGATGGCACACATTTGTTAAGTCATACTCCCAATTTGCTCTGTAAAGTTAGGTATTTTTGTCAAAACATATAGTTTATGTAGCTAATTAGTACTGTACTAAGAGCAGTAAGGAACGAATTCCAGGTCTGGGAGCAAAGTGATAGATTAATTTTTGTTTATGAATTAAAAATAATATGCAGTTTGGTCCTAAAGTGACTAGTCAGTCTAGAAAATGAAAGAAGATAGTACAAGACAAACCTGGAATAGATACAGAAAGTCATAGAATATTTGCAGAAAGCACATGTATCCAGCTCATTTTATAACTTCAAATGATGGATCCCAAAAGAAGTAAGGGAGTATGTTAATATTTTTAAGAGTTTGCTCAGTTTTGATGGGTTTATTCACTAGATAGTTTTAAAAGGGAGCTCATGGATCCTTTACTCCTAAATATTATAATAATGAAAAGCTAAAATTTAGGATTCTCTCTGCTAAAATGATACCTTGGTAACAGAGTATTTAGTTTGGTTTCAACTAGGGATAATACCTTCTGTAGAAGCTGCCCAGATATCAGACATTCCATATCTCACCCCCAAAATTTTATCTGCTTTGTGCTGACTTTGTCATGCCCTTGATGGCAAAAGAGTTAAGAATTTTTGCAATTGTATTACTTTCTTGGTATGCTTATTTTAAACCATTTTATTGTCACTTTGATAAATAGGTAACCAAGTGTTGCTTCCCAGACACACATGACCCTATCTTTTTGAATGTCCAAATCTCCTCTGACAACTGTTTTGATGTTTGCCTTTTCAAAACAGAATACTAAATTTAGTCAAAACTAAAATACCTCTAATGCTAAAAAACATCTTTGAAAATTCGAAAGATCCCTAGAAAAACACTGTTTTGTGTTTCATGTTAGGAAAAAAAAATACTAGAGATATTTAAGTTTGTTTCATATATTTCATAATTTTTATTTAGTTCTACTAGTCCAAGAGATACATGTAAAGAAATGTCAAATCAGAAGAAACACTGCACTTTCCCTAGGCTAGGTTTGTTTAGATAAGATGTAATCAACGTGAAGATTTCAGAAACGGTATATTTTATGAGATGGCCCTGAGCATGTTCTTGCCCCAAGAGAGATAAAAACTCTTATGAAATAGTTATATATAGTCACTCAGCAGATAATTCTAATTTACCCTATTTGAGTTTTACCAGCCACAGAAATACATTAAAAATAGCCATTAAAGGCTGGGCGCAGTGGCTCACGCCTGTAATCCCAACACTTTTGGAGGCCAAGGAGGGTGGATCACCTGAGGTCAGGAGTTCGGGACCATCCTGGCCAACATGTGAAACCCCGTCTCTACCACAAACACAAAAATTAGCTGGGCGTGGTGGCCTGCACCTGTAATCCCAGCTGCCTGGGAGGCTGAGGTAGGAGAACCATTTGAACCCTGGAGGCAGAGATTGCAGTGAGCCGAGATCACGCCATTGCACTCCAGCCTGGGTGACAGAGTGTAACGCCGTCTCAAAATAAATAAATAAATAATAAAAAATAAAGCCAGTAAGCAGTTTTTATCTATTTTCTGATGCTCACCTGAAGCATCTATAGGCTACATGTCATAGTCTGTGTATTTAATAAAGAAGGAGCACAGCCTCATGGAAAATGTGTATCAGGTGCTTTAAACCATAGATACTCAAAGAAGTTACAGGCTTCTGAGCTGACTTCATTAAAGCAGCTTTTGGACTAGACCAGCAAACCAAATCAAGATTTCCAGGACTCTTTTTAGTCAAGAAGAAAACATTCTTCATGAAACCAGTTATTTGACCCTAGGTTTCACAGAACAAGAATGAATTACACAGCAGATAATTAGCTGATACGGAGAATTATTTATAGCTATTTACTTTCAATATTATTGATGCTGTCCTTTTCTCTTTTTATAGAAATTCGTTTTTCTTGTCTCTACTCATCAACCCTTTTATTAGATTCTGCTTTTATAAACTGAAATAAATCTTTTATTCAACCTCAGAATGTAAAAACTCTTACCGAGTGTCCGTATTTTTTATGGTGATATATCATTACTTATGTAGGTTCCATAAAATCTGTTCTCCTTCACATCTAGACATAATTGGAACAAATCAATTGTACAACAAAAGCCTTACTCAGAGTGTCATATTTGGAAATGTTCTCATTAAATCATATATGACATTCCACTTTATATGTAAATCCAGTGCTGGAAAATTCTCCCAGGATACTGACCCGATCCTTGCTTCCAGGCTAAGAAGTTAACTTGGAAAAGTTGGAGGTGCCATAAGAAAAGACGAATTTACTCAAATTTATAGGAACTGCAGGTTAAATATAATTGACAGAGGCTTGGCTTTAATTATTCCCCCCTAAGGACAGCAAGTAACAGAGGTTTTTAAAAGTCCACTGTGAGATTCCTTATGAAAATAGGCACACCGGAGTTAATTCTGTGACTTCAGATGCTCAGTATTGCATGGCTCTTTATTTGCAAAGCAAACTCAAAGAGTCCTGCATAATTAACATTCTTGCGGCACCCGTATAAATCTAACCTTCTGGTGGACACACGGTAAGATGAACGCTAAGGATCCCTACCTCCTGGTGGGCTGACTTCCCAATTGCTCCTAACCCACAGAATGTGGCAAAGCTCATGAGTTGTCATTCTGATGACTAGGTTGCAGAAGTTAGCAACATCTCTGTTACTGGGCAGATGCTCTCTCTTTGGCCATCTTAGAATGCACACGTTGCTGAAGCAAGGTGCATGTGGGAGAGGAAGGAAGGAATTCTAGTTGTTACTTAGCAGACACTTTAGCATGGCAAGGAAATGGGGACAACCTTGGGCCAACAGGTAGCTAGAAGTCTTCCATCCAACAAGCTCTGAAGTACTGAACTGTAACTACTACAAATACCTGAGCGTAAAATCAGATTCTTCCCCATTCACAGCCTTCAGATGACTGATGCTGCAGAGGTCGCAGCTCAGGGTTCTGAGCCAGAGAAATCCCTGGGCCAGAGAAACTGTAACAAAATTAATGTGTGTTTTCTGAAACCACTAGGTTTCGGATAATTTCTTACACAACAATGAATAATTAGAACAAATCTAATAAACCCAACTTTTTTTGGTTTGTGATAAAAAAAATCTAACTTCTGGGGCTTCTGACAAGCACAAGGATGGGAAATACTGTCACTAAAAAACTTCAAATGGGCACAATTTCTACTGAGTATCTTTAAAATGGAATGCTGGTTGTTAATTAATAGCCCCTTTAGAATTATCTACTTCTATAGGGTGCTCGTATTCCATTGACTTTGAATTTTATAACTCTTGAAGTTGAAGAAAAACTGATTGTAAATACAAGTTATTTTTGTCTGTAGAGATGCAAATTTCATCTGGTGAAGATTCAATTGATTTCTACTTCATGGAAGAAATATTCTGAATATTACAGTTTATGCTCTGTGAATATTGACAAATTTGGCAGCACTTAGCAATTAATCTCAGCATTTCCGACTGTCTACATATGTGTTTGTCTTTAAATTATCTTTTGAGTCAGTTTTAACCATTTACTTTTAAAAATGTTTGACATGCATTCATTCTCTAATAACATGAGAACCATGATCTCACATATCCTTAATAAAATATTATTTAACAGGCCTCATTCAATATTGTGAAACCATATAATAAGAACCCATTTGAGCTGTAATATAATTTGTTACTTAGTCATTAAGCCACTCACTTTCTCAATATCTAATCCAATATTTTACAATGTTGCTTTGTTTAAGGCACAAAGGAGTTTACATCCTAGGGTAATGCACACAATTAGATTCAGGATTTCTGAGGGTAACATCGTTGCTTTTAAAGCAGGTAAAGAGAAACGGGCACGGTGTTGGAAAAATAGAAGCAGAAGGAAGCAGGAAAACACTGGTGTTAGAGGTGCGTGGATTGAGTAAATACATGTAGAGCATTTCGAAAGCACCTGCAAAGAGCAAACACTTGAGCTCAGTGAATGTTCATTTTTATTTACTTGTGTTCTACTGATCACACAGAAACCTGTCTCAAAACTGCCCCAAAAAAGAGCCTGAATTGGGCTTATTGTGAAGTGACATGATACTTTAATTTATGGGAATTGTTATGTAATAGTAGACACGTAAGTAACATTTATTGAATAAATGGTATCTCACAACTGGGGAAAAAGCCTTTTTTCTGGGTAATGTTTTCAGACAACGCTTCATTTTAAACCTGAATTATTTACCCTATATATTCTATAATTTCTATTCTTATTCATATACAAAATAAGCATACTATACCTAGTGTCAGCTGTTCTATATCCCCATGTCTTCTGTCTTTCAGACTAAACGCCCAGTATTCTTCCGTATTCTCTGCATGGCACAGGGTTTAGCTGTGCCCTATCACTCCCATTTTGAACATTCCTCAGTTTGTCCACCTGCCTTACAATATGGAGTGAACAGCTCCAGATGTGACATGACTGGAACGGACAATACCACTGTTGGTGTTACTCTCCTTCCTGAGTTTAGTCTTCTATTTGTTTAGTCTAAGGCTGCATTGGATGTTATTGAAGCCTCAGCCTACTGCTGCCTCATACAGAGGTTACTCGCAACTTGCCTGTTTTGTATCCATATGTTCGTATTTTCCCTGTATAAATAATACCTAGTAGTGTGTCTGGAATTGGTGGGTTCTTGGTCTGACTTCAAGAATGAAGCCATGGACACTCGCGGTGAGTGTTACAGTTCTTAAAGATCGTGTGTTTGGAGTCTGTTCCTTCTGATGTTCTGACGTGTTCTGAGTTTTTTCCTTCTGGTGGGTTCATGGTCTCGCTCGCTTGAGGACTGAAGCTGAAGACCTTCCTGGTGAGTGTTACAGCTCATAAGGGCAGTCAAGACCCAAAGAGTGAGCAGCTGCAAGATTTAGTGCAAAGAGCAAAAGAACAAAACCTCCACATCATGGAGTGGGACTCTAGCAGGTTGTCGCTGCTGGCTCGGGCAGCCTGCTTTTATTCCCTTATCTGGCCCCACCCACATCCTGCTGATTGGCCCATTTTACAGAGAGCTGATTGGTGCATTTTACAAAGAGCAGATTGGTCCGTTTTGACAGAGTGCTGATTGGTGCATTTACAATCCCTGAGCTAGACATAGAGTGCTGATTGGTGTATTTACAATCCTTTAGCCAGACATAAAAGGTCCTCCAAGTCCCCACTACATTAGCTAGACACAGAGCACGGATTGGTGCGTTTACAAACCTTGAGCTAGACACAGAGTGCTGATTGGTGCGTTTACAAACCTTGAGCTACACAGAGTGCTGACTGATGCATATACAATCCTCCAGCTAGACATAAAAGTTCTCCAAGTCCCCACTAGATTAGCTAGATACAGAATGCCGATTGGTGCATCCATGAACCCCAAGCTAGACACAGAGTGCTGATCGGTGCATTTACAATCCTCCAGCTACACATAAAAGTTCTCCAAATCCCCACTGGACTCAGGAGCCCAGCTGGCTTTGCCTAGTGGATCCTGCACTGGGGCCGCGGGCGGAGCTGCCCACCAGTCCTGCGCTGTGCACCCACACTCCTCAGCGGCAGTCGATGGGACTGTGCACTGCTGAGCAGGGGCTGTCGCCCATTTGGGAAGCTCCAGCCACACGGGAGCCCACAGCAGCAGGGGGAGGGGGGGGGGAGATGGGCTCGGGCATGGCGGGCTGCAGTAGCATGACAACTGGTACATGTAGTAAGTGTATGTTTAACTTTATGAGAAACTTCCAAACTCTTTGCTGAAGTGGCTATTCCATTTTGCATTATCACCAGGAATATATGAGTTTCAGTACTTCTACTGACATGCTAATACTTTGTATTGTCTTGTTTTTTTAAAAAAAGCCATTCTAGTAGGAATGTAATGGTATCTCACTGTGGTTTTCTGTTGAATTCCTCTAATGACTAATGATTTTCATCTTCCTTTTTATGTATTTATTTATAATCCATATCTGTAATGTTTTAATGTATTCCACACATTGGATTGGTAGTCATTGTCACTGAGTTGGAAATAGTTCTTTACATTTACTACATGTAAGTTCTTCCTAGGCGTATGTTTCACATTTTTTTCAGGTCTGTGGAATGTCTTTCCATTTTCACAAAGCTGTCTTAAAGAAAAACTAGAATGTTTTACTTTGGATTAACTAATTGATCTTTTTTTAATGATTGTTTTTGTGGCGTAAGGTCATAAAACCTTTCTATGTTTTTTTCAGAAGCGTTATGATGTTAGGTTTTACATTTAGGAGTCTGATTCCTTTTGAGTTAATTTTGTATATGGCATTGAGACGGCCAGGTAGGAAGGGCTCCCTGGCAAAATTCCAACTGGCTGGGGCACTGGGAGGAGTGAGTGCTGGGAGGGGTACGCTGGGAGGGGTGTGTGCTGGGAGGAGGGCGTGCTGGGGTGGAGCCACAGAAGTTCACGCCCTCTGCAGCAGGGAGGAGCCTGGCTCCTCCTCTTCCTGTGTGGAATGTGGGTTTCAAACTGTGAGGCAGGAAGCACACCAGCAGTGACTCTGGCTTTGTGGAGTGTCAGTCTCTCCCCTGGCTTTGTGGAGTGTCTCTGTTTCCTCTTGTCTTCCTTTTCATCCAATAAAATCCTGCCTTACTCACCCTTCAAATTGTCTACAATCCTAAATTTTCATGGCCCTGTAACAAGAACCCCATCTTTAGCTGAACTAAGGAAAGATCGTGCAAATTTTTTGGCACACAATGTGGGGGCTCAAGAAGCGGTGAGCAAAATGCGGACTCAAAACCTCTCAGCGTCCCTTCCAGGCCTTTTCACCCTCAGACATCTGAGGGTAGGGGAAACCGTGCTCCCACCCCCATTGCTCCCAGGGGAGGGGGGCCTTTTCATGGCCTTTTCCTTCCTTTCTCGGGACAGACTGGCGAGCAGTGGCTCCCAGCCACCCGTCCCTCCCTGCCGGGGCTGGGACATATGGCCCGAGGCACCATGGGCAGCTGGCTGGCATTATTCTGCCACATGCCCACGGAGTCTCCCCGTCCCTGGGCCAGGGAGGGCAACTCCAACCCACAGCAATTAAACTTGCCTCCCTCATGGAGGAACCACTTGCATAGGAATAAGAGGTTCTTCCCCAGGCATTTTAAAACGTTTTTCTTTCCTCTTCTCTGCCCTGTCAGCAGTTAACTTTTAAGCAAGTTTTGCTTGTTTTTGTTTTTGTTTTCTATTAGAAGACATTTTACTAGGACAGCCCCCCTGCCCAACTATGACTGTTTATATTCTCCTAAAAGTTTTAGTTGTGAAAAAGGATCCTGTAGGACCTGGGTTTTCTCCTGCCTGTCTGTGTAGGACTGTGTGTGTGTGTGTGTGTGTGTGTGTGTGTGTGTGTGTGTTATCCATAAAAGGAGCTCTAAGTAATTTGGCCTAAAGAAAGACAAGCACTTGGATCAAATAATTTTAAAGGGAAGATAAAAGCTGTGGTACCTTTGGGTTTACATGACTTAATCTTTCAGAGATAAAAACAGCCTTAAAGATTATTGGTAAAAAGCAGATGTCATTAAAAAGTAAATAGATGAACTAATTATGCAGGTCAGATGCAAGGCTGGCTAAGTGACTTAAGGGTACAAACTTATTTTTGGGTTTTGAGAATTATTTAACTTGCCAGCTTCACAACTGGTAAGGCCTCAGAACATATGGAACTAACCGCACCCTTTATTATGCTGAAAAAAGTCAAACCTTGGCTGCACCTAGCACACAATTAAATCAACTTACTGGCCCGGTGCGATGGCTCACGCCTGTAATCCCAGCACTTTGAGAGGCCAAGATGGGTGGATCACTTGAGGTCAGGAGTCAGATTTCAGGCTGACCAACATGGTGAAACCCCATCTCTCCTAAAAATACAAAGTTAGCCGGGCGTGTTGGTGCACGCCTGGAATGCCAGCTACTCGGGAGGCTGAGGCAGGAGAATCGCTTGAACCCCCGAAGGCAGATGTTGCAGTGAGCCGAGATAGCGCCATTGCGCTCCAGCCCCGTTAACAAGAGTAAAATTCTGTCTCAAATAAATAAATAAATAAATAATAATAATAATAAAAAAACAACTTATCAGGTCTTACATTACCGTTAAAAATTGCTAGGAGTTACTATTATAACATGTAATTGAGACTACTGGAATTATATTTACATACCAGGTGTGTTAGAACAATAAAATGTGTTTTTTATTAAAAGGCTATAAGCAGGCATGGAAATGTCAATTTTTGCCTAGAGTTAAAGGATTGTTTAAAATTAGATAAGATACAGCTGAAGGTTCAAACAAGGGGTGGAAGGATTGTGGAAATTAATCTCGCAAAAGAAATTCTGTGTGTGAATATAGACTAAATCCAAAAAAGTATTATATGGATTTTCTGTAAATTGGACATTAAAATAAAAGCACGACAAGGTATTCTTAAGGTGCTAATCTGCTCTTTGGCAAAATTTGTAAGGGGTTATAAAAGGCTTTTGCTACTTTAAAATTTCTGAGTCATCATTTTGGCAAAATAAATTATGGTAATCTGGAATTATATTTCATAGTATCAAGTGTTTTGAACTTTGTACATATTTATCTGGCTTCAAAAAATCAAATTTCAGTTTCAAAATTGTCTTTGCTGACACCTGGCTTTTTGGGTACTTCAGAGGGTCCCTGGAGTGTCCAGAAAAGAGATGTAAACAAGAGTATTTGACATGTTTAGGTACATAGGATTGTCAAATGGTGTTTAGGTTACATTTTTGCGAGTAATGCTAATATATGTTCCAAAATTGTATGGAATTTCTAAAATTCTAATGTATAAGTGTATGCTATCAGTCATAATTAAGGTTGTTATGTTAAGTTATTGTAAACCACGGAGATAACTAAACTTCTTTTTCAATCATGTTTCTAACCGTAACTACCCTGGACACTTTGCTATTTATAGACAATTATTGTCTTGTTTTAATCCTTTTCAAAAGATGGTTTATAATAAGCTATGGAACTTTGACAGGTGCTCTCAAATCATTTTGGTGATTGTAATATTGGAATAAAGGAAAATGTGCAGGACTCATGAAGAGCTAAAATGTTCACAAATACCAAACAAAACAAGAATTAACTAAATGGACTGAACTCAGAAACTGAAGCAACCTTTTTAACTTTTGCTCAGAATATTTCTAATCTTTGTTTTGTTTTTTGGAATCAACAAAACTTATTTTGAAATATTTACAGCCTTTAATAATTGAGTATGGTATACTCCTATGAGCAAAATTTGGAACATGTTTCTCTCTGCCTGGTTCCTCTGGAATTTGGAAACTATCTGTGAGTATTTTTAACTTATGGCAGTATAGTTGTTTCCATAAGTGCAGTAAGAATCCACTTTTCTTTTGCAACAGGACACAGTTGGAAAAAGTGGCTATTTTACTATTGCTTTGACTGGAAAGGTAGGCTTCCCTTTAAGGAGTCAATCTAGATTTTCAGAGCCAATAAAACCCAATGGGGAAACTGGCCTCACGCCCTTGTCTATGCAGTCCCTGCACAGGGTTCCTGAACTGTAGTCAGTAAATAATGTCACTTTGTAACAGGTCCACAAGCTCCAAATTTGTCTTGGGACCTTAAGAGTTGAGGATCACCCAACTCACAGATATTTGAGGATACAAACCCATGGCTGGGATCAGCTTTAAAAAGTCTTATCTGAGATTCCTTGGGGAACAGAATTCCATCAGAGCCAATCCAAAAGGCCTATGTAGAAATAATTATTCTTGCTGCACTTTATGCAAATTATCAGGCCAAGTATGAGACTATAGTATATTTTGCAAACCACTCAGTCCTATGATGATTTTTTTTAACAAAAATAAGGATGGGAGAGAGAGGAATTATGTTCCAAAACTTATCATACATTTATCATTAAATTATAAATGCATTAGTTGTTTTTAAGTTTTTGCCTATATTTTAGACTAATTCTGCTTGTTCCTGTGAACATAGCAGCAGTCTCCAGCCGCAGCTCAGAAAGAACAAGAGGGATGTATAATGTAAACATCTGGATCAAGGCCAGGTATGGTGGCTCATGCCTGTAATCCCAGCACTTTGCAAGGCTAAGGCTGGTGGATCACGAGGTCAGGAGATCAAGACCATCCTAGCCACCATCCTGGCTAACATGGTGAAACCCCGTCTCTGCTAAAAATACAAAAATTTAGCTGGGTATGGTGGTCAACGCCTGTAGTCCCAGCTACTTGGGAGGCTAAGGCAGGAGAGTGGCGTGAATCCGGGAGGCGGAACTTGCAGTGAGCCGAGATCGCGCCACTGCACTCCACCCTGGGTGACAGAGCAAGACTCCATCTCCAAAAAAAAAAAAAAAAAAATCTGGATCAGTATTCTAGTTTTGAACAATTATCCTGCAAATCTTGCCAGGTGATGCCCATCACTCAGAGGCTTCCTTTTGGGAAAGTAAGACCAAGGGAGCTAACCAAAGCCAAGTACCATGCACCCAAATCCCAGCAAGGGTAACTATAGCCACCAGGTATCTGGGTGTGTCACACGGCATCCTTTTCTCTCCCTCGTTGGAGGAGGACTGAATTCCACAGTTTTACCTTAGTGTTTGACTTATGATAATGAGTCCAAGCAACCTTCCCAAGACACATTTTTGTCCCAAACTCAATTCCAAGCTTTGGCTCAAAGTCCTACGAAGGAAAACTGGATCTGAGGGATCCAGAGGCAAATGATAATGGAAGTTAAAAGGCACAGTGCAGGTGAGCGTGGCTGATTCCTGCCAATTAAACGGAGCTTCTCGTTTCACGGATGAAGGCCACATTACTATTCATGGCATAAATGAGGTCTAGGGAATCCAAGACTACTGAGAGTAAGCAGGAAAGAGACATAGGTGAGAGCGAATAATTCCTACTCTCTAGGCCCTCCTTGCTTCATGGGTGCGAACTGTTTTAACACCCATGGTGGCACCTGGCAAGGTTGCTGGGACCCAGGGATACAGGATGGAAGACGGAAAGACCTCTCTCCCTCTATCACTCACATACTCCCGATATCTGCTAGGAAGAGAAAGGAAGCGGGGACACCTGCTCTCCTCTTTCTAGATGGGTAGCCATTCATCTTCATTCTGTACCACTTTCGAATGCATCCTGAACTCCTGGGACTCCTTTGAAAAAATGCCGTCTTTTTTCCTTTCTCCTCCTCTGTACTCTCTTCGCTGATAGGTAATTGTGTCTCTGTACTATGGGAGACTCCCCTCAGAGGCATCATCCAAACTGGGAAAAGTTAATTTCCCAAGCCTTAAACTGGTTGGCTTACGATTGGGCTCAGATGAAGGGAACCCAGAAGCCCAACATATTGGCAAAAGGGTAAAGTTTATTTAATCATTTGGGCTTTTGGCCTCCCTCCCCCTGTGCAAACTGGTAAAAGGCATTGGAATTTTTGAGCTGTCCTAACCCCTGCCCTTTTTCATTTTGATACATGTTTTCTAATCACCTTGTTTGTCTCTTCTTGCCTGCAGGTAACCAAACAGCGATGGAACCAGAGCCTCTAAAGATAGTGCCTTCTGCTGGCAACCCTTAGACAGGCCTCACAGGGAGCTCTGACGGCTGTTTCCCCAAAACAGCATACCCCGTCAGTAGAAAGCAGTTAGGATCGATTTTCGGGCCCACTTGGTGGCTCATGCCTGTAATCTCAGCACTTTGGGAGGCCAAGATGGGTGGATCACTTGAGGTCGGGAGTTTGAGACCAGCCTGGCCAACATGGCAAAACTCCGTCTCTACTAAATTTGCCAGGCTGGCCAGGCATGGTGGCACGTGCCTGTAATCTCAGCTACTTTGGAGGCTGAGGTAGGAGAATCACTTGAACCCGGGAGGCAGAGATTGCACTGAACTGAGATCGTGCCACTACACTCCAGCCTGGGTTGCAGAGCAAAACTCTGTCTCAAAAAATAAATAAATAAATAAATAAATACATATCAGGCTTGTCTTTATCCTTATTCTAACAACACTTAGTTAGACTTCTTTAGAGGCGGGAATGAGACTGCCAGGTGGGAGGGGGTCCAGGGAAAACTCCACCAGCCTGCACCCTGGGGTGGAGTCTCGCGAGTTCGCACCATTTGCAGTGGGAGGAGCCTGGCCCCTCCTTTTCCTGTGTGGAACTTAGGATTCAAACTGTGAGGCAGGAAGTGCACCAGCAGGGACTCTGGCTTTGCAGAGGGTCATTCTTTCTCCTTTTCTTCCTTTTCTCTCAATAAAACCCTGCATTCCTCACCCTTCAAATGGTCTGCAAGCCTACATTTTCATGACCCTGTGACCAGGACCCCGTCTGTAGCTGAACTAAGGAAAAGTCCTGCAATAGCACGTGTTAAGGGTTAAGGCTAATTTGTTTATATGTAGATAACCAATTTTCCCAGCATGGTTGGTTGAAGAGAATTTTCACTTGCTTCTCTGAGTTTTGGCTTATGTCTTTAGTCTCACAGTTCACATCAATGATTCAAAGTGTGTCAGAGTTTTTGAGAAAAAAGATCAGCTGTATGACTGAAGTCTATCAAATGTCCAATTGTGCCACCGAATCCCTCTGCAAACACTGAAAGCTCAGCTTATTTCTCTAATACCACCACAGCAGCCCTATAAGTTTCTCTGTCTTCTGGAATTTTATGCTTTTAAATACTCCTTGCTTGCACAGGTTTTCCAATTCTCACAGGTAGCATTGGCCTGATGTGACCTACTTATCCTACCCAGAGGTACGAGTGCCCTCTTTGTGGAAAACATGTTTAATAAATATTTTCACATTTCCGCAAAGTTGGGACTTACTGAGCAAAGATTACTAAAAACCTCAGGAAAAGAATGGCTTAGTAGAAAACATATCTTGTAAGTTAAAGATACTGCATTTCTCTGATAGACTTAAGGTCTTTCCCCTGAAGCCATTCGTTTATGTTCTAGGATGATAAAAGAAAAAAAAAATAGAAATCTTTTTCTCTCCCCGGAAAGGATTCGTTTACATTTCAGAGCAAGGTCTCCTTCTTGCTTTAACTCTTGCTTCTGTGTCTCTGGAGGCAAGAAGGGGCCGATGAGCCAACCATCCTATAAAAGCTCCTAGAGTCATAATTTCAGGGTTCCTCTCCTGTGGCACAAATCCCATTGGAGACACAGGTGACATATCTCTCTCATTGTCTCACAGACAACTGGGCCATGGAAAACTGACACAAGATTCTCTGTAAGAAAATAAAAAATGTGTTCCCCAATACAAAGGTCTCGTATTTTTTAATGTATATCTACATGTCTATCCATCCATCCCAGTCTAATCATTTGACTTGCGAGTAACATCTCAGATCCTTCACATTTTGAACTTAACACTCATATCATGTAATAATCAAGCATTCTAGTAAACTTGTCAGAGATGGAAATCAATTTTATTTAAATTAATTAAATTCTACATGGACTTCCTGGTATTTCAAATACATAAGGCCTCCTTTACCATTCTGTTTTTTACAAAATCTTAATCAGTATGATATTTTAAACATGCTGTTTGTAGGCCAGGCACTGTGGCTCATGCCTGTAATCCCAGCACTTTGGGAGGCCGAGGTGGGCGGATCACTTGAGGTCAGGAGTTTGAGACTAGCCTGGCCAACATGGTGAAACTCCATCTCTACTAAAAAAAAAAAAAAAAAAAAATAGCCAGGTGTGGTGGCAGGCACCTGTAATTCCAGCTACTCAGGGGTTTGAGGCAGGAAAATCGCTTGAACCCTGAAGGTAGAGGTTGCAGTGAGCCGAGATTGCTCCACTGCACCCCAGCCTGAGCAATAGAGCCAGACGCCGTCTCAAAAATAAAAATAAAAATACATACTGTTTGTCAAGATGAATAAAAAGTTGATGCTTAACAGATATTTGAAAATGGCAAATCAATATATGTGTTCTCTATGATGGCTCCGTTTGGCCTCAAAAATTAATAAAAATGATGGATACGTGAAACTGCATAGATGATAAAATTGTGCAGGACTTAATTCACAATGTAAATGAGAACACATATAACTGGAAAACTTTGAACATGATTAGTGAATTATATAAATGTCAATATCCTGATTGTGATATTATATATAGGTTTGTAAAATGTTACCATTTGGGAAGTCAAGCAAAATATAATAGAGATCTATCTGTCTGTATTATTTGTTATAATTACATTTAACTCTATAATTATCTAAATTAAAATGTCTATTAAAAACTAGTTAAAGTGTTTTAATAAGGCCAATGAGTGTAAGGAAATCACATGCTGTATCACCCCAAGTTTATCGCCTACACTCAGTATTTATGTAATTTTCATTTTACAAATCTGGAAAATAAGCGGGGCATGGCGACTCACACCTGTAATCCCAGCACTTTGGGAGGCTGAGGTGGGTGGATAACCTGAGGTCAGGAGTTTGAGACCAGCCTGACCAACATGGTGAAACCCCAGTCTCTGTTAAAAATCCAAAATTAGCCAGGCATGGTAGTACATGCCTGTAATCCCAGCTACCTGGGAGGCTGAGGCAGGAGGAGAATCGCTTGAACTCCGGGAAATGGAGGTTGCAGTGAGCTGAGATCGTGTCATTGCACTCCAGCCTGGGCAACAAGAGTAAAACTCTCTCTCTCTCTCTCTCTCTCTCTATATATATATATATATATCCAGAAAATAGGATCAATTAGCATTGTCCCACATGTTTGTCTAAATGATATTTTTTTAGTTCTATATATTACTGTTCACAGTACATGTGAATCAGGTTTGTTAGTGAGGTGATTGACAACAATAAAGGTCATACCTGCATCCCTGAATGTGTTATAATACCCTTGCATTTTGTATATCTGTAAAACTGATACAATGTCCTGAGCACATATCCAGGCTCAGCTATGTGAAGAATTATTCCAAGTTTATTTATATAAAGTAGGACTTGTTGCATTTATTTATATAAAGTAAGGCTTAGTTGTATTGGTGCAGCTGAGCTTACAGTAAATTTTATGTGGTTCTCAAATATCACTTGGAATTATCCAACCACAGCTGTTCCAGTTGGTGGGGGAGCAAGACCTAGAAGTTATTTTCTGCAAACTACTCAGCTATCAGCTGTTTATGCTAGCTGCACTTTCATTTTCTATTATTTAGATAAGGAACATTTGTATGATTCCTATAAGTCGTTTCTGTATTTAGTTTTTAAATTGCACTTAGCCTTCTCCTGACAATTGGCCATATGCTGTTCACACATTTTTACTAACAAAACTTTGTAACTATGAAAATATACTCATCTCTGAAGTATATGATTTAAAATCTTAGAGCAATGAAAATGGAGTTGTGGTGTTGCCCTGAAACTGAAAATTCATAACAAGGCATGTTCTGTTCTCCCCACCAGATGTCACCCTCATACTTCCTTAAGAATCTAGAAACTACATTAGGCAATAATTTTTTTGAATTTTCTGTGGCTGTTCAGTGATACATTTCACTCTCTCAGCTTTGTGTGTTTGTAGAAAATCCATTTCGAGTCATGTCATCATTAGAGAAATATTTTCTACTGTTAATGCATGACTTTAAATAAAATTGGAGACTGATTCTAACAATTAGAACCACTGGAGGAGCTTTCTGTTATTACTGATGCTGACCAACAACTTAGGAAAGCGATGTTCCACATGCTCAGATATTTGCAGTCTCCACTTCTACTTCATTTAAAAGGAAGAGGATAAATCCATCAGGGTTCTAGAAATGCATGCAAACCGCACTGTCCACTCCTGCATCAAGCCCGGCAGCCGCAGCAGGACTACAGCTGTGAGCCTCCTCCTTTAACCGAGTCAGGTGTGCCTTGAGACCAGGTAGGAGATTGTTAGATACTGTTTGTTTGTTTGTTTGTTCGTTTGTTTTTCATTTGTTTTCACTGAATGGTGCAAGAGACTATTTTTAAAATGCTTTGAGATACTCTTTCTCAAAGAAAGATTATTCATAATCCACCCAAGTCTGCAAAATTCACAACCCACCCCTCCACCATTTTATAAACTATGCAACGTATTTGATAGTGGTCAAGTGAGAAAAAGAAAATCAGACATCTAAAACTGGATATTTGAAATTGAGTCTGTATCACTCCAAAGTCAAACTATTTCCACTACAAAAATTGTCAACTCAAAAACCCAAATGTAAAACTGGTTGCCATATTTGAGTCATTTCTAGCATAGTATTCATCACATATACATGGGTTCTGTATGAGAATCACTTAAAATAGTTTACTTTGAATTTAACAACACTTTTTTAAACTGCTACATTTATGAACCAATATAATTATGTTAACATTAATATCAGTAATATTGTTAACATTAATATAAGTAATACTGTTAATATTAATATAAATAATGTAAGTAAATATAAAAATTAAAAAGGTCACATTTCATTTCACAGACCTAGTTTAAGCCCCATAAATTTATTTCAATTCTTAAACATTAAAAAATTATAGTTTGAGTTACCATATGTCTCTTCAAGTTAGATAAATAAGGGTTCTTTGAAAGTCTTCCTTAACTGCCAGTTCTGCTCATTGAAATGGCTTTATACACAGTGATGAAAAGGAGCAAGAACCAGTGAAACTTCTCGATAATGGATACTGAATGTTAATACATAAAAGCCAAATATGCAATTACTATTTATGAAACAAACAACCCCCTAATATATAATAATATTGAGGGTACTATATTAGTCTATTCTTGCAACATGATAACGAAATACCTGAAGCTGGGTAATTTGTAAAGAAAAAACGTTTATTGGTTTATGGTTGTGAGGGTTGTACAAGTGCCCCACCTGCATCTGTTTGGCTTCTGGTGCGGGCCTCAGGAAGCTTATAATCATGGTGGAAGGAGAAGCAAGAGCAGGTGCATCGCATGGCAAGGAGAGCAAGGGCAGTGGGGAGGTGCCGTGCACTTTTAAACAACTGAATCTCAAATGAACTCACAGTGGGAACTCACTCATTAACAACAGGAGGGCGCTAAAACATTCATGAGGGATTAACCTCCTTGACCCAAATACCTCTGACCAGACCCCACCTCTAACACTGGGGATTACATTTCAACATGAGATGTGGAGGGAACAAACGTCCAAACCATATCAGGTACTTATTTTAATGTTGATGGTTCCAAATTATATTCAGTTTTCTTCAGCAAAGGAAATGACATAAAATTGTTATGCTAAACAAATCGTGCAAATCTGATTTAAAGTATGAAACAACCTGTTTTAAATTGTTAAATTCAGTTGTAAACACTGAATGCATCATATATAGATGATATTTTCTTTGGTTCTGATATTTGTTATAAGAAATAATTTCAGAGATAGGTGAGAAAAAAATCATGGTAATAATAATAATGTCTTGGCCAAAAATGTATTATCTTCTGTTCATACTTCTCAATTTTTACTTCAGTCACCTATAACTTCATGAAATATTAGAGTGAGGGGATTTGTACAGGAAACATGAGTTATTATTCTACATGCAAACTGAAGGGAGAATGATTTTGAGCTATGTGACAGAAGTCAGTGCAGCAGATAGAACAGTTCATATATTATTAGTATATCATTAATACTACAATAATTAGTATATCATGAATATAAAATGAGAGAGAGAGAGACTATTATTTAAGCTGTTACCTTAGGCAGTTCATTTATTGGAAAGTAGTTATTGGCAAAACAAACAATATATTAACACCTTTAGGCAGATATTTTCAATTTGAAATATAAACTGAATAGTTTGCCCTTGGGGAAATCACAAAATTAAGTGATTTACTCAAGGTCATGGCAAGTCAGTAGCAGAGCTGATGTTAGAGACTGCTTCTATTTCTGATCAGACTATTTATCCTTCTTCCCAAATTGCTACTGTCAAACAGAACTCAGATATTTTTTAAAATTTAATGTACAGGACCATACTTCCTAGAGTTGACACCCGAGTCATGACATTCTGAGACATGGAAGCTGTCAATCTGCCCATGAGGAGATGAGCACTAGTGTCCCTGACTATAGAGACCTGCAGAGTCTCTTTGTCCATGGGAAAAATGTATTGTTGTGTTGGAGACAGAATGTGCATGGGGCCTTTGCTATACAACGGGCATGACAAGAAAACAAGGGAGTAAGTAGGCATTAAAATCTAAACAAACAACATTTTGGCTTCCTTTTTTTTCTGCACATACTGTGAATCTCATGAGATGTAAGTTGTAGACTTGGTATGGTCAGTAATTTGTTAGGCAAGTTATTTCACCACTTAAAGTCTTAGTTTCTTAGTCCTTAAAATGAGAGGACTGATTACGTGTGCTTCTGTTTCCATGACAGATTCCTAAATCTGTGAAATCAGGGTATAGTTTATTTTTATAGAGCTATGGATGTGAAATAATAAAATACTGCATAGAAAGTATCTGATAGAATAGAGCAATGGCGGAGAGTAAGAAAAAAAAAACAGGCAGCCTCCACGGAGAGCATGAACCCCATTTCATTCATGCAGGTTTTCCAGTGGCACACAGTAGGACCTCATGATGTCCTCTTAATGCACTCTGTCCATATCCAGAGTAAAGCTTAGCATGTTGGATGTGATGTATCTATCTGTTGATTCATTCAACAATTACCCTTTTTTTTTTTTTTGAGACAGAGTCTCACTCTCTTACCCAGGCTGGAGTGCAGTGGCGCGGGATCTCAGCTCACTGCAAGTTCCGCCTCCCCTTGCTGTTTTTGTGATAGTGAGTTCTCACGAGATCTTCTTTAAAAGTGTGTAGCACTTCCCCCTTTGCTGTCTGTCCTGGTGCTATGTGAAGACTGCGCCTGCTTCCCTTTGCTTTCTGCCATGATTGTAAGTTTACTGATCCCCAGCCATGCTTTCCACACAGCCTGTGGAACTGTGAGTCAATTAAACCTCTTTTCCCCATAAGTCACCCAGTCTCAGGTATCTCTTTATAGCAGTGTGAGAATGGACTAATATAGGTGGTATGGGTTAAATTGTGTCCCCAAAACTCATGTGGAAATTGTAACCTTCAATATCACAGAATGTGCCTGTATTTGGAAATAGGGTCTTTATAGATATAATGCAGTTAAGATAAAATCATTAGAGTGGGCCCTAGTCCAATATGACTGTTGTCCTTACCAAAGGGATAGATTCTTCCCTCACAACCCTCGGAAGAAACTCACTCTGCTGACAGCTTGGTCGTGGACTCTCCTTATCCAGAACTCTGAAACAATAGATTGTTATTTTTTAAGGTGCCTAGTTTGGGGTATGTTGTTCAACAACCTTAGCAACCTAATTCAAGAAGTATAATATTGAGAAAAAGTGACTCCTTGCCTTAATTTGTTTTTTATACCAACAGTAGTAAATTAGACTGGTGAAAAACATTTTGGAACTAATAAATAAAACAATGAAAAATAAATGTAAGAAAGATTTTGAAAAGGATGAATCTGCATTATGATGCACATAGCTATTTCATGATTACAAAGTGAGCCATCGGTATTACAGGCTTAAGGAAGGGTGAGCTGGAGCGCACTAGTTTGTGACTGCATTACAGAATTGGTAGGATCTACACATGTGTATGTCATATGCACATAGGCACGTGAAGTTCTAGCCAGAGAAGCTCAACAGAATGTTGGTTTTTTTAATGGACAGCTCAGTTCTTGCAAGTTAAGGTAGTTCAGGATTGCCTCTTTTTACAATAAGCTCTTTACAATTTTGTTTCTATATTCTGCAATTAAATCAAATGGAAGTTCTCAGCAGGGTTTAGGGTGCCCTCACCTTAACAACAATAATCTAGCAAAAAATCAAACTACTGAGTATAATTCAGTGCTCTGATTCTCAGGCCTATATTCTAATCCCAGCACAGTTGATTACTATTCCTGAAGCCTCTTACAAGCGTTTTAAAACTTCTGGCCCTCTGTTTTCTCAGTGGTAAAATGCTCTAAGAATTTAACTTCATAACATGTGAAAATATATAAAAACAATTAAGCATGAAAATACAGAACTGGTGTTATTCTCATGGCACTTTCTAATTGTTTCCCACACATCTAGGCTCATGCACACATCCACACATCCAGTTCAAAGCAATATTACACATATTTTGCAGGAGAATCCTCTTAAATAGTAGCCTTGATTCTCTGATCTCCTGTTGCTACTACTTCTCTGGCACCACACTTCCTCTACTCTAGCTGCCTGCACATAAAGTCTAAATCCCCTGCCATGGCAGTGGAGACCCTTCCCAGTCTGGCCCATGCACAGGTACAGTGGCCTGAATACAGCACTCACCTTATCACCTTTCTACACATCCCCCTGATCAGATCACCCTTTCCTTCTCTGTCACCTGCAGAAGGCCTCCAGCTCCCTAAGTGCTGACTCAAACACAGCCTCATGAAGCTTTAGTGGGCCTCACTGCACACCCAACACTGAACATTGATGTAGAAGCACCAGGGTAACATTTGGTGCCTCATTTGAAAATAATTTTGTCATTAAAGTGACTTTTCACCATTTATTTTAATAAATATATTTATATACTAGGTAGTATATTTATATACTAGCATAGTTTTTCAATACAGCAGCATTGTATCGACTATATTTGGGGGCTGGAAACAACCAGCTTCCAAAATAATATCATAGATTCTTTTGAGTTACTCTGATAGGAAACTCAAGATATAACTTTTAATTCAAGAGAGGACATAACTTAGATAACAGTTAGTCACATTAAAAGAAAGTTCATCATTTGATTCTTGCAAACAGTGATTTCCCTGAGTACCTTTAAAATACTATTTGAAGATGCAATAAAAAACAAAAAAGGGGATATCACCACCGATCCCACAGAAATACAATCTACCATCAGAGAATACTACAAACACCTCTATGCAAATAAACTAGAAAATCTAGAAGAAATGGATAAATTCCTCGACCAATACACCCTCCCAAGACTAAACCAGGAAGAAGTTGAATCTCTGAATAGACCAATAACAGGTTCTGAAATTGTGGCAATAATCAATAGCTTACCAACAAAAAAGAATCCAGGACCTGATGGATTCACAGCTGAATTCTACCAGAGGTACAAGGAGGAACTGGTACCATTCCTTCTGAAACTATTCCAATCGATAGAAAAAGAGGGAATCCTCCCTAACACATTTTGCGAAGCCAGCATCGTCCTGATACCAAAGCCTGGCAGAGACATAACCAAAAAAGAGAATTTCAGACCAATATCCTTGATGAACATTGATGCAAAAATCCTCAATAAAATACTGGCAAACCGAATCCAGCAGCACATCAAAAAGCTTATCCACCATAACCAAGTGGGCTTCATACCTGGGATGCAAGGCTGGTTCAACATATGCAAATCAATCAATGTAATCCAGCATATAAACAGAACCAAAGACAAAAACCACATGATTATCTCAATAGATGCAGAAAAGGCCTTTGACAAAATTCAACAACCCTTCATGCTAAAAACTCTCAATAAATTAGGTATTGATGGGACGTATCTCAAAATAATAAGGGCTGTCTACAACAAACCCACAGCCAACATCATACTGAATGGGCAAAAACTGGAAGCATTCCCTCTGAAAACTGGCACAAGACAGGGATGCCCTCTCTCACCACTCCTATTCAACATAGTGCTGGAAGTTCTGGCCAGAGCAATCAGGCAGGAGAAGGAAATAAAGGGTATTCAATTAGGAAAAGAGGAAGTTAAATTGTCCCTGTTTGCAGATGACATGATTGTATATCTAGAAAACCCCATTGTCTCAGCCCCAAATCTCCTTAAGCTGATTAGCAACTTCAGCAAAGTCTCAGGATACAAAATCAATGTACAAAAATCACAAGCATTCTTGTACACCAATAACAGACAAACAGAGAGCCAAATCATGAGTGAACTCCCATTCACAATTGCTTCAAGGAGAATAAAATACCTAGGAATCCAACTTACAAGGGATGTGAAGGAACTCTTCAAGGAGAACTACAAACCACTGCTCAATGAAATCAAAGAGGATACAAACAAATGGAAGAACATTCCATGCTCATGGGTTGGAAGAATCAATATCGTGAAAATGGCCATACTGCCCAAGGTAATTTATAGATTCAATGCCATCCCCATCAAGCTACCAATGACTTTCTTCACAGAATTGGAAAAAACTACTTTAAAGTTCATATGGAACCAAAAAAGAGCCCGCATCACCAAGTCAATCCTAAGCCAAAAGAACAAAGCTGGAGGCATCACGCTACCTGACTTTAAACTATACTACAAGGCTACAGTCACCAAAACAGCATGGTACTGGTACCACAACAGAGACATAGATCAATGGAACAGAACAGAGCCCTCAGAAATGATGCCACATATCTACAACTATCTGATCTTTGACAAACCTGACAAAAACAAGAAATGGGGAAAGGATTCCCTATTTAATAAATGGTGCTGGGAAAACTGGCTAGCCATATGTAGAAAGCTGAAACTGGATCCCTTCCTTACATCTTATACAAAAATTAATTCAAGATGGATTAAAGACTTAAGTGTTAGACCTACAACCATTAAAATCCTACAAGAAAACCTAGGCAATACCATTGAGGACATAGGCATGGGCAAGGACTTCATGTCTAAAACACCAAAAGCAATGGCAACAAAAGCCAAAATTGACAAATGGGATCTCATTAAACTAAAGAGCTTCTGCACAGCAAAAGAAACTACCATCAGAGTGAACAGGCAACCTACAGAATGGGAGAAAATTTTTGCAACCTACTCATCTGACAAAGGGCTAATATCCAGAATCTACAATGA